>NC_079894.1:13947943-14292443 GCF_024868665.1 Triplophysa rosa
TGGTAGAGTCAGAATTTGGCGTAAACAGAATGAGAACATGGATCCATCATGCCTTGTTACCACTGTGCAGGCTGGTGGTGGTGGTGTAATGGTGTGGGGGATGTTTTCTTGGCACACTTTAGGCCCCTTAGTGCCAATTGGGCATCGTTTAAATGCCACGGCCTACCTGAGCATTGTTTCTGACCATGTCCATCCCTTTATGACCACCATGTACCCATCCTCTAATGGCTACTTCCAGCAGGATAATGCACCATGTCACAAAGCTCGAATCATTTCAAATTGGTTTCTTGAACATGACAATGAGTTCACTGTACTAGAATGGCCCCCACAGTCACCAGATCTCAACCCGATAGAACATCTTTGGGATGTGGTGGAACGGGAGCTTCGTGCCCTGGATGTGCATCCCACAAATCTCCATCAACTGCAAGATGCTATCCTATCAATATGGGCCAACATTTCTAAAGAATGCTTTCAGCACCTTGTTGAATCAATGCCACGTAGAATTAAGGCAGTTCTGAAGGCGAAAGGGGGTCAAACACCGTATTAGTATGGTGTTCCTAATAATCCTTTAGGTGAGTGTATATATATATATAAAACCCATACCAAGTGTAAGGAGATGTTCCAGTTCATGTTGATTGTTCATTTAAACTTTTCGCTCACATTTTATAATGATATAATTTGTAATAATTATATGTTTATATATAATTTAAAAAACATATTTATTAGAGAATGAACATCAATGAAAATGTTCAGTTCTCAGAAGATGTATTTAGAAAAGTATAGGAAAATAAAGTAATTCACATGCTGTTATAATCATTGCTTTAATGATGACTTTTATTTACAATCTTGCTCTTAAACATCCTGAATATTACTGAGTGGTGTTGAACTGAATTTGTCTCATTATGGCTTCATAATGTACAAATACATTAAAACAAACACAAACTCCATTAGCTTAAAAAAAACTTGTACAAAAATTGCAGAATACTACTTAATATTTACAGAATTACTGGAGCAATTCCAACAGCATAACCCTGTCTTATTTTTATTTGTAAACAAACTAAAAATATCAAAAACAAAAAATATTTTTCCTTATGTTTTTTTACTTTTACATTAGTAAACCTTTTGACACTTGTTTGAAAACAAATGTTGAAAAACATTCTGGCTTTTCATTCTCAGAAGAACAGAAGCACACAGATGCTGATAAATGTTTATAGTAAGTGCTAAACAGTTGTGTTTTTGTGGTGCGTACACCATTGCATCCAGAAAGCATGATATCTTGATATCATTTAAGCAAATTATCAGCACAAAGAGCTGATTGAAAATTCATGTGATTTGAGTAATTTGCAACAAATGTATAAGTATAAAAACTTTGTTTGGCAGTGAATATCAGAATTTGTTTGACCAACAAAATCCGAAATGTTCTTCTGAGTGGTAGACCTTCTTCTGTTAAAAGTGTAACTTGTTCCACCAAATACTTACCTTATGTTCAACATGTATTTTAAATTAACACTTAATTGGTTGTAAACAATAACAGCTTTCCATCTACACAACAAACTTTAGTTTAATTTTCAGCCTATTGTTACTGGCTTCACTCAGCCTGTTTCCTCCACACCTGTGTACTGACTCTCTGCTGGGCAGAACAGCAAAAGTGGGTCTGTGTGCTCCATAGAAACATCTATATAGAGGATAGGAGTGCTGATGGGCCGATCATAAAGCTGGAAAAACAAACGGCAATAATAATTTTTCAAGTCAACACACAAAGCAAATAGTTTGGAACATTTTATGAGTGTGTGAACTTTTTTCAATTAAGAATATTAGTGGTTTCTTAGATATTTGGGCAGGTATTGTTAATGAGGTTAAAAACACACTTACCAGTACATTGGGAAGCGGCTCTCTGTGACATATGGTTTGTTTGATATATGGACCAAAACATGTCGCTGAACATCCCAGAAAAATAGCCAAGGCAACGACTACCACCACCGCTATGCTCACTGTAACTAGTATTCCAAAGTCTGCTGTCTTCGCTAAAAAGAAAATGTTTTACTTTGCAATAGCCGTATCACTATTCTTATACATCTTAATCTTCATGTGTTTTGAGGAAAAGGGAGATTCAAAGTAATTCTTGCATTGCAAAATAGCTGACTCTAGCGTTAAGTCAACACAACAATTTCAACAAAATCCAATGAGTTAAGAATACAATAGAGACAGACGAAAGATTGCAATATATAGTTTTAAAAAACGTAAAGAATCACAAAATTGTTTTGTAACCTATATAATATCATCAGGTCTACCTTTTTGCACTTTAACTTCTAACCAGTTTGTCTTTCCAATGCATTGTTATGAATATATGGAACTATTTGTTAAATCCAAGCAAGGATCACTCACGCGTACTGATGCACCGAGTATGGATGCTGCAGCTCTTGTTAATGGCCTCCACAAGGACTTCTGCCCTAAAGCACATCTTTTCTCCTCGATGGGTGGCAATGGAAAAATGATATGGAAAGTTTCTGATCACATGAATTAGAGCCTGCAAAGAAATCCATAATGGTCAGACATTTACTAGTGAGTACATCACACTTCTGTCCATGCTACAGCAAGTAACTGGTGGTTGGTGAAATGAAAATATGTCAACATCTCACGTTTTGTTCATCTCCCTCGCTCCAGGACTCCATGTATACGGTCATATCAGGAAGAATTGTGCTAAATCCCACCTGAACAAGGTCTCCCTCTATAACCGTTGTCATTTCAGGAGCCAGTAGCACAGCTATTAGAAACAAAAGCATTCCAATTTAGCATTGCATTCATTTCTGATGTCTCTTAAAAACTTAAAGAGTTGTTATTTCAGTAATGCTTAACTGTTTCTCCTGTTGAATGGTAGTGGTAGCTGTGTCCATATTGTCTTGTTATCACATTTTGTCATCACGCGGATGCAGTAGTCAGAGTTAGAGGCCAGGTCAGAAGTCAGATCGCATTGGTTTTCACTGATCTCTTGACAATCATATGCATCCACCCAAGTTCCGTTTAGTTTGTGTAACTCATATTCTCTGCGTTATAAACAAAAGTGTAATATTAATCTAAACGGAAAAGTAGTGCATTTGTAATGTGTAATGATTTTAATGAAATCCCCTTAACATGCATGAAGTGATGGGTGGATACTGATAGTGTAAGAACTTGTTCTGCTAGATTGCAAGATTTTTCAACAAACGTCATTGTTGAAAATGCCTCAAGCATTAGAAACTCTTTTTGTTTTAATGTGTGTCATAGATGAAGCATGCTTCTCATCGGCAGTCCTTTAAACAGCTCTTCTCAGTAAGCAAAAACACTGCTTGACAGTTTGTTCCAATCTCTTCCATTTTAAATGGCTAGATACAGTGCTTTAGCTCATGATTTGTACTGCCGGAAGCAAAATGATTTATTTAAAACTTGCTTACCCCTGAAACTGCACAGTGTAGTTGACAGTTGAACAGGACACCTGCCAAGGGCTCCATATCAAAATGTGCTTCATATTTACAGACTGCATTGAAATGTTAAGATGTATGGGCGGTGAACTTGAATCTGAAATAAATATATTTTGTACATTTAAGACTTTAATCTAATACAGAGATATTTATTTTTAATAATGAACACAAATATTACATTTCTTAATAACAGTCTTAACAGGGTGGAATACGGCATGCACACAAACATATACACACTGTCAATGTTTACAGCCCCCACAAAAAATTAATTTACACATTCTTCACCTTTGAATACGTTGATAATGAAGCTAAAGTATCGTCTTACTCGCATTGAAAAATATTAAGCAAAATGCAGGCCAAATGTATCTGTAAATGGCTCAGCAATGCATCTGCAATGATTGTATTAATAACTTTTTAAAAATGAAAATGGAAATAGATTAATTCACTTATTATATTAGGCCAGAATTCAAATGAAATGAAATGAAACATTCAGTTTTATATAACATGTAAAAGTATTCTGTAAATGTTATTGTGACTCATTTTATCAGAGGGTTAATAATACTCACAGTTAATGTTGAAATGCAGGAGCAGAAGATATAGGCTCTTAATCAAATGGGTGAGCTGTAACATTACCTCCTTTTCTCCCTTTCGTTGTGAATCAGCAGTCGTGATCAAACCCTAAAGCATCCGTTGGTCTCAAACTGAAAGAGTTCAGGATATTCATGCTGCAAGTTTTCAGAGTGTACTTGATATGATTCCTTAAGTGTGTAAGATAAACCAACACTTTCTATGTTGGGAGGAATATGTATTTGTTCTCTGTTGTAAAATGCACCTGTACACATAATTGTGAAGTGTGAAGCCGAGAACTGACAAAGATTTGAGAAACAGAGTGACTTGTTGGGTGAGATACCTCATGTCAACTGAATTGAAGCCATGCAGTAGGACCTGTTTGAAATGGTTTATGATTGCAATTTAAAACGTCAAGATAAGGCGAGTCCCTTCTGTTAGAGGTGTGTTGATTAAAACTGGGCTGTGCCATAATGTAAAATGGTTTTTGAGGTGTAGTTTATTTAGGAATCAAACATGTTGCTCATAGAAACTCATAGTGTCAAATCTTATCTCAATGCTTTATAGTTTTCTTTAAGACACTAAATAAATGTGCTACATTAATACGTATATGCAGAAACACACTTTTGTAAGAAAATCTGCAATTACTCTTTAAACCAGCAATCAATGATAAACACAATCCACAGAGCGGTAACTTGTAAAGTGCAGCAATGCGTTAATGTGAAGATAAATGAGAGAGAGAACACAGAAAGAGTTATAAAAAACAGAGTTTTGAAGAGTTATGACCAAGATGATCCAACACAGAAGCTGTGAGAAAGGCTAAGAAAGTATCAGTAAATAAATGTTTGTATACTAAGAAAATGGTAACATTGTTAACATTTAACAATTTAGTTAAATGCATTTATCTTAAGGACCTCACCCATTCAAAATACATTGCAACTGTTTGTGACATGTAATGAAACTCATACGTTCATACTGAAGATGGCAGAAGTGAGTCTTGTATTGAGTTTCCTTGGAACAATTAATTTGCAGAGGAAATGATGTGCATGAGCCACAAACATGTAGGAATGGTCCTCAATTAATGGCTGCCCAAATTTAAGACCAACTAGTAGAAGTACCTTAAGGCACCTATAAAAGTGTCTCAAATATCCCATTGATATACCAAATGGTGGGTGGATGGAGGAATCCCTATGGGGCCCCCAGTTTGATGACCACTATGGCCATTAACAGTCATTGACAGTGGTTTCTGTAACACCTAAAAATTTGAAAGTTAGAGGTATGCTGTATTTACTGTACACAATAAAAAAAATGGAAAATGTACTGGTAATTTTCTGGCAGTTTCCGATTAATGGAATCCGCTAATGTTAAAACAACACAATGCAGTGCTAAATTTAAAATACAGGTAAAACAACTGAAAAAACTTTATATAGTTTTAAACTTTGTAATTTTAAATATTTATATAGTTCCCTATTTTACGGATTTTTTTTACAGTGATGTCATTTAAGGATAACCATGAAAGGCTATTAATTAAAGGTGTTTAATCGAAACTAAAACTTTCAACAGATAGTGAGGTAGTGAATCAATATAAGGAAGAAAGAGAGGGAAAGAGAAAACCTGAAGGCTTCTGCTTACGGAGAGACTATGGACTTTGAGCTCAAATGATAATCATCTAACTGCCAAGTCATAAAGCCATAAAGCCATATTCGTTTCAAAACATGGCCGTGACTCTCGAAACCAGACTACTGTGAAACTTGATGTATTCTGTCCACTCAGATTTATTCTTTTCATTGCTGGTAACTGACAAAAATATTTTAAGAAAATCATGTGATTGTTGAAAGTACAGAAAACCTGATTAGTTATACAAATCAGGTATTTTGTAAGTATGATACATGCTTTCTTGTGGTAGTAAGATAATTAAAATCAAAATATTACACCATTCAGGGCTGAGTTTGATGTGGTAGTTGTGTGGCCTACATACCCCCCACCCCTCTTAATTTCCTGAATGTTTTACAGACACACGCTGACTTTCACTGAACATTGTCACTTTAATTTTGCAGAATGGGAACATAGTTATTAAAATGATTACGTTATGACACTAGTTATTAAATTGATTACGTTATGAGACTTTTTGTGTCTCAGATGTTTTCAGTAGACTGACATGATGTCATTTTGGTATCTATTTGAATGGGCTTTTTTCATGAGACAAACTTTGTTTTAACTGAAGGGAGAACTGTAAATACTCTATAAACAAATCCTGCCAACTTCCACTATTCAAAGGATGAGTACACAGTGAGCTGATATCTAATCCATAAACCTCTCTCTCTTTGTCATGAGTCAGTAGCACATGAACATTTCGGTTTCCGTATCAATAAGCTCAGAATAATAATGCAATAAATGTAATGGTAATACCATCATCCCCATCAAGTTCAATTCACTACTAATGAGATTACCTTGAAGCGTTAATAAAATTTCCAATGTGGAAACAAATTTTTTTTAGAGATCACCCCAAAACTGCTGGGTTATTTTCAACCAGTGTTGGGTTGTAAATTAACCTATTGGGTCAAATGTACAAATGTACAAAAAAAAAACTTTTCTGTTTTAATTTAACCCAACAGCTTTTGACCCAGCTATGCATTGAAAATAATCCAGAATTTATTCAAATGTATAAGAAAAAATACAGATATGATACATATAATTTTGTTATTATCCACATAATTTTTTCCCCACAAACTTTTAGCAAAGATTTCCCATCACAACCTTTGTTTTGGCTTCTGCCATATACATGAAGTCCATTATAGTCACAGAAAGAGCCCAAAATAAGTAAGACCTATCAATTATCGGTGATAACCAAACATGGTAAACATATCATCGGGTAAATGTGTGTCTCTGGCCCCCGCAGACGAAACGATCACACCCATCATCATGGTGTTGTCATCATAAGATGAGTGGATTCTTAGGTGTGGCAATGGCTTTATGACCCTCTGCAAAGGTTGAAGTCCTGCTGCTTAACTGAAAGATAACTCAAACTCAGGTAACAGGCGCAGTGATAGCACCACTGTACAAACGCTTCATTGTTGAGTCGAGTTTTCTGAGTTTGAATTCAAGCATATTAATAACAATATTACTTGTGATTGTCGCTCACTTTGTGTGAGAAGTTGGGGGTGAAAATGTCGACAGCGTTGGAAGTGACTGGATTCATCATGTGTGTGGCCAGCTGGCTGGTCACTGGCGTATCTCTGGCTAATGACTACTGGAAAATTTCTACTGTTTCGGGCAGTGTGATCATTTCTACACGTCAGTATGAGAATCTGTGGCATTCCTGTGCTGAGGACAGCTCGGGGATAGCGGAGTGTCGAGATTTTCAGTCCATGCTGGCCTTGCCAGGTAGGCGACAACTTAATGAAACAAGGTTATCAATGTCAAAGGATAAAATCTTACTCAGTTTAAAAGTTAATAATTTATATCTAGCACATGTAGAAGTGTCTCAGAATATTAATGGGGACAACAAATAGTTGGATTTAAAATTTCTAAAATTATTTTTGAAAGGAAAAACGTTTTCCCACCTCAATCTCTGCCAGCCATTTTGTGTTGCAATCGCCAAGATGGAGAACATTTTTCGTCATCATTTTCTTGTAATTCCCTTTTTCGTTTTTGTCATATAAACTCATTTATATGAATGATAAATAATAAAAAAAAACTACTCTAACTTTAAATAATAAATCATCCTTGAAAATGTAATGGGCTTTTTTAAATAAGTGAATATGGATAGTGGACAAATATACCATACATGTTTCCTCTGATGTGACAGCAAAAATTTTGAAAACAAATTGGTAATAATATTTTATGTTATATTTTTTTATTTATATTATAAATAAACAATGAAGATAACTTTCTCTTATGCTAGTTTTTCTTTTGTCATTTTTTGCTGTCACACCATAGGACACATGTACACACTTATTTGTCAACTACCATACAAATAAATATGTAATGTATAAATGTATAAAGTATAAATGGTAATATATACTGTTCAATAAAAGTTATTCTAACCCTAAACCGATACATTTCAATAAATATAAGTGACTACATGTGTTCATTTTTATCTGTTAAGGTCAGAACATGCCCTTTTTGATTTTGTCTCATTTTCAGTTCATATTCAGGCATGTCGAGCATTGATGATCATCGCCCTTATCTTGGGTCTGGTCTCTATAATTGTATCCACCATGGGGATGAAGTGCATTAACATTGGGAGCAGAAGCGATCAGTCCAAAGGCAAAATTGCAATCAGTGGAGGCATTATCTTTATCCTTGCGGGTAAGCACAATATGAATTAAATATACAGTACATTGACAAACTATTTCTCTTAGTATTATTTATACTTGTTAAATATTGGATATTGCATTATTACATACAATTTTTCCTAACAGGTCTTTGCGCTATAGTGGCTACATCTTGGTATGCCTCACGGGTCATCTCAGACTTCAATGACCCATTCTTTGGTGGCATCAGGTGAGAAGAATCTCATTCATACTTTTCAAGTGCAAACAGGTTTATGTCAGTGTGAGTCACTTTCAACGTAATGGGAGGGGTCTTTGGTTAGGTTCAAATGTCAATTAGGAGAGTAAGACCCCTCCGGTAACTGACTGTACACACAAGCGTACATTATCTAACCATACGTCTGTGTTTTCAGGTTTGAGCTGGGTACTGGTCTCTATATAGGTTGGGCTGGTGTAGCTCTGGCTGTGCTGGGCGGTTCATTCCTGTGCTGTGCCTATAAAAGAGTCTCTCAAGCAAACCCCAAAGGGTAAAATTCACACTTTAGATTTTAATTTATAAGCTTATCTTTTGGCTAATCTTGCTCTTTGAACTCAGTGTGTTTGTTTATGTGTTTTGTATTTTTTAACAGGGCATATTATCCAAGTAATAAACCAAAGCCAGTCTATACAGCAGCTCCGGAATCAGAGACTGCAAGAGCCTACGTTTGAGTTACCAGGGTCACTCGCATTAGCAAGGCTGAACTGTTGTTACGTTGATGTTTGTATAACTCTTTGTGTTTTGCTACTTGTTTTAGACGTACATTGTGTAAATGATAAATGTGAAAATCATTCAAATGGAATCATCATGGAATATCATGGATGCCAAACATTTGGAACAAAATCTTCTGTTATAAATATAATATTAATTCTTTGATAATCTAGATCTGTAGCTACTTACTTATGGGGGTTTTAATGTATTGATGTATAATGTATGTTTTTTTAAATGTATAAACATGCTTAGGTACAGAAGAGACCACTTAATATCCAATTTACTCGACATAATTTTTATCTACTGGGATGATGGTATGTCAAATAAATGTGAATAAAATATATAAATAAAAACTTCAGAAGTTCTTCTTTTTTTAAATAACTTAAAAAAAAAACACAATAAACTTGTTATGCTGCATGACAATAGATTTACTAATTGATTTGTTTGTACTGGCCATCAACTTTCACAGCTTTTACAGATTAAGTATTAAGTTTTGTCCTTTTAGAAACATTGAAACAAATGTAGTTTCGATCTAAATGTTAAGCATTAAACAAAAACTGGAATTAAAAATATTGACATGCATGTCTCTCATTGAGGTAATCCCTCCTCATCTTTCAATAGGGTTTTACACTGCTGACACTGACTGTCTGGGATTAAACTGAGGCATTATCAATGTTTTATATCTATTGCTTTGCTTGACTCTGTATGAAAGTCCAGATGTATATCTTACTACTCGTGAATTAAAATGGTTGTTGTGTACCTTTTATAATCATTACTGCGCCTGTTCCTATACGCCGTTCTTATTTACTACATATTAATTTTAATCCAACGTGAGCTGTTTACAAAGCCCACTGCAGACACCACAGTTCTTGGCACGTGACTTGGTCTTGACAACTAAACCGTTCCTCCTCGTGCCCAGAGGTAATCTCCCCAACTGCTGACCAAGGGGAACCAACTCAATCGGCTCAGGCAGGTACAGCCCCTGCAGGTAGCGTGGCTGGGTGTGTGTCTGTGTATTTGGGCAGGATGGAGAATGGGTTGGGCAATACCTCCTGACATCCTGGGTACAAATACCATCTCCACGACTCATTGCTCGCTCAGACCTCAGACAGACAATAATTAGTCAAATCATCACCACCAGGTATGCAAGTTTATAATGGATGTAGAATTTGAATGGGTATTTTGTAGGTTAACACGATGAGGCACGTTGATTTTACCATAACTTTAAGTGTACGGCTACACTTAACCATAACCATTATGTATAATTGACAGTTTTTAAGTGTTGGTGATTTTGGATTAAGATTGCACATTACCATATGACGAGGATCATGTAAAGTACAACTTAAAGAACCTTTTTTGACCAACATGGTGTGATCGTTGCAGGAAGGATTATAATACGTTACGACATTTTTAAGCACCAATGAATGAATCTATTCCACTGTCTCTCTTTTATAGGTTGTTCAGATCTCGAAGCAACAATGAGTCCAAAGCATGTCATCTTCAAGAAAATATCCAAGGACAAGTCGGTAGGTTACAATTTATAAAACCTGACGAACTTAATCTATTTAAGTATACAGGTGGAAAAAAGAACATTTTAACATGACTTGAAACTGTTTTTAAGGCTTTTAAAAAATATTACCTTTAGAATTAATAATAGGAATGATTGTGCAGGGTTAAGTAATAGGTCTTTTGGTTGTGTTTTCGAATCAGGTGGGTGTGTACATGGGGAAGAGAGACTTTATTGACCATGTTAATTTTGTGGATCCAGTAGGTAAGTGAAAAAATCATTCCATAAACTTTTCATGGAATAAAATCAATTTGTACTTATTTTTGTTTATTCTTCTATTTTGATTGGATTTTCACCTTTATCAACAGATGGTGTCCTTCTAATCGACCCTGAACAGCTGAAGGGGAAGAAAGGTGAATGGTTCATTCAGAATTACAAAGTGGAGACATTGAATCACAAATACTGGCCTGTTAACAGTATTTGCTTAATGGCCCTACAAGTTTGATTAAATCAGTAAATATGAGGAATACAATCAGTAAAATAGGCCTATATGTATGATAGAAAAATTGAGAAAGCACCAAATTTGGTTAATTTGAGTATTTGAATTAATTTCCAAAAAAAATAAAGAAACTACAGTGTATCAGGTGTAGCCTATGTTTTATTGTTTTATTCAAAATCTGCATAGAAAACGAAAAAGCCAACGGTAAATAATGTATAGCCTAGTAAGAATGAAGAGGGAAAGACGTCAATTTCCAGAAGCTGGACATCACTTTTGGATGCTGATGGACATGAGACGGTGAGATCTCACTTTTTGATTCTGTCGCCCCCAAGCGTACGTCACCTTATCCTGCACCTTTCGATATGGACGCGAAGATATGGACGTGTTGGGCATCGCGTTTAGGCGAGAAATCTTCCTGTCGACCAGACAGATCTACCCACCACTGCAGGACAAAGACCAGGGCATCCTCACCAAAGTGCAGGACAAACTACTGCGCAAGCTTGGCGACGATGCCTACCCGTTTTTCTTTGAAGTAGCCTATGTTTAAACTCATACTGACTGTTTTAATTAAATCATAAATTCATTTGTCAGTCTGGAATGAGTGCTTTCATTTGAACATTAACGTTGTTTTTTAGTTCCCGGATAACTTGCCTTGCTCAGTAGGACTGCAGCCAGCTGTCAAAGACGTTGGAAAGGTAAATTAATTATTCATTATCAAATCAGTCCACTGAGTTTTGCTGAACATATATGTGACAAAGATGACTTTAGTCAGACTTATAACCTATACACACTGACACTGATATATCTAGGTATAGCGTTTCTGGACCCGTCTTTCTCAATTTCTCACACTGTAAAACTTTGCTGTAATTTCGCAGAAGGTTTGCCAGTAACTTACTGTAGATTTAATGTACAATTTTGTTTTAAGCATAAACTTACCTAGTTTATATATTTTTCTGTCATAAAACTAGACTAAATATCTTGGGTCGCTTTTCTTGTTATGTAAATGTATCATATAGAAGTTTTAAATATTTTTAATAGTCTCTTCTTGTTCATTTTGAATCTCAAAAGTCAAAGTGTTTTAATTTTGATTAACGTAATGGAAAACAGTACTAATTGTAAAGTATATTAAGTAGTAATTAAATCTACAGTAAGTTACTGGCAAACCTGCTGCAAAAACTACAGCAAAGTTTTACAGTGCATTGATAAACGTATGCGTAGCCTACGTCAGCGCACCTTGAGCAAATTTGTTCCTAACTTTACAAAACAGGTTTGTATTATTCCTGATATTTTACTTGACGTTTGAATACATCATTCCTGGTTTTATACTTTAGTTTAGAAAAGAGTCTAGAAATGTAATTGGAATAGGCTATCTTGTCCTACATTTGCTGGTTAAATATAGGTCTACTTTTGCTCTACATTCAAACTTAGTAAACCTTTCTGATCTTATATGAAGGCCATTGAAAGATACTATTTTAATATTTAAAAACGATCTTTGCTCGCAACGTAAACTCTAGTTTATTAGTGATTTAACTATTACATAATTTACCTTGTATGCATGGGAGCCCTTTGTAATGTCTTTTCTACATGTTGTTTACAGCACTGTGCTGTTGAGTTTGAGGTGAAAGCCTTCTGTGCTGAGAGCCAAGATGCCAAAGTTCGCAAGCGGTTAGTCCTCTGTTTATCTTATCCTGTAGACAGGTGGAAATACAGTGGAATGAACAGCATTCAGGCTTTAAATGATCTATTGGAACCACTTGATTAATTACTATCTGCACACTGGATCATAACTCGAGTGAATACTGTTGGCATTTCTAGATATTCATCCAATAACACACATCCTTTTACCCCGTCTATCAGGAGCACAGTACGTTTGATGATCCGAAAGGTCCAGTATGCTCCAGAGAATCCAGGACCAGCACCTCGTGTGGAGACCAACCGAGACTTTCTGATGTCTGACAAACCACTGCATATGGAGGCAAGCTTAGAGAAGCAGGTGGGTTGTTTTTATTTAACAAAACTAGATCAGTTGAGCATGCTTCTGTCATAATTTATCTCTTTCTTTAGGGTTCCTAGCAATGTTTGTATGTCATTATTTTTCATTGCAGAATTAGGCTTTTGGAAACAATACATGTAAATAATATTGTACTAGAAACTAGATGGTTTCGACGTTTATTAATAAAGCTAATATTTTGGTAGACTTACTATCATGGGGAACCTATCAATGTGCGGGTGAAAATCAATAATGACTCCAACAAAAATGTGAGAAACATCATTATTTCAGGTGAGAGTGGATATGCATCAGCTAACCCAAGCCTAACCCAACCCCTATTTACAGTACTGTCATACTGCCTCAAATATGAAATAAATGCACTGAATTTTTTTTTAGCGGAGCAAATTGCAAATGTGGTTCTTTACTCCAATGACAGTTACATGAAAGCAGTGGCCATTGAGGATTCTGGGTAAAAGTTTTATTACGATAATTAGATTGAATCTAATAAAATCAAGTCTTAGTCAAATCTAATTAAATATTGCCTTTGGGTTTAGGGACTCAGTTGAATCTGGTGCCAAACTGGACAAAGTCTACCCTTTGCTCCCCCTACTGGCCAACAACAGAGAAAGATTAGGAATTGTGCTTGATGGAAAACTGAAGCATGAAGACACCAATCTAGCCTCATCAAGCATGTGAGTCAGTATGTATAACATTGTCATGAAAAACAGCAGAGCTTTTTTGTAGCTTTGCTTCTTTTTGGTTATTGTGTATTTCAAAATTCACATATGGAATCATTGTTCTTTAAAATACACCAAATTTATGCCAGCACAAAGGTTTAAAATGTTTTAATGCTCTGTTGCAGCGTTAAAGAGGGTGTGCTGAAGGAAGTTCTGGGCATCCTGGTGTCTTACAGAATTGTTGTTAAGCTTATTGTTGGCGGGTGGGTATCATGCTGCTGTGCGACACACCATGTGTGCTTTGTATTGAGTCTGTGCTGTGTCCAGATCATACTAACATTTTCTGTTCTTCTTCATAGGATCATAGGATCCAGGTAGACATTATAATTTAATTACATTTTGGATGTATATTAGTCTATTGTAAGCATACATATGAATATAAGTGAAGCAAGAATGTTATTGCACAGACAGTGGGGTCCAATAGTCCAAATCTAGATTATAAAAAGAAAACCTTATTAAATAAGCAATTTATTGACATGTTGACTATGTTAATGTTTTATTTATTTATTATTCCTTTAACATGTTGGTTTACTGATAATGTCATTTTTCGTGACTTTCTGATTATTACAAAAGATTTGGTAGTGAAAATTGGTAGTGGTCTCAGACTTTTGGACCACACTATACATTTAGTTCAAATTGTAAACTGCTTTGTGTATCTATATCAGTGAGGTAGGAGTGGAGCTTCCTTTCCAACTTATGCACCCGAAGCCTGATACAGGTATAATATACGAGCGTGCGTAAGTGTCCTTGCGTATGTTCTTACATTTGTCAAAAATATTTTCTAATACATGGACGTATATACATATGTGAGTGTATTCAAAATGTTCCTTTCTTTGTTGCCTCGTTGAAGTCAAAGAAAGGTCAGTAATGGTTTTAAAATTGAATGATGAATGTATAGGTAAAATAGTCTGGATTTTGGATACATTTGATAAGAAATGTTAGAGGTCATATTTGAAATATTTAATAATATTGAAACGTTTCTTTTTTATGGGTGTCTGTATGTGATTTTGCTGCTGTGTGTTTTTGTCTGTATGTAGTGAACTGGAGGATGAAATGGTGTTTGAAGAGTTTAAACGTGCCTACTTGAAGGGCGTGATTGAGGATGAGGATGAAGGGAACGTGTCACCTGGCGAGCATTGAGGAACGCATGTACTGTAATTCTGGACCCATCTTCCTGCACAGTTAGAGAACACATCTTTAAAGGGATAGTTCATCCAAAAATGAAAAATCTGTCATCATTTACTAACGCTTATATAATTTCATACCTGTATAAATTACTTTGTTCCGATGAACACAAAGAAATATATTTGGAAGTTCCGAGACATAATTGACTACCATAGTGGGAAGAATTAAATGGTAGTCAAATGTGCCCGAGAACTCTTTGTTTTCCTAAATTCCTCCAAATATCTCATTATGTGTTCAAGAGAACAAAAAAATACACTATTTTTTTCTACTATGGTAGTGGATGATGTCCCAGAACTGAAAATTGCTAACATTCTTCCAAATATCTTTCTCTGTGTTCATTGGAAAAAAGAAGTTTATACAGGTTTGAAACAAAGTAATGATGACAGATTTTTCAGTTTTGGATGAACTATACCTTTAAGGCTGTTAAGGAGAAAAGTGTGTGGTTTACTTCAACACCTTAGACTTAACATGTTTACAACATTGAGCATTCCTAAATATTTTTTAACTGTAAAGAAATGTTAATCCGAAATGACCAAAGCATGATCTTTCCTCAGCAGCTTAATCTCCATAAGGCTGATTTAAAGAAGATCATTGAACTAAGAATGAGTTGACTGCTGCTGCTTCACATTGTATAGTAGTGAAAGCAATCTATAGGTGTTTTATTTTGGGTCAACGTCAGTGTATATGAAGAAACTCTTATGCTTGTGGCTATACAGGAAGTCTTTAAAAATAGAAGATTCGAGTCCTAGCTGTCTTTATTGCTGTGATACACTTTTTGTAATTTATAGCAAAAGTATTTATTGTTAACATATGCTAAAGACAATGTATTATTATAAAGGATTGTATTGTATAAAATACCCTGGATGTTCAGTTTATTAAAAGCATGGTTGCCTTAGTGTAAAATATATATTACAAAGACATATTTGCAATTTTGTTTTATTATTTTAATCATTATTTTCAGTTCATAATACAATAACAATGCACTGAAATCAGTTCAGTTTTCCAGCAATACAAATTAGCAAGGTATAAACATGTACAGTACATAGTTTCATAGAATTTTCAAAAGAAATAAAAGTAATGTATTTTCATACAGATTAAAATTAGTAAATACTTTTGATAGTAATCTAAAAAAGATATTTAATATAATAATTTTCCAGGTAAAATTGTGCAAACATATTAAAAAGAACAAAACAAGTGTTTTAGTTGACTGCAGTTATGTACAAACAATGTTATTCATTTATGAGTAATATTTTTTATGTCTCTAGTTAGCTTACTACTGTCTGTTAACTGTTTGAAAGCTTAAATGATAATGAATCATTATCATTTAATCACCCGCTTCTGACAACATTAGTTTTAACCAGCTGCAGCTTAGCTGATAAACTTTTTTGCACATATTTTCTAGCTTAGGCAGATAGTTCAATGTGCACAGATGTTGCACAAATACACCTGTTATCCACCTATTGTATGTAAATTAAATGAAAAGCTTTACTGTTAGACCTAATTTAGGACTTACATCTGGGGCAGGAGTGGTGGGCTTTTATAGCTCAACCCAGCTATAAGTTCCATTAATCGGCTCTGGTAACTCACGTGACATTGGTATATCACAGCTATCTGGATAGAGCAGGAAGCCAGAGAAACTACTGCTGTACTCACTGCTAACGTACATACCATTGGAGTTGGCATCCCTCACCTGTATCCACACTTCATCACCCACGGTAAGGTGCAGTATCACCTGATGAGAAAGTGTACTTAAACTGGTTGACCCTGTACTTTTTACTAAAGGACTGAAGTTGTGGAAGAGGCCTACTTTAAGCATTCTGTTGTAGACAGCCAAGTGGTACGTCATGACATAAGTGCCATTGACGGGAGCCCTGTAGACACCCGTCAAGGCATCAAAGTTAAACCCTTTGTTGTAAATAACATTAGTAAAAGGAACTGGCATATCTGGCACTGGGTAACTGCTGCTTAGCGCAACAAAAAATGCAGACTGTATTGCTGGAGAGCATGGACCAGGAACACCTGTTTCACCTGGATCCCCATTTTGCCCTTTAGCTCCATTTACCCCTGCCGCACCTTGACGGCCATCGTCCCCTTTACTGCCATTTTCTCCACGAATTCCAGTTGTCCCATTCACACCATCTACTCCATCCCTGCAGTGACACAGCCCCTGTTCGCCCTCATCTCCTTTTTGGCCATTTAAACCTCGAGCTCCAGGTGGACCACTGTTGCCCAACTCTCCTTTCTGGCCATTCAGCCCTGGACTTCCTCTTACCCCTGGGAGGCCTCTTTCTCCTACTATCCCAGGTGGGCCAGTTTCTCCTAGAGGTCCCTCCATCGAGTAGCAAATTGCGGGGCACTCTCCTCGCTCACCAGGTAATCCCTGGTGCCCTGGATTCCCATCCACACCCATGTCTCCTTTATCACCTGTGCCAAAGACAGTTGAGGATCTTGTTTGTTAGCAGTTTGTTGGTTGAATTTGCAGAAGATGTAAACTCACCTTTGAAACCTCTTAATCCTTTTTGTCCCGCAAAACCTGATGGACCAAAATCTCCTTTTTCACCAATATCACCTTTCAGACCTTTCAAAATGGAAAAGAGAAACATTAATGGGAATGCTTTCTTTGAGAGCATTGCAATACATCAGAGACAGATAAATAACCCAAAACTACTGTATATCAAGGAAGCTTTATCAGGAATGTTAGTTTCAGGGGTCTTGAGTCAATGGAGCCTACCCTTCGGCCCCCGAAAACCTATAAACCCTGGGGGGCCTTGAAATCCTTTCATGCCGTTTATTCCTGGACTACCGCTGGGACCTTGTAAAGGGAAATAAATAAAAAAGGTACAGGACAGTACAGTTAGGTTCACAATGCAGGTTTCATATGTATGTTTTTTGAAAGTCAGGACAAATTGCTTACCTGGTTGGCCTTTATCTCCTTTGTCACCTTTTGGAGCTACGGGTCCCCGTTTACATTGTTGACAAATGCAGAACCATGGCATTTGATCCCCCGGTGGAGGTACAGGTACCTCAAGAAGCACATCACAGTATGAAAAGTCTGGTTGTTGTCTAGTAAATACTGTTCGGAATCCTTGAGTCATGTTCCCAGTAGGAGGTTTTGGTTGCATGATGGGATATCTGTCAGGTGGGATTGGTAAAATGGGCATGGGGTATCCTGGCATCATTGGCGCTTCTCTGGCTATGGCATTGTCTCCTTTTGGCATAAAGTAATTATCATAAGAATACATAGGCATCTTGTCACTGTGCGCAGCAGAGCCCTCAAAATAGTCATCAGGAGGAATGGGTTTGTCAGGAGAGCCTGGAGGTGGATGTATGAGATCCCCCCTAACATCAATAATCATCCCAAATGAGCGGACTGAAGAAACCAACAGTCCCACAATTATCATTATCATCTGAGGAAAATACAGAGAAATTAATTTTAAAAAGGGTTAGATAAACACTGGAAGCATTGCAACTGAGCAGATGTACTAACTTTTGAAGAACATAAAGATCAATATGGAAAATACAGTATATTTCTGTATAGGCTATGTCTACATATCAGGGGCGTAATTTCCACTGGGGACAAGGGAGCCACGGAGAAGTGTTTTTTTATTGCCGAGGGTAAATACAAAAAACAACTGGTTTTGCGTAGTTGTTTCGGTAGGATATGTTAAGCTGTTTTCTTATAATGGACGATCGGACTCTTTCTTTTAACAGCAGCTAGTGTTTATGACAAGGCTTGACAGAAATGTGGGTTTCCCTGTTGTTTAGGTGCGTTAAACCTCGTTAAGAGTTTTAGAAAGTCACCCGGCTCGTCTCCTCCCGACCGCAGATTCAGGCTTACAAGACATTTTTTCCTCCGTTTCTCAGTCAATACTCGAATTTGCCCCCTTCATAAACATCAACTTTTGCAACACAATAAAAACACCGTGTGGTTTCATGGTTTAATCAATTTAAACAATCAAAAATGATGCAAAACATAGGTATTTTGAGTTTGTGATAGTGAATTCCCTATGGAGAAAATCGCTTGCAGCCCTCCAAACGCACATCACTCACTTCATGCAGAAAATCCATTATTTCATGGATTTTGTATCACCATAGTGCCTAAACATAATGTAAACCCTTACAAAAAAATCCTACAGGAATCCTGCAGGATTTTGGTTCAATGTGCAGGGATCCTGCAGATATCCTGTAGGACTGAATGAAAATCCTACAGGTCAGGGATTATTCCTGCAGGAGTCCTAGGGTTGTTCCATGTGACTGTGTTATGTTCTGCAGGAATTATTATGGATTTATAGGATTCCTGTAGATATAGTATAATATATGATGATTGTAAGTTTATGGCATGATCTTCTCATACTTTTAATTAAAATTAATAATTTATGAACAAATATTAAAATATTTTAAGTAAGCTTTGTTGCTTTAAGGGTCCGTTGCTGGGTTACTTTGTTTATTGGTTACTTACTATAGTACTTGCGCACGCACTTGAGGAAACGCGTCAAACGTTGTAAATTCTGGAGCAAGAACAGTGCAACTGCGCATAAGTAATACAAAAAGAAAGAATACTTTATTGTCAATCTTCTACTGTTACTTGCTAAATTTCATATCCATCGATGCAAATTCTCTCATCAAAAGCCTTCATTTATTGCTTTTAAAAATGAAACTGAACTGTACATTCAGGCTCTTTCATACTCTAAAAACACTAAAGCTCATACAACTTTAGACCTGTGCTTATTTTTTAATATATTTTGCTAAGTCACTGTGCAAAATTATTATAATTTTTTATCTTTATTGAACAATTCTTTATGTTGATGTTGTCTTGTTTCATTTTCTTTTTTCCCCCAACCTATTTACTTGTTAATTTTGTTATAATGTATTGTTTATTATCGTAATTTAAATGTAAATGTATACTTCTTTATTCAAAATTTAAATAAATAAATAAATTTTAAAAAAAGTGCAACTGCGCCGTGTATTGGTGAATCGGGTAAGTAAAACTTAATTTTCCATCAACTAAAATACTTGAACGTATAAAAGACACACTAAAACAATGGTGTAGTGAAAACATCGAAAAAATACCGATACACAAGATTTCTTAACAGAGTTAATGTTACATGTATGCAAATATGTTACCATGGAACATTAAGCAACAATGAAGTTATAACGGTTTTGTATTGCTATTGGAAAAAAATATCTATCTATCTATCTATCTATCTATCTATCTATCTATCTATCTATCTATCTATCTATCTATCTATCTATCTATCTATCTATCTATCTATCTATCTATCTGTATGTCTGTCTGTCTGTCTGTCTGTTTCAAAATGTAGTCGTTTTTTGCTATTATAGACAAAATGTGGGCATTAATTGAATGGACAGAAATGGACGCTTCTCTGGACACTGTAAGGAGAAAAGACATTCTTCAATCTGTAGTTCACAAGGGGGATGTTGTTGATGTCAAGTATGAAGATGAAAGCTCTCCTGCTCTTATTCTCAAGCTGAATGGTGAGATTGGTGAATAAGTGAATGCATGCATATTTAATTTTTTCTGGTTGAACTATTCATTTGAAATAATGAACCTTTCCTGTACAGAAAATAAGCACAAGCTACTGAAACGTCTAAATCAGATGGAGTCAGAGAGAAGGCAAAAGAGGAGTGCAAGCCTCCTGAAAGAGAGCAATAAAAAGGAAAATAATATTTAGTCCAGAAAACAGCCCACCATCAAGTCCAGAAGAGATTTAAAACAGTAAAGTATAACTTCCTGATAAATCATATTAACATTGTTTAAGAGACTACACGTGTGTTTTTGCTGTTCTGTGACTTTAATTTTGTCTCTCAACTTAGGTTGAAAAAACATAAAATGACACGCTGTTGCTTAAAAAAATAGAAGAAAAAACAAAGAAAATGACACAATACCTGTAAATGACATGAAAAGAAATCAAAGCCTTGAGAGGCGAGAATCAGCAACTAAAGGCCCTGAACTTTAAACTGCAAAATGGTAGGTTATTTATATATAGATTTTTTGTTATGAATGTATGAGTTTATTTAAACATTGTTTTCTTTATTTAGAGATTATTAACAGAATTGCGGAGTTGCTGCCAGACAGCAGTGTAAACAAGCATGCTGTGCCAACCTCCCTAACAAGTTCAGTTTGCTTTGCTACCCTTCAACCAGACAACTCTTCACATAGTTCTTCTGAACTGGATTGTATGTGAGAATACAATATTTAGATTTTATTTTCACACCATTTAAATAAGTATATTAAATGTTTTGTGTGATTTAAGAAAACATACGTTTTTTGGAAAACACAGATTAAAAATGTTGCCAATTCAATTTATTATTTAATGTGTATTGCACGGGTTGAAATCCACAGAAAAAAACGAAACAAGGATACATTCCATGTGTGGTGGTAGAGGGGGCACATCATGGTCAGCCATGATCAAGGATTTAGCCGTGGCTGTTTTTAGAAGGAGCATGTTAGCTACCCATAGCCTTTCTGCAAATTTTTGAAATGCCAACAAAGAATCACAAGCCAAGCCTCATTTGGACCCACACAAGTGGAACTTATTATAGGTATAAAAGTGTTGAAGGTCTTTAAAGGAATAGTTTACCCAAAAATGAAAAAAATTTGGGTCACCATTGACTCCCATAGTTGTCTTTTGTCCAAGTATGGGAGTCAATGGTGACCCAAAACGGCTTAGTTACAAACTTTTGTGATTTGTGTATAGCACAACAAGGAAATGCATGAAGGTTTGTAACAACTGCAGGGTGAGCAAATGATAACAACGTTTTTCATTTGTGGGTGAATTATTCCCAAAATTCTCTCATAACAAGTATCTGTGTATTTACATTTCTCTTTCAGACACTGTTCAGAAGAAATTTCCAGCAACTCCCCAAAAGCTTCTTCGGGCTGCTTTACGGGAAAAAAAAATAATGAACATAAACTTCTTAGCAGGTTTTACATTCTAATTTACAGTATGTTTCATATTTTAAGCGTTATACACATTTTGTTTCACACCTAATCTGTAAAATGATCATTTACCGTTCTTATATTTACAGTACTTTATATTTGAGCATTTATATATGTACTGTATACTCATATTTCTCAGGCAACATAAGAAGGACACTGTTACGCTGCAACACTGAGTGGACATAAGAGGTGAGGGCAAATTCACTACAACATAGCATGTATTATTTATACATGTTTTATTAGCTAAGTTTTGTCTCTCTTTTTCCAGAGTCCAGATTAATTGGTTTCTGGAGAATGATGGGCCACGTTCTGTTCAGAGTGTTCATTTTCTTCTCACTTGTCTCATCTTTCCATGCTCTTTTGACTAATAAATAATTAATAATTTTTATGAAGTCGTTTTTCATTTTTTGTTGGTATTTAAATTTGAGACACATACCATTGCTTTTTAAAAGTGTTTTGTTATACAGAAGGCCCTGAATATCCCTTTAGTAGTCCAACAGGATGAGTATACATAATAGTTCATTAGAATTCCAGCAGAAGTCCTGTAGGAACTGAACACTTTAGCGTTCCTGTAGGATTACTGTAGGGTTCATTCAGGAGTCCTTCGTGTTTCCTGTAGGATTCCTGCAGGAGTCCCACAGGAAAATTATCATGAAAATCCTGTGGGATCCTCCACGAATCTGCAGGTGTGCAGGTCCTGCAGGATTTTTTTGTAAGGGAATGCAGGAAATGGGATTCAAATCAAAAACATTTTCCCCCATTTTGTGTCCCTCCACTTCTCAAACCATAGTTACACCCTTGCTGCATGGTATCTCTATAACAACTCTACACACAAACATTTTGTAATATGTTTTTGAATGTTCTATGTAAACTACTGTTTGTAAACTATTGCTATTAAACTAATTGAATTACATCTTTTGTTATTCACCCCCTCACTTATGAAACTGAGTTAAACTGTCTAGTTACTTTGTCCGAGCACACATCCCATATTAGTATAAAACAGCAGTTAGTAAGAAAATACACAATTCAAAATTATTTGAGTGAATATTAAATATACTGTACTTACAATTTGGAAGGAATCTTGAGCCATCTGGGTAAAACACTAAACAAACTAAACAGTGTAACCAAGGGACTGACCAATTTATAAGTGGTGATTAAAAAAACAGAGAACCTAAACCTCTCCCCACAGGCCCCCAGACAAAGCAGAGAGGCTGAATATAATATCACATTATACCTGAGGCTCCTGCATTCAAAATGACCTCCTTAGTGATAAACAACATGGTCTGTAAAGTGCTAATCACAATAGTAACCAACAAAAGATCTCTTTTTTTCTCATTTTCATCTCCCAGTTGGTCCTAAGGAGCTAGCTGATATTAAGATAAGATACTCCAGAATGAAAGTGAACTCTTTTGAGAAGGCTGTTGTGTTGCAAAACTACATTTCCTTTCATCCCAACTCAGACAGGCTTTATGTTACATCAGTGTTTCTTGTGAAAATAACATCCCAGGCTGGCCTGATGGTCATTTTGTTGGCGTCAGTCGTAAGCCACTACTGTATGCTCAACAAGTTTAAATCACTTTTTCATTTGTGTCATTTGGAATTTCTATAACATTTTTATTTGATTCATTTGTTGTTAAAGATTTTAGACTCATTTTTTCTAGCTCACACTATTTTTTGTTGTTTATGCTGGTATTGATGTTGGTGGTTTAGAAAAAGAACATTTCAGCTTCTTGTAGTGATACTGTTGGACTTACACTCCGCACAAAGTTATTCTTACCTGGTTTAGATATTAGGCAGCCCTGCTTTATTTTTTAGGGCTAACAAGATACATAGAATGTCTTGGGGCCACACCTTACTCCTCCACTTAGCCATGCAACCTGAGTCAGCTTTATTCAAGCAGCCTTATTATGAATCAAACAGTACATTGGAAACTGTAGCCATTGGAACAAGGTTTTAACACAAAGAAGTATAATACAAGACATTATGTGCCCTCATTTTCACACACACATAAACACAAATGCATCCCCAAATCCAGCTAGTCTGGTCATCATTCTCAACCAACAAGGTGTTATTATTTGACCATTTTAACCAACAAGAACCTGCTGATTCACTAGGAAAACTACTTGTCGAGATACCAACTAATTGGTGTTTATGACACCAATGTATACATATCTGTGTTCATTTTTGGACCCATTGTAATCAATTGTTTGTTAAGCATTGTTTATGTTTTTCATTGAGAGGTGTGTGCTGACAGCTTTTATTTCAGGATCAGTATCAAATAGCTATATTATAAGCTGATTGTATACAGCATACCACTATTAGGACGAGAGCAAGAATGTGACCCATTATTTAACTGAAACATGATCAGATGAAAACGTTTGTGCTGATCAAAATTTGTATAGATGCAAACATGCATGTATTGATGTGAAGCCACTGTAAAGGGTAAAATATTAATGTGCCACAAAAATCTGTACACACTAATAATGTTGTCCTATTAATTACATAAAAGATGCAGGACAATTGTAATACTTGCTGTCTCCCATATACCTCACCGACTAATCAAGTGCCCCAAATCTTCCTAATACTAACAAAACATAACAGACTTTAAACTTGGCTATAGGCTGGGAGACCAGCAAACCAGTAAGAGGAAAACACCAGGTGAAATTTAGTATAGTGATGTCACGACCAGAGCGTGGTGGAAGAGAGAACCCAAGCGCAGGCAGGCAGTGAAGGGGTTAACAACAAGACTTTATTCAAAAAACACAACACACGGGTAAGCACACGAACAGGAACACGGGTAAGCACACGAACAGGAACACTAACAAAATCCAGGACACCGCAATACACGCACATACATAATACACAGTACAATCCAAGAGCACAAGACAAAGAAACAAGAGGGTATTTAAAGGGAAGACAAACGAGGGATAACGACACAGGGCAGGTGTGGGTAATCAAACACTTAGGGAAGGATAACGAGGAAACGAGATGGCGGGAACAGAGACGAGACACTGGAAAAACACATGAGAGGTATAAACATCTCATGGTCTTCCCACATAAAACCCAAGGACTCTGCCCCGATCCCACCACACGACTAGAATTTCATAAACAAGACGGTGGGACCGTGACAGAGCCCCCCCCTTAATGAACACCTCCAGGTGTTCACCAAGGGGTGACTAACAAGACCTGACAGACTGGACCAAAGACAAAAACCAGACAAACATGGTGAACAAGACAAGGGGCAGACATGACAACAAGACCACAGGACTGGGGTGGGACAACAAAAAAACAAACATGGGAGGGGGGGGGGGCAAACAAGGGCCCATAGGGGGCAGTCCATGGGGGTGGGGAAGCAAGTCCCCGGCTGCGCTCGAGGGCGCGAGTCCTGGGGACTTAGGAGGAGTCCGGGGGGACAGTCTTGACCCTGGGATCTCCCGGGCGTGGGCCGGCTGGCGCAAGGCCGGCTGGACAGGGCTGAGCCGGCTGGAAGGCCGGCTGGACAGGCTTGACGCCGGCTGGAAGGCCGGCTGGACAGGCTGGACGCCGGCTGGATCACCGGACTGGACGCCGGCTGGATCACCGCTGGACGGGTGACGATGACCGCGGCCGGCTGGACATCGCCACCGGACTGGATCGCCACCGGACTGGACCGTACCCCGGACTGGACGCCGGCTGACACCGGACTGGACGCCGGACACGGCTGGACTACATCGCTGGCACAGACTGACAAGACTGACAAGACTGGACACAGGACTGGACACAGACTGGACACAGACTGGACACCGGACTGGACACGACTGGACACAGACTGGACAGACTGGCACGACTGGACATCGGCTACGCACCGGCTGCACCGGACTGGATGCGGCGACGGCTGGAAACTGGACTGGACACCGGACTGGACGCCGGCTGCACCGGACTGGACGCCGGCTGCACCGGACCGGGCGCCGGCTGGACCCGGCTGGATCCGGACTGGACGCCGGCTGGACCACGACTGGACGCCGGCTGGACACCGGACTGGACGCCGGCTGATCACCGGACTGGACGCCGGCTGCATCACCGGACTGGACGCCGGCTGCACCGGACTGGACGCCGGCTGGACACCGGACTGGACGCCGGCTGGACACCGGACTGGACGCCGGCTGGATCACCGGACTGGACGCCGGCTGCACCGGACTGGACGCCGGCTGCACCGGACTGGACGCCGGCTGCACCGGACTGGACGTCGGCTGCACCGGCTGGGTAGAGTCCACGCTGCCCGCCGCTGCCTCTTCTTCCGCCGAGCCACCCGGCTGGTGGTCGGGTGATGGAAGGAGGTAAAGGCACGGCTGGCTCCGGCTGGGACTCCTCGGAGGTGGATTCCCCACGACTCCCTCCTCCTCGCCTCCCGAGGCTGACTGGTGGGAGCTGCAGGGGTTGAGGAGAGCGGTGTGCTAATGCCCACAGAACTCCGATCTGCGTGGCCACGATCCTACCGGAATCACGGCAGTGGGGAAGAAAGACTGGGCTGGACTGAGACCCTGGGCTCCGGCCGATTCATGGCGTACCTGATCATGTCCGTGAAGCCCAGCGGTCTCAGCATCCTCATTTCTGCCCGTGACAGCGGTTCGTTCAGACCGCCGTTGAACATGCCATCTGCTCCATCTCATCATGGACCATCTCCCCTGCGGTCTCGAAGAATCGGTCGGCAAACTCCAAGACGTCGGAGTAGCCCTGTCGCAGACCGCAGAGGAGATGAGCCTGCCTGGATCGCCTTGCCTCCATTATGCCTGCTGGGTTCAATTCTGGTCGTGGATTCTGTCACGAGAGCTGGTGGAAGAAGAACCCAAGCGCAGGCAGGCAGTGAAGGGGTTAACAAATAATTTATTAACAAAAAACAAACAAAACACCCATCAATGGGGGAAAACAGAACTAAGAAATATAAAACAAAGAACTTCCCACGAGGGGGGCAAAATGAAAACAAGAACAATAAACAAACTCAAAGACACGACCAAACGTCTAAATAATACAAGGCACAAAACTCACAAACACGAACACGAACAGGAACACGGGTAAGCACACGAACAGGAACACGGGTAAGCACACGAACAGGAACACGGGTAAGCACACGAACAGGAACACGGGTAAGCACACGAACAGGAACACGGGTAAGCACACGAACACTAACAAAATCCAGGACACCGCAATACACGCACATACATAATACACAGTACAATCCAAGAGCACAAGACAAAGAAACAAGAAGGTATTTAAAGGGAAGACAAACGAGGGATAACGACACAGGGCAGGTGTGGGTAATCAAACACTTAGGGAAGGATAACGAGGAAACGAGATGGCGGGAACAGAGAGGAGACACTGGAAAAACACATGAGAGGTATAAACATCTCATGGTCTTCCCACATAAAACCCAAGGACTCTGCCCCGATCCCACCACACGACTAGAATTTCATAAACAAGACGGTGGGACCGTGACAAGTGATTGACAGTTATAGTGATTGACATGAGTACACTGATTAAGTTACCCGGCTGCCTTAAAATTTTGCGCTAATTCAAAGTAAAAATATTAGGTATTACATGAATTTGATTCAAAATTGTTATGTTAAGTAATATGTTTAAATTGAATTACCAAATTTAAAAAAAAAAAAGTTAAAATTACAAATAATTCTTACAGTGTAGGTGTATGTTTGCAGACAGAGAATGAGAGTGCTCGAGCATTCAGACTGTGGACTCTTAGTAAACAGATATAGTTAGTCATTAGCACACTTTAAACATAACATCCTCCATATCTGTTTCTTTCCTGTTTTTCAAAATGTAAGTAATTACTTTTATTAACATGTGAGGGTTAGTCACATCATGCATTTATGAAGCATAGATTAAATGGCTCTTCTTAACAACTGGATGATATTTATGTTCTCCCAAATTCCAAATGCGATTGATCTTAGCTGCTATTTGTGTAGTGCAATGTTTGTTGGAGTTCAGTTAACTTGCTAAAGACTGTTCATGCTGTGCTGGCCTGTTGGATTATTGACAAAGCAGAGACAAATCATTTAAATGATTTTAATTCATGTGTCTTTCATTAAAGTTCTCATCTGAGGACTAATTTCTAGCTGTCCCTGTTGATCAGTTAGGAATACGGTAAGAATATGTTTTTTTGTGTGTGTCGCTTGCGTGCTAAATTGTGCCACTGTGAATGTGAGTAAACAACTGTTTGTATTAACAAATCTTAACTTAACCTGTATGTGGTATTGTGTGATGTTTAATTTGTTTTATTGTAACAATGTCTTTTTAAAATGTATTTTTGCTCATGTCGAATCAACAACAAACTAAAACAATCTTTCGACAATGGATACCACACATGTCTAAAAAAGTTCATATCTACTGTATGACACAGCAAAGGACTTATAGCTTCAACAAAATGTGCCTGTTGTGTTTTTCTAAATTAACATATTTAAATCATTTAAATCAACAATCAAACACCATCAAATACATTATCATTGTCAAATTATAATGGTGATTTCAGTTCTGCTGTATTTCCAGGGTCTGCTGTCAAGATGAAGAGCCTCTTCCTCTGTATCTCAGTATTGGTTATGTTTTGGTCTGACAGGGCACTCTGCAAGTCAGGTGAGATTATATCTCTTTTATAAAGAAATTTATGCAATGTATGAAAATTCAAACATTTGCTTCACTATTTAAGTTCTGATGCAGTCAGAAAGCAATTTGATGTATCCTGTAATCTCTGATACTGACTCTGATGCTGCCCTCTCAACCCTGGATGCGTTTTTGGTCAGTATTTTCTAGCAGCCCTAAAGCACACATGCTCCTCCGTTCAAGAAGAGCTAACACTTTCATGGAGGAACTAAAGCCTCCATCATTGGAGCGTGAGTGTAAGGAGGAAGTCTGTGATTTCGAAGAGGCGAGAGAAATCTTTAACACCAGGGAGGCGACGGTCAGTCATGCCACCATTTAAAGCGTACAGATGTTTTTCTAAATTATGATCCACTAATTGATATTTTCCTCTCTTAGCTGGAATTCTGGACTGTGTATACAGGTTAGTCTGATTAGGCTTGTTAAATATCTCGGTAAGACATCATAACCAATACTGAGTCATTGCGTGTGCTGTGTGCTTTTAGATGGAAACCAGTGCGACACAAATCCGTGTGTTTATGGAAAGTGTGTGGACCTGTTTCAGGATTACTCCTGCATCTGCAATCCTGGGTTTGAAGGGAGACGCTGTGACCTACGTGAGCCTCTTGCTCTCTTTTTCCATTTGATCTTCCTCTTTTGACTGCTTTATCTGTGTTTTTGACATGCTGTGACGCCTTTGGGCTGAAAACCAATGGTGTGGGTGTATAAATGTCTTGTGGTTTTTTGTGGTTTTGTCTTCAGCTAGCACAGCCACTACCTGCTCTGTGAACAACGGGGACTGTGATCATGATTGCCATATGAAAGAGGATGGTCTCGGTCGCACATGCAGTTGTATCGAAGGATACCAACTCCAAGACAACGCTAGAAATTGTGCTCCCAAAAGTAAGTTGCATTTTTAGGCGTGAACATAAACCTTTTGATTAGCTCAACTTTATCTGTAGCTCAGCTGACAGAACATGGCACTAGCAGGCCACACATATAATGATATCTGTGTATATTGAATGCAATGCAAGCATCTGCTAAACATGGGGTTCTCAAACTTTTTGACTCCAAGGCTCCCCGCAGTACTCAATAATATTTAAAGGCCCCCCTCCCACTCACAAAGATTCAATGTTTCTACCAAATACAATATTTTAGAGCTTGACAAAACATTTATTCATCATTAAAATGGCCAAAAAAGACATATCTTGGTCAGGACCAATGATTGAGGCCCCCTTTGAAGTCAGTTGGGATCCCCTTGTGGGCCACGCCCCCCTGTTGAGAACCACTGTGCTAAACTTGATTGATATAAAATTACTTTAATTTAGCACAAATCTATTTGTAAAAATATAAAAAACTAAATCCAGTCTGAGCTAGAGTCAAAAGTACTTCTTGAGTGGCCTCTATTACATCGATCAATAAACCAAGTGGGACATGAACCAGAAACTGGTCCTGCAATGGAGTTGGGCACAAAAAAAAGGTGGTCTCCAGTACAAATTACACATACATAATTTCAGCAAATATATGCAAATAAAAAATTACATTTATGTTTGCAGTTTGGTAGAAATGCTGTCAGTAGATCACAGAATGAAACAAAAATTATAATTCTACTTAAATACATACCTATAAATAATAGGTTCAGAAAAACACACAAATACACACTGCTGAGCCCATTATATTTTTTCGTGGTCTATGTGTTTCTTTTTCATTTACAGATGAAGCTTCATGCGGCCAGATTCAGATTGCAAAATCATCCTTTTCTAGTAAACCTCCCAAGGGATTACAGCCATGGGTTATGGGGGGTACAGTTGGTAAAAAGGGAGAGAGTCCCTGGCAGGTATTATCATATTTAATATAATGATCACCGCAGTACCAAATATTTTAAACACCTATTTCGGCATCAATGCTTTGCAGCTTATTTCAATATGTGTGTATTTTGCAGGCTCTTATACTAAATCATTTGGGCAGGTTTCATTGTGGTGGAGTTCTGATTGATGAAAACTGGGTTCTCACTGCTGCTCACTGCCTAGAGACAAGCACACGTTTCACTGTCAGACTGGGTACATAACTCACTTTTGTGAAACTGAAACCCTTTGACAGCATTATCCTTTTTATCCTCACATTTAGCCGATGATACTTGCGATATCAAACAGCTGAACATGGCCTTGCAATTTAAGTGTATTTAAAACGTTTTCAGGTTCTTAACAGTTTTCATATTTACTTATTTTATATATTTTTTATTAATTACATATATATATATATTTGTTTATAGTTTCGTATTTATTTAATTAAAGGTTTCACAGTAATATTTTTTTTACATTTTATTGATGCTTAATTTATCTATCTACATTTATTTATACAGTATTTATGGAAGTGGGGGGGTACTCTTAACAATTTCAACACTGCTTACTGTTACCAAAATCGCATCAGTATGAATTTCACTTTTTCAATTTGTTATTTTTCCTCAGGTGACTATGACCGGTTCAAGCATGAACAAACAGAGATGACTCTTTTGGTCAAACAACACATCACGCACCCCCAATACAACCCGGTCACAGTGGACAATGACATAGCTCTGTTGCAGTTGTCTGGACCAGCAAAATTTTCCCAATACATACTTCCAGCATGCCTTCCTAGCCACAACCTGGCAGAACGGATGCTGCACCGCAATAGCACATTGACAATAGTCACTGGCTGGGGAAAGGATAATGAGACAGCTCAACGTTTCAGCTCAACTCTCAATTTCATGGAAATTCCAATTGTAGACCATAAAGAGTGTTCCAAGCATATGATGAACAATCTGACACAGAACATGTTATGTGCTGGTGTGCTGGGGCAGATCAAAGATGCTTGTGAGGGGGACAGTGGGGGTCCAATGATGACGCTGTTTCATGATACGTGGTTTCTCATTGGTCTGGTGTCCTGGGGAGAAGGCTGTGGGCAGAAAAACAAACTTGGCATCTATACCAAAGTGTCCAGCTATTTGGATTGGATAGATAGTGTTCGTCAGGGGCAGGGTAATGCTTAGGTCCCCAACATGTCTTCAGATCATCATAAAAATGTGCTTAAATTGTTCCTATATTTCTATCAGTAAAATGATTTCCATGGAATGCACATTGTTGCGGTTATTTCATTGTCTGTATGTTAAAAGAAATTAGACTGCCAGTCAGTAATGTAGTAAATATTACACATTCTTTGTTTAATTGGGCTAGAATTTATACAGAATATTTGCATATTGTCATTTTCAGCATTTGCATCTTGCTACATTATGTATTATGTAATTATGTGATTCTGTTAGTGGAAAGCAGAGAAAAGAAAAAATAAATACAGTAAAACAGGACTCAACAAATACTGTGCTAAATACAGTGTTTACTCTTTAGCGTTTAACCTGATTTTAACAAAATTCAGGAAAAGGTGCTGCACACAGAACCAAGTTCATCTGTAACCATTCCTGAAGATGCACAGTTATAGATAGTACAATATATTTTATATTCAAAACAAAATCCTAGCTAGTAAAGGGTTATTGCATAAAAATGCTTGTTGAAAATAAGGCAAACAAACAATGAACGGTCGTTAATACACTCTTAGATTAACGCATTGATTTCCTCACAAATTGTCCTCATCATGTTATGGTTTCCATCGTTCCGCCACTCTTAGCACTGGCTCCCCGCAGGGTTTGTGTTGAGCCCATTGCTTTACTCACTGTACACATGACTATATTCCAGCACATGCCTCCAAATCTATAATCTAATTTTCAGATGACACAACAGTTGTAGGTCTAATCACAGGAGCTGACGAGACTGCCAACCGAGATGAGGTGCAGGGACTGACAGCATGGTGCGCCACAAAGGCTGCACAAGACGTTTCGGGTCTAGTCGGGTTCTAAAGAAAGTGCTGACTATTTTTATCTGGTCTATTTTATCTGGCCTGCTCAAGAAGTTCGCTTGGCTAAAATATCAGTTTTTCTGTCTCGTATTAACAAACGAACGTTTCCACAATTCCACAACATCCAGCATGTTCTGAGAGTCTCAAATTAAAACAAGATCAGGCAAGGAAAATAAAAAGAATGTTTATTGAGATTGCAGCTACTTCATATAAACAGAAGCACATGGGAGAGTACGCGTCAAAAGCTCCTAGTTGAGATCTCAGTTATTTGACCGCTTCAAACACAATACATGTCCTGTAAATGCTGATGATGCATAGTATTTATGTGAACACGATGTGCTGAAGTAAAAAATAACTTAATTCCTTCGAGCCAGAGCAGGAAACCTAAAATGTCTGATGTTGATGATGCATAAGAAGAGATCTATGAGATCAAATAAATTCACTTAATCGAGCAGATGAGTGGACTGTGCTGCAAACATATAAAAAGTATCTGCATTTCTTGCTTTGGTCTTCGTCAGAAGCGACTTGCACCACCTGCTGGTGAAGCGGTCAGGCAGCAGGTAGAGATCATGCATTGGCGGAATCGGCGCTCTATTGCTTCTCCTGGGATTCCCGGATGTGAAACTTTGAATTTCAAGTCGAATTTGAACCACTGAATTTGTTGAAGCGAATTTTTAAACCGAAATAATATGGACTGAAAATTGTCTGTCGAAAATTTAAGGTTGTATTTTATAACAAGTTGAATTTTATAAGTGAAATTTAAAAGGCGAATTTTGATTATTGAACTTTTTAACGGTGAAATTGTGCGTGAAATGTTTCAATTTGAAATATTCACATCTTAAATATACAACCATATTGAATTGCAGACTCTAAAAATGCAAGCACTGGTAATGCAACAGCTTTATTTTTGATTAGTGGTAATTCAACATGCTTTTTTGCTTCAAAGACTAATGGCACTGAAATACTTCCATAGCTTTCCGAGTTTTCGTTTACGCTTCTCAATTTTTCGTTCGCTTTTCTGGCACAAATCTCACGTGTAGGCAGGACTTATGGCCGCTTTACGCTGATTGGCTAGTGAGTTTTTGATTGATAGCTCCCTGACAAGCAAGTCGATACTGAAGACGCAGTACGTACAGTGCAACGAATTTATTATTTTATGGAGTATTAAGATTATTTTCTTAAAAAGGAACGAACAATTTGCATTATAACATCCAATAAAGACACGTTACAGATTATTGGGTTGTGAGAAATTAACGTGCTAAATGAAAACATTGCTGCATAGTTACTGTACAGAGAAACCTTTTGCGATTTTATTATCTCGGTTACATAAATGTAGGCCTACCTGAGGGTGACTTGTGTCCAGCTGAGGCGGAGGATGACGATGTCGCTCTTGCATACAGTCTCCTTTTAAAGAATTAAGTCCACTTATAAGTCAAGTACTGTCTCTTTCTTTTTAAACTAATTGTGAATGTACAGTATTATACCCCTTTCTCTACATTCACAGAAAGTACACCTCATAAAACAGTACCAATACATTCAAATGACATTTATGTTTTTTAAACGCTACAACAAAACAAATTCATAAGGTGACACAATTAGAGGCCTTTATAATGTTTTATTAATTTAGTCTGCCTCTTGCAAACAACAATTTCATTATGTATTTACACACCCACATAAAACAGTTAAAAAAGGCAGAAGAGAGACTTCTTAAAATATAAACAAACATTTAAAGATAGAAACAATACATAAAATGCCACCACGATTAATAATACACACTATAAATAATAAATATGAACTGGAAGCATAACACTTTATTGTATATCTCCTCAAAAATCACTAGGCATCTCGTTTTCCTGATATCGTTGTAATTATAAATTATAGACTGCTGTCTTAATATGGCATTAGAATTGTGCCACAATTTCGCGCGCACAAAATCACATTTTGTGCACATAAAAGGCACATCGCACGCTCATCAACTAAGTTTCATGAAGATAATACTCGCCTCGCGAGGATAAAAGTAATTCGCGAGAACGAAAATGAATTTTGCAACCAAACAACATTGATCTGAATGTTTGTAAACACTCGCCTGTTCTCCCCTTGCGGGCACGCTGTGTCCGTGTGATCCAACACAACCAATTGTTACAGTGTGTTATAATTCCAGCCAATCGGCAATGAGACTGCTAAATTATGATTGGCTGGCTTGACAACCAATCACAAGATCTCATGCACTAGCAGTTTGGATGGGAGATTCACGGAGGAAACACATGTTAGAAGAATGGCGGAACAAGGCAACGCTACACCACAGTGACAAGTAAGTTTATCTTTTAATTCTTTATAAATAAGTAGCCGGGTTGTTAATTAGGTAGCTGTAGGGATGTGCCGAATGAAGCTTCTGAATCAATGAGGCTTTTTCAAAAAAATGTATCGGTGCTTCGAAGCTTTTGACACAGTGCTCTACTTCGCCATCCGGTGGTCAATAAAAATTCCTACACCAAATGTGTCACTCAGATATTTTGTTCATTGAAATGTTATTATAAGTTTTATTTGTATATTTAATATATAATTTAATAATATATAGGATTATAACTCAAAGTAACAAAGAAAAATAAGCACATCTAGTTCTTAAGTAACATGAATAATAATTTAATATATGAAGACTTCCAAAATTAGATTTTTTAAATTTGTTTTTCAAAATTTTAACAAATTATGTTTTTTATGGTGCAATTATCCACTTAATATCAATTAAACTGTAGTTGGTTTAAGCCATAATAACTCGAAAAATGCGGCAATCTAACACACACAAAAAACATGATAAAAAAAGTTTGGAACCAAACTCTTCATATATATATATAATAAATAATAATATAGTGTGAATGTGGACACAATTTTAAGTGTTTGGTTGGTGTTGGCCTTAAATCCAACATATCCTGTAAACCTTAAATACAATAGATTAACCCACCAAACTAATGGATACTAAAGTACTCTGTGTTCTTAAATAGTGTAATCTATTACAACAAATAAAAATGGAATAGAATATGAAAATCTAAACTCAAAACGGGTGACTTTTCTTGCATTTTAATTACTTTATTGCTCATTTGTTGAGGAAAATAGATGGTTTTTTTATGGTATTACCCTCTCCCCAGATGGGGCAGACTGGTGCTCTGTTGTTTGAGTATCGTTGCCCAGAGCGTTTGGATGTTTGGAGCGTAAGTGACGAAGCATTGAGGATGTATTATTGGAATAAGACAAAGCTCGCATATCAGACATGACACTTTATTAGCAGTGTCGAGACTGAAGTGTTCCCACACTTGAGAACGGGGTCTCTTGCGTGCATTCTCCATTTAAAGATCAAACACACTTCTGCACGTGTAAGCTGCAGAGAACCAGTTTGTGGTTGAAGAAACACATACTTTTTGGCAGAGCCGGCCCTCCCTATAAGCGAACTAAGCGGCTGCTTAGGGCCTCGTCGCCACTAGGGGCCCCCAAGATCACACGAAATTACAGCTTTTTTTGTGATATATTCACGACACACATCCATTTTCTCACGTAGGGCCGTGCCCACTATTTTTTCTGAGGTGTGTGTCAAAATTTGTGAAATTACTGACTAAACGCAACATTGCAATATCAAAATAAGTGAGGTGGCCAATCAAATGAAAGGAGGCGGGAATTACTGGTTACAAAGCCGAGCAGTGACCAATCAAATTAAAGAAGACTGAGCTACTGTCACGTCTTTAGCTGTTCAGCAAGACGCTTCAGTTTTCAAGTTAAAAGAGTGCTTTGCAACACACGACAGTGACTAAAACATTAACTATTTGACAACTGTTTAGTGTTTAACGATAGAAATGTTGAACATCTGACAGTATTCGTTGATGCAAACAACAAAATGCTGATTTAGATAAAAAATATGTAATTTACGTGATTCGTGTAATTTATAATTATCTGTTAATTTAGCGTTTTATTTGGGATAAGGTTGAGAATAATTGTGTGCATATTGTAAATTAATTTAATGGTTATCAACCATTAATAAACTAAATAAAAAAATAAAAAGGGGATTAAATCATCGTCAAGGGCTGTGTGGCTTTAAAGGGGTGTTTTATAGGTTGTGGTTAAAATAAAATGAAGATTAAAATGATTTTTAAAATAGAATCTTTGCAAATAGTTAAATGCATTGAACAATAAATTCCATAAGTTTTGTATGTTATGTGCTCGAAATTTAAAGGGACAGTTCACCTAAAATTGAAAGTCATGAAATTATCAAATGTTTTGACAATCACAATACACCTTGCATGGTTTATGTGTTTTTGTTTTTATGACATTCCTACATCCCAAACACAGCTACAACTAATAGAATTGGGTGTGCAAGGTTTAAAGTGTGCGTGCAAATAATCAAACATTGACAATACTCGATTGTATTGGGGTCACAGTGGGACCCCCAAATAAAATTCTGCTTAGGGCCCCGTAAAGGCTTGGGCCGGCCCTGCTTTTTGGGAACAGTGTTAAACCTGCAATTTACTTTTTGACAACAGACATTAACATGTCATGGTTTTAAATATTAGGCTACTTTAATTAGCAATACAAAATGATAAAATTATATAAATTAAATATATAATTATAACATTCCTATGGTTCAGCGCAATCGACGCGCTTTGAGTTTGATCCCTGTGTGACGTGTCAGTGAAGTAACGAAGCTTCGTTTCCTCAGGTCACGTGACAGACTCATTTCAAGCAATGCTCCGGAACATTGTTTCGGAAGCACTAGTGTGTCGAAAACTCGATACGTGTGTCGACACGGGGTGTCGATCAACCCATACCTAGGTAGCTGTGTATGTTAACAGATAAAAGCTTGTTGATTGTCATGTTAAGTATATCTTTTGCGCTCTTTACATTTCTCAGCAGCGAAGGAATGTGGTATCTTATCATTTTTCATGAAACTTTCCGATTTGGATGATAATGATACCTAAAGAAATTTCAACCTATTTAAATGATTTAGGGACATGGAGAAATCGAATCAGCAGTGAGGAATCTGGTGTCATTGCTGCTCAATGCAGTGAACACTCCATCAAGGCAGACAGAACCAGGGCCAAGTAACATTACTACAGTGCAGGAGGAGATGACTAGGTTTACACACACACATTTGATATAAATGAAACACAGCTTAAATACAAGCTCTGTCAATATTAGTTGTTTAGTTTTAAAGGAATAGTTCACTCTCCAGTTGTTGCAAACCTATATGCAATTTTTTTAGTGCTGAACACAAATGAAAGTTTGTGTCCAAGTCATTTTGGGTCACCATTGACTCCTATAGTAGGACAAAAGACTACTATGGAAATCGATGGTGACCCAAAATGGGTTCGATCCAAACTTTCATTAAAATGTCTTGTTTTCAGCACATCAAAAATTAAAATTTTGGGGTTAACTATTTCTTTAATAGACAGAAGAGGGTTGATAAGTCCCACTGGTGAACAAGTATTCGTGAGAGAAATAGTTATCCATTAGTAAACATGGATTTGTTGTTACATTTGCATTGTCAACTCTGTAAGAAAATGTACACTGTGTGCGTCTTCTAGCAACACTCACTAATCAACTGATATGTTCACTTTTAAATATCCACAGATCTTTTCCAGGATATTTCCGGCCAAACTTCAAACAAAGAAAAAGGACCAAAGACAATGTCCCTAAGCAGGGCTCTAAACAACCACAACTCACTTTCTGTCAATATGTATTTTTGTGGTCTTATCAAGTCAATGGTGTGTATTTTTATAGCATAAATATGGCAACCGCTTCACTATTGCAGTGTTTTGACAGTAACCGTGTAAATGGGTAAGGTTCTTCTATGTTTCTCTCACAGAAAGATCATATTCTTTCATTCTTATGTGAATTGTCCTTGTAGAAACACCAAGGCATCTGGCAATACAAGAAACAGGCAGATGTGTATCCAGCAAATGTTTAAGTTTTTCACTCTCAATTACAATTTTGGGGCATCCTGGACCCGGCCCAGACACTCTTTCCACTTCCACACTGGGCACACACGTGGCTTCCATCTCAGACCTGATCAGGTGATGAAGGTTTCGCAGTCCTTGTAAAATCTCTGAAGGGATGTCTATCTGCTCAGAAAATGATTCCAGTATAACAAGCTCATGGTGACTCGTAAACTGCAAGTAATCAAGATTAAGAGGTTGCTGATTTATGGTAGATTGTAATTTGTGCAGAAGTCTCCAAAAACTGCTCTCTCAGAATATCCTGTAGAACAGAGGTCAAATTATTTTTCTGTAAAATAAATCACATTGCATGAGTATGCATACTGTTATATGTACATACCTATGACAAGTGTGATTTCATGTACAATGGTATATGAAAGTGTTTCCCATAAAACCTTTTTTTCATTAGGGAGACCTAGTCCCACGACTTCAATATATTTTTCATTGACAGTTTTATCATTACAAGGATTACAAGAAAGAAATATAAATTATTTTATCATTATACCATGGTCTGTTTGAATACTGGATTCTGATTGGCTGGAAGGTGTGCATTAAAACCCTTTAGCGCACAGGTAGCTCCAGTAAGTTTGACTACATTTGAAATTTAACTGACAAAAATCACTGTAATTTTCACCTGTTTGTTCTAAAATTTAACTGTAAACATCAATAAAAGATTTAACTTGGCAAATGACCATGGTATAAGCGGGATAATCCACAACTAGCCGTGCGTTAAAGGATTTTAATGCACTTCGCAGAGACAACATCCCTTCGCATCGGGTGGTTCTTGGCCTCCACATCGTGCATTAAAACCCTTTAACACACGGCTAGCTGTGGATTATCCCTTACTTGTTGTATTTTAGTACACCGTTCTTCAACATAACTCAATAATTTACCTAATAAAAGCAATAACTAAAAACAGTTGTACATCTTCATTTCTGGAAACATAATATAATAGAGATCACACTAATTACATTAAGTTACAGTTCAGTAAGAATCTCCACTAAAATGCGGCATTTTGGAAACACTAGTAATGTAATTGCACGATTGGATTTGATTTAGATTAAAAAATAAGAAACTTACTTGTGGTCGTTGAGCGTTAAACATTTTTACTTCATTATGAACAAGTAGTGGTGGGCGGATCGATCCTGAAGTATCGATACTTTCGATACTGAGGTTGTATCGAAAAAAGGATCGATCCTAACATAAAAATATCGATACTAATGTGTTTTTAGTTTTTACTACTGATTTTATTTATTTACTAATGTAGCTAATAATTGTATAATGAAGAAAAACTATTTCCCATACACCTAGTTTTGCACACGTTGCTCCTCCCTGCCGTGTTTTGTAGTCCGCTATCACGTGACTCAGCAGCGCCAAGCGCGAGAACGCAGACGCTGCTGCAGCCGGCGAAAAGAAGAGGAGCATCGTGTGGGGTTTTTTCACCTCGGTGAATAAAAACACTGCGAACTGCGATGTATGGCAGTGGGCCTTTGCGGGTAAAAAGCCAAAGATTGAAAGTACTTTATTATTTAAGCACTTTATTTACTTTGTGTCTCAAACAATTGTGTGCACTTTGTTTATAAATCCACTTAAAAAAGTGTAATGAAAGGGAAACATGTTAATTTGTTCTATTATTTTGTCTAAACATAACACTGAACAAAAACAGAAAAGCAGTTTTAAAATCTTTGTTCTTGAGTAATAATTTTGTCCACTTTGGGGTTTTTTAAAGCTAGAGAAGTAGTAGGCTACTGGGATAACGAGAAATTGTTTTGTTATATATCGTTTTTCTGTTCTGTTAATCTGTTATTGTTACTATTTTCCAGTAATAATTTGGTGCAAAGTTCATGTTTGCAAATTCGATTACAGGATTAAATAACTAAATAAATAGATTTATTTGGTTTAAATGATGTCCAGTGTTTTAACATCTACATGATTAATTAGCCTACAGGCACATTAAGAGCACAAATCACAAAATATTTTAGTGGGCATGAAAATGTATTCAGATTTAGCATATTAATGATGCATTCATCTGATAAATCATGACATTTCATCTACAGGAAAGTAAATGTAAGTTCAAGTGAATGCTTTTTAAAAGTAAAAAGTATTGGTATCGAAATCGGCAATACTGGCCCTGCATTCAGCCAATCATAATTTAGCAGTCTCATTGCCGATTGGCTGGAATTATGACACACTGTAACAATTGGTTGTGTTGAGCGACCTGATGAATCACACGGACACAGCGTGCTCTGAGGAGAGAGCAGGCGAGTGTTTGCAAACATTCAGATAAATGTTGTTTTGTTGCAAAATTCATTTACGTTCGCGCGAATTACTTTTATCCTCGCGAGACGAGAATTATCTCCACGAAACTTAGTTGATGCGCGTGCGATGTGCCCTTTTATGTGCACAAAATTATATTGGCTTGTTGTTATGGTGTGATAGATCCTGGAAGCGTGACCTACTTTTAAGTGCGTGAAAGTTGGCAACCCTGCTAATATACTAACAAAATAAGAAAGTAATTTAAGTACAAACACTAAAACAATACAATACAGAAAACCGCAAACAGATTGCGGTTTAACATTAATTCATAAGTTTCCTCCTACGTCACTCCGCCCAGGGATTCCCCAGGGTCCTAGTGCACGTATCCACTTAACAAACTAAAATATGTCAAATTAATTTGTTATGTATTTCGAATGATGGATATAGTCTGCACTCCATGTTTCTTGCTTAGTTTGCTTTTATTGAAAGTTTCGTCTCTTTGTGGCGTATGATACAGAACTCGTTGCCTCGCTATGTAATCACATGTAAAAAAAAAAAATGAAAACCACCATACAGATGTAAGCAAACGAGTTAGGTAGAAACAGAGGTATGAGCGAGGTGCAGATGGGCGGGTCAACCGCAAGTGGGTGGTGTCTTGTGATCATAAACTGAAGAGGCGTATGTTAGTTACTTTGGTTTATTAGACTCCTCGAACTCTGCGGAACATATTCATCCGATCACAACTACTGCCTCTTGTTTTTCTACATGTTCCCCTATGCCGTCCTTTTCACTCTCAGGCCCCCTAGTGGGCGGATGACATTACCGATGTACAATACCCTGACAGGTGGGACTTAAACCGCAAGTGGGCTGTGCAAACCTCCAGAGGATTTTCATTGGGTGTGAAAGTGTGCCGGTGCAGATCCAGTGATAGTCCTGTAGGCAAGCATTAGTGATACGGGCTTGAATTGGTAGCCAGTGGAGAGAGATGAAAAGGGGTGTCACATGAGCCCTTTTGGGCTGTTGGAATACGAGGCGTGCTGCTGCGTTCTGAACCAGCTGGAGTGGTTTGATAGCCTTTGCAGGAAGACCAGCAAGGAGAGCATTGCAGTAGTCCAACCTTGAGATTACCAGGGCCTGGACAAGGAGTTGTGCCGTATGCTCAGTGAGATAGGGTCTAACCTTTCTAATTCTAAAGGCATATTGGCAAAAAAGAAGACTCAGACAAGGCCATAATTCTGGATCGTCACTTTATTGAGGACCCATTACAGCTTCAGACATGCACACAAAAACATACACTGGCGCAACACACTATGCTTCTTTACAGCCTTTTACAATCCCCATACACAATCCGTTACTGCCCTCTGCTGGACAAATCTCAATATCGACATACAACAGTTGGTGGCGGAATATTTAGAGTTTTTGTATAAAAAATACAAGACTAACCCCCTCCCCTCCCCAACCCAAACCCTAAACCATACTCATGTGAAAGGGCAGCACAATCTGATGGTAGCACAAAATGTCATAACAGCAGTGAATGATCATTTTTATAATTGGTAACATAAATAGAAACTGCATTGCTCGCAGTGGTTTAGAGAAATTGTGATTTTTGAAATTAAAATACAAGAATAGGCATGGTTACTATTTTTGTATCAATGTAAAGACATTTTTGTTGCTGAGTGTTCATTGATTGAAACTTTTATTATGCCATGCTGGCCGTAACGTCACGCTACATTGAACTTCCGGTGGACTAAAACGTGCTTTGCTCATAAAAAACTTTTCGTTTCGTTTTATTGTATATTCATTTGATGCATTTTGACAAACTGTAACAAAACTTTTAAACTACGATGAAAATGTAATTTTTAATAGTGTTTTCACTACTGTCTACCTCCTGCAATCCTTAAAGGAGTAGTTCATTTTCCAAATAAATTTTCATGATAATTTACTCACTCCCATGTCATCCAAGATGTTTATATATTTGTTTCTTTAGTCGAAAAGAAATTAAGGTTTTCGATGAAAACATTCCAGGATTTTTCTCCATTTTTTCTATTTTTCTCCTCCCACCTGCAGCGATCACTACTTGGAGTAAACTGCGACACGTCAGAATGGATGCGCTGTGTTTAGCTCCTCATATCCGTGTGAGTACTGAGCAGTCTTTCTCGCATGAAGTCTGAAGTCCATACATATATCTGTCAAGGTTGACAGAGGAGTTTCAATGCCGGTATGTAAGTGTCTTGACCACGTACGAACCGAACTACAAAGCTATTAGCAAGAGTGACACTATTTATTTTCACTTTCATGAGATGTTGCGCTTGCGCAGTGTGTGCAGACCGATCGGCGTAAGACATCAAAGTACCGCGAGAGCAGAGCATGGTGTGCTTTCGAAACATTCTCGCGGTACTCTGATGTTAGATATTCGCCGGATTGGTCTGCACACCATTTCAAGAAGTCGAACATAACTAATGCAAAGTCAGAAGACACATATGCAGTATTTTGTGAGTATCAGTACTATAGGAACGTGCATTTTTTAAATTGTTATATGTTAGATTTAATGAAGATTCATTTAATGGAGGCCTAATGTAAACCTGTAAATTGTTTATAAGTAATGGAAATAATTTTTTGAGCCCCAGATGTATCCCCAGATGTTTCGTTTGTTTGAGTTGTCTGTGGACATGTTATCTTATGGAAAGAAAAGAACAATTTATCCCCACAGGGAACATAAGTGTCACTTGTGAGTGTGACTGTGGTCTGTGGACAAAAATCAAGTTATTAGTATTGCAATCGTTGAAAAATTGTATTTATTTAAATACAGTGTATATATATATATATATATATATATATATATAATAATCGTTTTTGCAATGGCTTAATTTTGGAATGAACCAAAACTGGAAAAATGGCTCGTTGGTTAAAAAAGGTTCCCGACCCCTGATTTAAAGGAACAGGTCACCCAAAAATACAAATTCTGTCATTTACTCACTCTCGAGTTGTTTCAAATCTGTATAAATGTCTTTGTTCCGATGAACACAAAGAAAGTTATTTGGAGGAATGCTTGTAACCAAACCAACCATTTTTTTACCATGGTAGGAAAAATGACAATGTCAAAAGTGCCCCAGAACGGTTTGCTTTCCTACATTCTTCAAAATATCTTTCTCTGTGTTCAATGGAACAAAAAAATGTAAACAGATTTTGAAAAAATGAAAACAGATTTTTTTTGGTTGAACTGTTCCTTTAAAATAAATAAAACGCCTCTAATGGCAGCCTAAAGGCTTTTAGTTTAACAGTAAAACCTGAGATTCCATTGCTTTACTAACAGCTAACTCTTTACCAGTGATCCTTCCGCCAAGAAAAATAATAAAAAAAAACTGTTGGATAATAAAACCTGAGGATAATAATTTAAAGCACATATCCTAATTTAAAGGGACAAATAAGTTTAAACAGGCTAAACAATAAAGTGTCTAGGGCCTCAGATCTTAGAAACCATTAACATAATTCTAAGAACAGGCACAAAGTAAATATTGGTGGCAAGTTAAAGTGAAGAAGGATTGGATCTTCTGCTGGCTGACCTCTGGATCTTCAGCTCCTGTTCATATCGCTCCAACTGAGTCCAAAATCCTGGGTTAGGTTCCACCACTGGCCGGGCACTTTTCACGACCTGTTGGAACAAATGAGAAGTAGAGACACCACAAAATGTCACGAGAACTCAGAAGGGATCTATACTTTTTATCGATAATATTGCAGTTCATTGAAATATTGTTTGGTAGTTCCTAAAAAAACAACCTTTATAGTTACACAAAATAAAAGCATAATCAATTACAAACCAAGTTAGTTGTGTAAGTTACAATTAAGGTTCATAAGCAGAGATTTGATAAACTCGGATAAACTGAACAACTTAACTAGTTGTTTCCTGACCAGAATATTTAAAGTAAATAAACCTTTTATACCTGAAAGGCATCTGTTAAAATGAGTCCTTGGTGCTTCATTAAATAGGCCACACAGACAGTAGCTGAGCGACTGCATCCATTCTTGCAGTACACAATGGTGCGGCCACCCCTCTGAGCCTCGCTTGCTATGGCATCAGCACAGCGGTCAAAATATTTGTACAGGTCTTCATTAGGGTCATCATAGACGGGCACACGCAAAGTGCTGACCCGTGAAGAGGGAAAGGGCTGCTGCTTAGACACATTGATACAGAAAGTGACCGCCTCCTTCTGGATCAGTTCATCATTACAGGCTGACCGTGCATTACTGATCAATAGACAGTCAGTAACTGTGCACAATTGCAGCATCTTGAACAATATGTGTTCCTTTATGCTTGTTAATGTGTCTTGAATGTCTTGAGCATTACATTCGATGATCCACTAATAATACACATGAGTGCTCCTATAATGGAGAAAGATGTATAGGTTAGATACTATAGTGGAAGAACTGATTGGAAATTTCACTCTGGTCCTAATGCCCTCGTTTTGTGCCAGCATTAATCTCACTGCTCACTTTATAAGGAACTGCTGATTAAATCAAAGAAAACAGAACAATGTTTTGGTAAATATATTGAGGACATAATTATAAATTAATCAATAAATCAATTTAAACATCCAAAACGGCTATTGGGTCGCCCTCTAGATCCTATTTACACGTTAAAACCTCTCATATTTGGAAGAACTTAATATTTTATAATTATCCAAATAAATGACCTAAACATTGAATACGAAATCACTCTGACCTACAGTTTAAGCTGGGGGATGATCCTCGAACCAGATTTGTCAGCGTCTCTTCAGTATTCATCCTCGCCACTACAGTACTCGGACGGCAAGTAAACGTGAAGAGAACACATGCTGCAGCTGGCTGACCCCGCCCATACATCTGTGAATCATACTCTCCCAATAAGCAGTGTCAAGAGCCATTGGCAGTGTAGGACTGTAAATAGCTGTTACTTGAAACCTGAGATTGCCATCCATCTGACACAATCTAAATTTTATGCCTGTCCTGCTGATGTTTTGTTGAGTCTTCAAGGACAGGGAAGGGGAAAAAATGTACTGTTCGGGATAAGGATGGGATATTTTTCGGCGGAAGATGTTCACAATCTGAGCATAGCGCCACTGCACACTGACACAATCTATGCTCTTTATCAATAATATTAAGCATTAGGCAGCTTTTAGACAATAATAAGCAATATTTCGCAGTAGTAATATTAGAAACAAAAAATAATACGCAATTTGAGCGTAATAAATATCCGTTATCCGCTCTCCCGCCGTTACGTCTGGCGTCATGACGTCATTTCCGGTATTCAAAGCAACGAGATGAGAGGAAGCCTCGAGATGGAGGCAGGGGGGTAATTTAACGCAAAATAACAAGTTGATAGCTAATTTGGAGACGGTTGACTTATCATTTTCAGAAAGAGAACACAACAGTCTCCACAAGGAAGAGTCGTGTTTTAAATTTAGATATATAGACAGTCAGCACTGGATATTTTGGGTGAGTTTCTCAAGTATTGACCGGGCGCCATTTAAACACGGTGTGCGGGAGACAGTTGAATAAACAACCACTCTCACAGCACACATTTAAAGCCTTCAGTGGACAGGTTCTGTTTTCAAATAAACTCGATGCACAAATTTCTCACTGATGGGGAATATTTTCGTTTTGTTAAACGGAAAATATGTTAAATGTGTCTGGTTTCTAAAGGCCTGCGATAGCGTTAGTTATTGTGTTAGCTGGCTAGCGGCTAACAGACCTCAAACTGAACAGAGAAACCTCGAACAAGAGGCGACACGTGTAAATTGTTATGCAGCCGGCAGTATTGTTTTTATTGCGTTTGTTTACATAGATGAGTGTTTTTAATATTTATGCAACCCATTGTTTTTAATAGGATTTCGCCCAGGATTGTTAATGCAGTGCGGTATGCAGCACGCCACCTAAAGAGACTAACGTTACACGAAACAAGCTCATTTAACGTTACGTGTTTTTCTTGGCTTTCACAAGCCCGAAAATGTTACCAAATTGATATTATTAATTTAGAACGCATTTAATTTAGAAGAATTAATTGAGAAATTGCGTTGTATGGACGTTGCATTTACTTTAGTTTTTACCCAAATGTAACTAATTTTAAACGCCATTATTCAGAAAGTGAAACGTGCTCTTACCTCTACCCTGTCATAGCACATGGGATTTTTCATTACTGACATTTCTTTTTCAACTAAATATGCAGAAGAACTGTGTTCAATTTGTTTTATGCAGATCTATTAAGCTGTGTTATGCACAATATGATATGGGAAATCCTTTACTGTTAAAAACACTTGCTTTGAGAAGGTTTTTCTTTAAGAGCTGTCCATAACATGCTTTTGTTGTTATTTGAGGCACCTGACAGACGTATTTTTGCTAAATCCTCTCTTTCTTTATTGGCATCAATACATTTTAATACAGACCAGTTGTAACAGCCTGGAACATGTCTTAAGAGTTTTATACTTGACGTCATTCATTATTCCTCAAATCCTAATAGCATTTAGAATCAGAAAGAGACAGTTTAAACAGTTTACCAGAGCTGTACTGTTTGTAACAACAGCTAAAATCATTACTTTCTTAAAATGTTAGTATAAGAAAAACTGACATAATCCAATAAATTCTTCTTTATTTGATTGTTCCGGTCATGTCAAGAAAATAAACAAAGGTTACAGGACTGCTGGTATATGTTGTGGGTTTTTTAAGAATGGGTAATGTTATGCACTGTTGTATGCAGTTTCTGAAGGCACTACTATTCATACCCCTTCTTGCTGTCTGTGTTTCTATTCAATAATTTGAATGACTTTTATGAAAGTGGTGTGAAGAAATTACACATATTTTACGAGAGACTGGATTTTTTTATTTTTTGTCTGTGCTTTATTAAACATTTAAAAGATCTGCTGGTTAAATGCTTGTTACTGTCTTTGTTGCAAGCTAACCGTTCCTAAAAGCATAAAAGAAAAAGTTTAGTGCTTTCTCCATGTCATTCGTGATGATTTTTTAAAATTTTATATACTCAACATTTGTGCTTTTTTTTTTTTTCAAATAGAGTTTTGTTTTTCTCATCCCAGCACATCTGCAACACCAGTATGTTTGTTGGAAAAGACTGGAATTTGTCTCAATTTTGTGATATTGCCTTTATCACTTGCGCTATACCACTGCTAGATCTGAAAATGCTTATTTTAAATAACTTTGTTCACTTGCAACATAATATAATAACAATCCTAAACAGTTTAAGGGTGGTTTCCCAGACATGAATTTAAGACAGGATTAAGTAGTTTTAACACGCATTCATTACAAAAAACATAAGTGCATCTTGAGAGACAAGCAGTGGCACTGATTTATTGTAAGATATATTGTTTCAGTTGAGACAGCTCAAAAGTGTTTTAGTCTAGGATTAGACCTGTCCAGGAAACCATTCCTTAGTGACATTACAGTAAAGGTGAGTTTGTAAACAATCGTTAGTAAAATATTTTTCAAGTTATTTGCAAAGTATTGAGCCTTTTTTAAAACCATCCATCATCACAAATCTTCATTACTTGTTTATTCATGGTGAATATTCTGCATCTGTGCTGAAGAACTTTTATTGATCACAGTATCATATTGCTTTGTTACTTGTGGCAAGTTATGACATGCAGTAGGCAGATCTCCTTAGAAGAGCACACTTATACAGAGTTAACTGTGTTGTAAGGAGGATTTTTTTTAGTGTGGATGTTTTTAGCCTTTTATCTCATTTATGATACCAGTGACTGTGTGTTAAAATGTTTGTACTAAGCCTTGGTAACAAAGTCTGCGTTCCAGAAATATTTCACAGTAATGAAAGATCACAGGTTATGTATGCTGAGGTGTGGATGTAATTATTTATGTAATCCATAAACATTGTTGATTATTATTAAACCTTATAAAGGTTGAACAAGGAACTCGCAAACGTCTTATTAGTAATAACAAATTCAAGGATGCAAGTTGGAAGGGGTTCTGAAAGGGAAAAGAGTGCCAATAGTTTTTTGCTGTTCTAAGTTTTATCCTGATTGACTTTGATGTCTTGTTTTCTTTCTGCACATCTGTTTTTCCAGGACCTGTCCAGTTAATTTTTACTTTGTGTATATATTTAAAACAAGTTAATGTGTGTCAGACTAAGTAAATGGCCTTCCTTTTACATCCTTAGGTGTTAAAAAACTGTCACCATGGCAACAGATATCGGCTCTCCTCCCCGATTCTTCCACATGCCTCGATTTCAGCACCAGGCACCTCGGCAGCTCTTCTACAAGAGGCCAGACTTTGCCCAGCAGCAGGCCATGCAACAGCTCACTTTTGATGGCAAGCGCATGAGGAAAGCTGTTAACCGCAAGACCATCGATTATAATCCCTCTGTCATCAGATATCTGGAGGTATAGGGCTAACAAAACAGAAAATAAAAAACAGGAAACCTCAATGATTCTAATATTTTGCGAATTACTACGTTTCAGAACCGATTGTGGCAGCGAGATCATAGAGATTTCCGTGCTATTCAACCAGATGCAGGCTACTACAATGATGTAAGTAAAATGTAATTGTTTACAGCTTTTGAAGATACATTAACTATGTTATTTCTTCATGTCTCACTCATAATATGATTACTTTATCTGCAGCTTGTACCTCCGGTTGGTATGCTTAGTAACCCTATGAATGCTGTTACGACAAAGTTTGTCAGAACCTCCACCAACAAAGTCAAATGCCCTGTGTTTGTTGTGCGGGTAAGTGTTAAGCTTACGTTCAAGAATGTTGTGCTAAATTGGGAGTAGGATCTGTGTTTCTTTAACCAAAATAAAGGGAAAATTTTGTCCTTTACTATGTTGTCTATGTTTTCCTCTGATTTCTCTAAATCATTCCTTGCTCCTCTTCTTACAGTGGACCCCTGAAGGCAGACGACTTGTCACCGGTGCCTCCAGTGGGGAATTTACTTTGTGGAATGGGCTCACCTTTAACTTTGAGACAATTCTGCAGGTAACTACATTTGTGACGGGCAGACTCATCCTCATAACTGCAAAAGCTCGTGAAAGGGCAATTTACTTATGTCCCCTTCTCTTTTCCCATTTTACAGGCTCATGACAGCCCTGTTAGAGCAATGACCTGGTCTCACAATGACATGTGGATGTTGACTGCCGACCACGGAGGTTACGTGAAATACTGGCAGTCCAACATGAATAACGTCAAGATGTTCCAGGCTCACAAGGAGGCGATTAGAGAGGCCAGGTCTATACACAATCTACCCTTTTCTGTAGTTAACCCAAGCCTGTTAATACCCCTGCAATGGCAGGGCTCTGCCTGTAGGGGGCTCTCCTCAGTGCTGTCAGTTTTGAAATACTCTTCCCTGTGCTGCTCAGTGTTTATGTCCTGGATTTTTGACACGTGTGTGTTGTTGCAACACTGCATTTATTTGTCAATTGTGGCTTATGAGTTATGTATCCTCATTTTTTATATACGGAACTACTTTGTAAAGCAAAGGTGTATTTTCACACTTTTTAATAAAGTATTCCCAATTATTCATATTCTAAGGTGATGACACATGCAGGCTAGAAACAAAAATGATCGATGAAAAGACCCTCAGGGCCTTAAGTGTTTGTTGGAAGGTTTTATGGATACTCTGTTTTGGAGGGGATGGACACTTGTCCATGCAATGGTGCACTGTGGAAACCTGCATGACCCTAGGTCTCATTTCACACTGGTATCACACAGTGGGGCAAGAGCTGTGCTGCCCATCAGAGTTTGTGCCATGCTTTCAGTCAGCCCCGGATGATTCTTCCCTAACTTTTTATTACAAAGTCCGCCTCTTAATAAACATTTTACCAATAAAGAATACAGATTTTCACTTTTAAGACAATTTTCACATGGGTACAAATGCAAATGGCTGTTGCAGCCTTTTCAATCACAGTACACAGTACATTTTTCCCATTCATCTTGTTTACCAAAACACAATGCAGAGCACATAAAAGTCCCTTCTGATGCAATAAAAAGAACCCGTAAACCCCAAAGTACAAAAAACAACCGGGGATAACTATTTAAAACCATCATTATTAGATCATTAGATGAGATTTTTTGCTCATGGGTTGAGGTGTAACAGGCTTATAAGAGAGCTTTGCTCACCTCAGTAAAATGCTATTAAAATAGAGCATAACTTTAGAACATATCTGAGCACTATGGTTAGGGATTGTGCTTCACGGTGTTAGTTGCTCGTATCTGTGTGTATTTTGGAAGTTAAAAGAATGATTTCATGGTCCGTTGAGGCAGGCTCACTTTTGGCAAATCTTAATTTGCTTGTTTGTGTTTTGGAGAAAGTAAAGCATTATATTAGTTCTGAATATATACTCATGTTTGAAAGTACTGCTGGACATAAAAGAAGAAATGCATTTCATCTACCTATAGAAGTTAACCATAATACCATTTTCTAATGCTCCATGACAGGACTTCGGATACAGGGAAGATCCTTTTAGCTTGTGGGAATAAAAGCTGTTTTGGTGCAGTGCACATTTAAGGTTTCGCATCCTTCACATCTTCATAAAAAAAGCGTTTCACGCATTGGAGCATGTTGTGTGATAGGAGTGTTCAGTAGATTGAGCTGTCATAAAAGTCAGTTAAAGAGATGGATGGTTCCTTGTCAGAATCAACTCAAAGGGCCCCTACAGAGAGCTGCTATGTTGTCCTTCATTATTCATTCTCTTCCTGCTGTGTCTTCAGTTTCTCTCCTACGGATAATAAATTTGCCACTTGCTCTGATGATGGAACTGTACGCATCTGGGACTTTCTGCGCTGTCACGAGGAAAGAATTCTGAGAGGTATGTTATGTCAGATGTGAAGATTTTCACATAACCTTTTCTTTAAATGTGAAGGCACACTGTCATCTGGGTTCACAAACACAAATTTCACATTGCTTTTCACACAAACATGCACTATTTAACATGGGCTTCCAATGTCAGTTTATTATATTTGCACTGTTTTTGCTAGAGGTCTGTTATTTGTTGAAATAAATGTTTATTAGGCCTTTTGTTTGACAATGTAATTAATAATTCACTGTTCACTGAGCTGACTCAGTGCTGCTTTTTGTATGTTAAATATTAATGCTAAAGACATAGTTTACTTCATGTTAACAATGTTTTGTGTCTTTAGAAATCACTGTTTTTATATTCTTGTTTATTTTCTTGTGTGTTGTTTTTCTGCCGTGAGATATACATACAAAATCTTAATCTTCCATAAAAATGCATCTGTCATAAATTTTTCCCCACAATATTTCCTGGTCGTTCTAAAATATCAGTCATTCTAAACATTGTGTGGTATCTTACATTTGGGATTTTCTTCCTCTGTGATTTAGTTTTATTTCAAGAGAATAGACATTTTAAACCAATGATTCAAGTAAATTTGACATTTTATTGAATTGACATTAAATCGTTTCAGGTATATTGCTAATTTAAATATGAACCCTTTCATAGTTGATTCATATTCAAACCTATTGGGTTTAATTAGCTGTAGACGATTTCAATCAATAACTGTTGAATAGTTTTAATGTAATTTAATACAATTAGTACACAATCAAATATTAATATAAATTAAAATGAATATAAATTAAATATATAACAAATTGTTATATTATAACCAATTTTATACATGATTATAAATAATTTTTGTAACTGCTAGGAGATTAATGTGGGCTGCTACTCCTATTAGTCTTTTAGTATGAGAGAGAAAAGTTTTACCTTTCTGCTATAGATTCCATTACAATTTGGGAAGGTTGAGGTCTTTATCTCTTTCACTTAATTAATACTAACAGTACAAATATTTATATCTAAAACATTTTCTAAAAACGCATGATCAGCTTTTTGTATATTTATATGGCTCTTTAAAAATGTGAATAAAAAACCTTATGGAGAAACTCCATTTATTTAAATGAAAACTAAGAAGATGCTAATATCAAGTTAATGGTTTTTAGGTTTGTGATCATCAGCATGATATTGAGCTTTCTTAAGTTATCTGTACTGGATTTTTATTTTCTCTGTGCGTGTGTGCGTGTGTGTGTGTGTGTGTGTGTGTGTGTGTGTGTGTGTGTGTGTGTGTGTGTGTGTGTGTGTGTGTGTGTGTGTGTGTGAGTGAATAAAGCAAAGGATTAGTGCAAGTGCTAAATGATTTGTGGTAAAATAAAGGGACTTGAAATTTAAAAAAATTATAATGTAGTGGTGTGTTCGAAAATTTGGTTGCAATGAAATTGAAAGAACTTTGCCAACAATTTAGTTTATGCAAACATTACTATTGTTGCGACTTACTGGTTTAAACTTTGTCAAAAGATTGATATACTTAATCTGAATGATGTGTATGAATCTTGAGAGATGCATATTCTGAGCTCCTTATTTCAAATTCTTATAACATTTAATGTCAGGTAGTTTAAAATGTTGTCTTCGTGAACCTCATTAGGGAATCTGACATTGAAATTACTAAGCACAGGGATGAGGTTGGCCTAATAAGCCAGTTAGATGTTCATTATGCAGAGAGCGAAGGCACAGCATTGTCATGTTTCAGACATGGCCATTAAAACATTCTGACTGAATATCAGATAGATAAATGAAACACGATAGTATTACAAAAAAACAGCATAGGTTTTGTCATTGCTGTAAAATCTTCCTTCACGTGGTTTTACTCCTCCATTAAGTTTTTAATGCCACATTGTTAGAATTTTTCCAGGCGTAGTGTTTGTTGTTCCACATGGTATTTGTATTCTGCATTTAATTAGTCATATTTTACTAAATGAATATCAAACAAATACATTTGCCTGACGTGAGATTGCGTATTCCTGTAGTGATTTTCACTTCCTTTTTAACCCTTGTTTCGTTCCGTCCAAGTGTACACCGTTGATTTCATTTAACTAAAATCTGTTATGATGAATGCATGCAGCTTCACTCACAAAATCAAAAATCTAGTTAAGGCACACTCGATTTATTGAAATTATTTCCTTAAGATTGTATTATTATTTAATTTAATTCAGTTATTTAATTCAGTATTAATAATAGAATTTGATCCAGTTCTATTAACATTACTTTACACATTAGAACTGAGAACATCCAAAGCTAAGTTCTTTATTAAATAATACTAAAATTAATACTATGCTTGAATAAAATGAAATAAATTAAATGTTGGTGCTTTAAAATAGACTTTGTAAAAATGGGCACATTATAAAAATGTCTTTTTTTATGCATTTAAAACATTCTTGTATTATTGGTCACCAGGTCACGGAGCAGATGTGAAGTGTGTTGACTGGCATCCCTTTAAGGGCTTGGTGGTATCTGGCAGCAAAGACAGCCAACAACCTATCAAATTCTGGGACCCCAAGACTGGACAGAGTTTGGCAACACTGTAAGTTAACAGACTGCTATTAGAAGGATGGAGGGTCCTTTACACTTTGTACCCTCCTCTTTCTAACATGAGAGGATTTACGGATTAAAACAAAGAGTCAGTCTGTTTAAAGAGTAGAATTGTTGCATTCTGAAACTTGTTACAGTAAAGTAACTTTTGTTTTATCTTAATATTCACAAGTTTGTCTCTGCTGGGACTGGATAAAAATATTTTTTATTTACTCTTCCTTTTGCCCTTAGACACGCTCATAAAAACACAGTCATGGAAGTGAAGTGGAACCTCAATGGCAATTGGTTGTTGACGGCATCACGTGACCATTTATGCAAACTGTTTGACATTCGCAACCTGAAGGAGGAGCTGCAAGTTTTTAGAGGACACAAGAAAGAAGCCACAGGTTTATTACATTTTTTATTGTACGAACTGCTTTCATGTGTGAAGCTGTATGTATATACTCATATTTTTCCTGTTGGTTGCAGCTGTAGCTTGGCACCCGGTTCATGAAGGCATGTTTGCCAGTGGAGGATCTGACGGATCTTTGCTATTCTGGCATGCAGGGTGGGCACTGTTCACGTCCTCTCAGTAGCCATAACCATAGATATTTATTTATGTTGTTTAAGTGCTAATATGGTCAAATGTTTTTGGTAGTGTGGAAAAGGAGGTGGGAGGGATGGAGATGGCTCATGAAGGAATGATCTGGAGTCTGGCCTGGCATCCGCTTGGTCATATCTTATGTTCAGGGTCTAATGACCACACCAGGTGAGTTAGTTTAACAATATCTATATTTTCAGATGTATCTATTATAACACCTTAGCCAAACATTGTTATTTTACTAAATAGTTTGTTGTCTATTCAGCAAATTTTGGACCAGGAATCGGCCGGGCGACAAGATGCGGGATAGATACAATCTAAACTTGTTGCCAGGGATGTCAGAGGATGGGGTGGAGTATGGTTAGTATTACCTGCCCAGTTTTTTTAAAGAGCGTTTTCGTATGATATGGATATGAAATCAATGTTTTTATGGTAAATTCTAGATGACTTGGAGCCCAACAGTATTGCAGCCATTCCTGGCATGGGGATCCCAGAACAACTGAAGGCTGCCATGGAACAAGAACAAATTGGTAAGGATCCAAATACACAGTTGTTTATTAACGTAACTGTCAAGAAACAAAAGGATTGTTGGTTATTATTGATTATATGCGCTCAGGTAAAGAGACTGTGACAGAGTCTGAGATGAGCATCCCAGGACTGGATTGGGGAATGGAGGAGGTCATGCAGAAGGACCTGAAAAGGGCTCCAACCAAAAAAGTTCCCTATGCAAAACCCATTCCAGCTCAGTTTCAACAGGTCAGTACATAACATACCATTGGCAGCACTTTTAGACACACTGAAGTTTAGGTGTTGCGGAATATGTTATAATCTTAAAGCAGGGCTTGACATTAAGCATTGTCATGTGGTTGTCCTTCGGACAAGTAAATTTGACATTCACTTGTCCGAGTACAAAAATTACTTGTCCAAAGATAAAAAAATGATATTTCATTTGAATTATAATATAATCAATATAATTGTTTCGGATTTAGATTGGTAAAGTTTACTTCTAAGCATTTTAACTAGTGTCCGCTTTGGCCACCTGAATTTGGTTATAGGCCTACTCTCCGTGACTGCTATAAAACAAAGGCAAGCAGTAATTATTATTAGTGTTAAGGCTGTAAATTAACTTTTTTTGCACATAGCACTGGTGCTAGAGAGGTTTAAAGTTTGGTAGCATAGGCAGAAATGTGCAAGTGTAGTTCAACATGAATAGGCAGATAACTGACAAAAGACAATAATGTTACATACAGATGGATAAATTAGGGCCATATCATTTTTAGATTACCTAAATTTGTTTTAATATTTCTAAGTTCTGTGTTTGTCCTTTTTTACTATACAATAGTGGTATATTTGTCCACATAAATTACTGTAGGTTACTATAGTATTTACTATAGTAAACTGCAGTAAAATTCCTACTATATTGTTTTTGTACTTTACTATAGTATACAGTGGTTATCAATTTACTACAAGGGCACTTCAATTTTCAATAGTACACTACAGTATTTTTTGTCTGAGCGTTCAATTTAACGGGACTTTTATTTTGACGGGTCTTTGGGAAGACGCTTGTTTGCAGATAGCTTCACTCAAACAGTAAAACGCTCGTAAAATAAACTCTCAGAGCAACTCTGGAGATGAAGTTCATGTGTTCATGTCCTCATACAGTGCAGACGCAGATAAATCCTCAACCATCACTCGTGTTGTATGTTAAACTGTGCACATAATTCACTCAGACAAGCAGAACAGCCAGATGACATTTAAAGGATTCCTCGTCCGCGTGGACTCGGTGCGGTGCGCATTGATTATTGTCACACACAAACAAGCACAAACACGCAGCTCTGTCTAATGCACATATTCTTATTATTCTACATATATGTCGCACTGTTATTTTTTTCAAGTTACTTGTCCGGTCGGGCAAGTAAAATTCTCTCTCACTTGTCCATACAAAACATTCACTTGTCCCGGACAAGCGGACAAGCGTTAATGTCGAGCCCTGCTTAAAGTATACTCATTATTTAACTGATATATTCCACTGTGCCTTTTAAAATATTTACTAGGCTTGGGCAGAGAATAAAGTTCCAGCGATGCCTCCCGGAGAGGTTCCAAAGGAAAGGAAGGATGAGAAAAAAGTGGATGGCAAGAAAAAGACTCAAGCAGAGATTGAGCAGGAAATGGCTGCCCTCCAGTATACAAACCCTATGCTGCTGGAGGTCAGTAGATATCCCACCATATGCAGTTCTATCACTTCTGTCACAGTTTATTTCCTTCGAGCAAAAATGTCTTTTTGTTTATAGCAACTAAAGATCGAAAGAATGGCACAGTTGCAGGAACAGGGAATGCCTCCTGCTGGCCAGTCAGGACCAATGCCTCCCTTTCCCGGACAGGGTGGTCCGATGCCCCCTCCCCCACAAGGCTTTCCTCAGTCGATGCCCCCCCAACAAATGTCTCACAACATGCCTCCACCTGGCCCTGGTGGAATGCCTGGTCCATTTATACCTCCAGGTCAAATGGGTCCACAAGGACCTCCCATGCACCAGGGTCCCCCTCCACAGGGCATGATGGGACCTCCAGACATGCACGGACCCCCACGTCATCCTGGCCCTCACAGGAACATGGGACCCCAAGGTCCTCCTGGCATGCCATCTGGCCCCAGAGGCATGCAGGGTCCTCCCCCAGGTCCTGGTGGACCTCCTGGTGGTATGATGGGACCACCACCGCGAGGACAGGGACCACCACAGGGAGGTATGATGCATCAGGATATGAGGGGTCCCGTGCCTCATGGAAACATAATGGGCCCTCAGGGTCCCATGTCAGGGGGTATGATGGGACCTCCGCCCAGGACTCATGGGAATATGCAGGGCATGGGAAATATGCATGGGATGGGGCCTCCTCCAGGTGGTATGCATGGACCACCAAACAACATGCAGGGTCCCCCAGGAAACATACAGGGCCCTCCACCATATATGCAAGGCAAACCACCACACATGGGTGATGGAAGCAGAGGACAGTTCAATAAGGTAACAACAGAAAGCTAACTGTCAGCCTGATTCTAGATGAAATGAGTACTTATTCTCTAGAATTTATGTTTTGCATGTCTTCCAGGGACAGAATTCTGGGCCTCAATCAATGATGCATGGCATGGGACAGCAGGGCCCCAACACCAAAGGTATTCCTCAGTAAACATTGCTTTGTGGTGTTTTTGTTGTAGTTGTAATGCAAGTTGTCCAATGTGGTTCAGTCAATACTAATATGAGTGTTCACAGTGTACTGTGGTTCTGTTTGTGTAAGGAGATGGATCTCGAGGACCACCTAACCATCATATGGGACCTCCACCAGAGCGACAAGGCCCAGGAGGACCAGGTCAGGGCTCTGATGGGGGGCAGTACTGGGGTGAAGAGGGGGGTTATCAAGAGGGCTGGAGAAGAGGTCCTGGAGATCCCAGGAGCCATAGAGGAGGCTCAGGAAGCCAATGGGAAAGCCAGGAAATGTTCTCCTCTCATGATGAAGAGTATATGGGACACGACGGGTACTTTTCATTCAACATATGTTTATTGTCCAGAGTACTCTGGATTAAAAGGTAAAATCCTAGTTAAATGAGTGTCTGACATGTTTTCTTTTGCAGGTATGATGGGTATGAAGGCTCTGGTGAAGAGTTTGAACAGAGACCGAGACGGCCACCACATGGTGATGAGTCGTAAGTGTTATTTGTGTGATTTAGTCCACAATCATCTTGACTGTAAATTGACAGGAAAAATACTTTTTATTCTAAATGTTTACTCAGGCAGGAAGTATACATGTGCCCGGTTAACCGCAGTTACCACTAAATCCTGCTGAAACCGAGCTGGCTGCGATAATGCAAAATATCGATTATTTTATTAATGCGTCGCTTGTCTGTGAAGCACGGCTCTTGGGATCAGTAGGAAATGCTGCTCGATCTAAAAGCAGTGTGAGTTTAAGTCTCTTATAACGAGCATTTAAAAAAGCAACACCCGTCAAACATGATCATTATAAATATACTTTATTATCATGAAAATACCTGAGGAGGCTTGAGGATCAGTGATGAAAACATGTCCATAGGCATTTCCTAGAACTACTTGTGTTATGGTCTTCTTCTTTAGTGCGTATTTGGAGTTTCTGCACGAGAGCGCCCTCTGGCTTTCAGATGCAGCAGCATTTTACCGTACTGCACTCACAAATTGTGCATAAATCACGTGATATATATTTTCGGTTAACCGGGCATATGTCTAGCAGGAAGACATGAACACTTGGGTAACCCCAGCTTCAAATCAAAGTGTTATAATGGGGTATCCACTAATTTGAAACTCGCTTTAAACCAAGAAACTATATAATAAAACACTATAATCTCTGACCAACACTCTGAATTTGCAGGTACAGGAGGGGTGGCATAAGCGGGCGTGGTGGAATGGGAGGCTATCAAGATGAGTATGGTGGAGATGAAAGCTTCGATTCTCAAGAAGAAATGGGCCAAGGTTGGGGTGGAAGAGGCAGACCACGTGGCGGGCCACCAAGAGGGGGTAAAACCATTGGCTGATTTTTTTCAACCTGTTATAGATTTTAGTGCCAGTTTTTCCAGGAGTGTCGAGGATCTGCTCAGGTGGATCATTTTGCAAGTTAACGTTGACTGCAAATGGTAGTTTAGGGTTTCTACTTTTGTAGTAATACAGCAGGATTTTGTCAGTTGTGTAGTTTACACTTGACATAAGCGCAGTCTTCTTTACACCAGTACATAAGGCTCAATGTAAAATACTATAAAATAAATGCTGGTGTGTGTATGTTTAGGTCATGATGGCTATCGGGATGGTCAGCGGCCAGACCATAGTATGCATGATAGTCCCTCGCCAGCAAGTAGGGAGCGTTCCTCATCTCTACAGGGTATGGATATGGCATCATTGCCACCACGCAAACGGCCATGGCATGACGGCCCAGGCACAGGAGACATGGACTCTCCCAGCACGGGACCCGACGACAGAGGAGCAGGTAAAATGAGGAGTGAAATTATCAGCCAAAATATGTTACAGTGTAAAACATTCTAGCAAGTATGTGGAACAACTTTAAGACATTCGTCCAACTAATATCATTTAACTGTCCATAGGTCGACCACCAACAAGAGATGACGGTGGATATGGGCCCCCATCACGGGGAGGACGAGGTGGCTGGGGCCGTGGTGGGCCCCCTAACAGGCCTCCACGCGGTGTTATGAGGGGAGGTCGAGGCCGGTAGGAATAGTCACACCCTCTTTTCCAGGGTACAGGAGGATATAAAATGGCTGCAGTGTCAACAAGGACAAAAAGAACCACACATAGCCACAATATCAGTTTGGAGGCACATCAACAAGAACATTGTGGAATTATTTGCCAATCATTTAGGTGCACTATAATTGTTGGCAATGGTTTGGGTTTTTCCACTCTGACTTGTTGGACAGAAGGTGGTGGGTTCATTGCTGGAGGACAAAAGGTTATGCAGGTCTAGGTCCGTTGGCACATGATGCCTTCTGCCACCTGCTGATCCGGACTTTATTATGCATGTACTCATGGTACATGAAACTTATCACCCAACAAAGTGACGTAATGGAGGGTTCATTATGGTTTGAAGAAACATCTCTTGTAATAGATTTGTTTGTGGTCCAGAAAGCGTATTTGTGATGCATGGCACAACTCTATGTAGAAGCCATAGACATCCCCTCCCAAATAATCACATCAGCACTGAGCAGATGACCTGCTTTATGATTCATTTGAACAATGGCAACATAATTGAGTTTGTACCACCCCCTGACACCCTTTTGTCTTTTCCATTTCGATGAAATTAAATGATTCTCATGTAAAGAACACACAAGTGACATGTCATCCAGCAGCTGGAAGTCAATTTCAAACTGACATCATCTTGAGGACTACGTCTGTTATAGGAAAAACTGGACTCCTGAATGTTTTGTTCCTCCAGTGGCTATGTGCCATGTATTTAATTTACTTTTTATGTAAGATAATGAAGATAATCTTTCTGTAACATTACCAGGCTACTTAGCGTGACGAGGCTGCTTTGTTTCTATGTACAGTTTGTCACAAAAGTTGTATTGTTTTGTCATTTTTGTATGAAACCAAAATAGAATTTGAGCAAAGTTTATGTAAACCGTCTATCGCTCTCGTTGTTTCTTTGGCCATTTATTCAAAACACTCCAGGAAGAGTGTCAACTGTTAGGGTATTCTTTATAAAATTAAAAATCACTGGTTATTTGCTTTTCATACTCCGTTGTGATGTTAAGGATCTTTAAATTCATAAACCAAAAGTGATTTAAAAAATAACTGAAAACCTGCCTAAAAATCCAAGATTACAAGGTAGTTATTAAAGTATAAAATGTAATAAAAGTTGCTTTTAACCACCTACAACACCATTCAACTTTTACATTTGACCTCCCAAAATCTTACATATATCATTGACTTTCATCAGAATCCAGAATTAAGCTTCATTTTATTTACAGAATAAAGTGTTTATAAAAAGCTACAAGACCCAATTAAACGTTTAGTTGTATTTGATGTGTTAGTCACATTATCAGGTTTAGTATATGGTCCCCGTCACAGTTAAACTGGCAAAATGTGGACATCCAATCCATGCTGTTTACACGGCTCCTCTATAAATATCCAGTTTTCACAATCACTTTGTAGTACCATTATTATGGTGTCCATGGCGCAGCACTTCAACAGCTTGTGTGTTGTATAGTCCGTAAAATCCGTGGTCATATCGGCATTGTCTTACCGGACACGGTTCTTTTAATAGCCGACGCAGCCATGCCACCCACAAATCTCATCCCAGCGCTCCCACCAGGCAGCAAAGCCACGGTGTATCCCACGATAGCACCAATCTGAAGGCAGGCTCCGAGAGCGGTGAGCAGCGTGCTGTGGAGGCTCAGGGCCGCGTACAGGGTACCCACCAGAGAGCACAAATACACCGCGGCTCCCGGCGTGGGAGTCGAGATGAGTTTACTGGGTCCCCGAAGTATAGCCGCACCGACAAGCGCGAACACGGAGCCGAGTGACCACAACAGCGCGAACTTACGCGCCTTCAGCAACAACAACGGAGCGTAAAGCGCCGACAATCCAAAGCACAGTGCGGAGAAGAAAATACACGTCCCGAACCCGATCAGTCGCTGGGATCGACTCATGCCCGGTAAACATGGGTCCGGTTCTGATGACCACGGCCAAGAGAAGCCGCTGCTGGAGCTCTGGGCTGATGACGCTCCTCGACTGTTACTGGAGATCGGACTGGACCACCTACCGAACCAGCTGCCTGGAACCGTAGCGGGTTCATCGATGTCTAAGATGGTGCTGGAACTGGACTCTGATATCGTCTTCGCGCCGCTTTTAGACTGGGCCAAATATTCCTGTAGTTGTCTGTTTAATTCAGCCATTGTTCGCTGAAGAGATTAGAGAAAGTGGAACGCAAACAGGAAGTTGTGGTGACGTCGCACAATATGTGTTCGACTTTATGCTTACGCTGCGCAGTGCGCACACCGATCGGGGTATAACATCAAAGTTCCGCGAAAAATTCCAAAGCAGTCTGCGCTTGCATTGCTCTCGCGGTACTTGGGTGTCATGTGTTGTTTGGTCTGCGCAGCGATGCATGAAGTCGAGAATAACTGATGACGTTGTTGTACACGGCGGATATAGAATTTAGTACATGACTGAAATAAGAAAAGAAACAAAAACGTTACTTTGCAAAAAGTTAATAATAAAAAGATCAAAAAAGTTCCCAATGAACAATCCAGAGACACCAAGTTTGACAAGTCTACTCAAGGGTCATAGAAACGTCAAGCGCTCCATCTACCGGTTCAGGACTCATAACGTAGTCTAGTTAATTAAAGGGATAGTACACCGAAACCGAAAATTCTTATCATTTACTCACCCTCATGTCATTCCAAACCTGACTTATTTCTTCTTAGGAACACACTCGTTCTAGATATAAATGTATTTTGCGTACAGTATCTTATTTTAAAACTTTCTTTTTATGATACACATGATATGAAACATTTTGTTATGTATAATCATGGATCTTGGAAACCGTTTATAATGGTAACTCTTTTTAGATCATTTAATTGTAAAGTTTAGGACCTAAATTATATTGTATATACTTGCATATATTATATACTGTTTTAAAGGAGTCATATTGCATGGCTAAAAGGAATATTATTGTTTGTTTTAGATGTAACGCAATGTGTATACACCATTTAAAGTTTAAAAAACGTTGTATTTTCCACATACCATGCATGTTTGTATCTCCTCTTTGCCCCGCCTCTCTGAAACGCGCTGATTTTTTACAAAGCTCATGGCTCTGAAAAGCGAGGTGTGCTATGATTGGCCAGTTCACCAGTGCGTAGTGATTGGTCAAATACTGCAAGCATTTCACGGAAATGTAACGTCTCTTACCACATTCGGAACATCAGGTTCCAAAGCAACTGTACTGACAGGCGATACAATGAGATTTACAATTACGCCCACCTTAACTACGTGTAGATTTGGGCGGTCTTAGTCAAATCATGTTACGAAGTTACGTAGATTCGCCGGGGTGTGGTTACACGAGGCGTTTCAGGCAAGTCTGATTGAGCATTCGCTTTTAGATAGAATGCATCTTTTGTTCCCACACTTTCATTTGTGCCATTTTACGTGTCTAATTCATGCATGCATGGGCAACTTATAACACACCAAAAACATAGAAAAACACATACTTCCGCCATATGACCCCTTTAATGTAGATTTCCTACAGGATCTTGGAGTTTAGGAAGGCTGGAGTTTGAATTATTTATTTATTTTTTGACTTCTTGAAACAGGCTTGTCCATTGATTTGTCACGAATAGGCTAATTCTCCCAGGAGCTCATCCAATGCTGCTGGGTGAGTTTAAAATTAATCTCTCTTTCTATTGGCCAGTTGTTTTCAAAGCCTTTTTAGGGTTTGAACGTGCCAACAGGGGTCTCCCCTGCACTCTAGAGTAGAGCCTAAATATGAGACGGAACACACCAAGGGACCAGGTCAGTGCTGAAAATAAGCCTTAAAACACACATTAGTTCAATTGTAAATGCAGTATACAAAAACAATAGAAATGGAAGCTCAAAGCTTACAGACTGTATTCATAAACTGCTTTCATGTGACAAAGGCCTACACAATGGGCAACATGCTACATTGCAATGGAAAGAAATTGAATAGCACAGTTTACGTGTCTTTATTTAGATTTTCACGTGTGGCCATTTTGTTATGTTGCCTGCGACTGGTTAGCAAAAATGTTTTTGTTGTTGTTGTCTTGTATAATTTACAATATTACATTAGTAACTGAGCAAACATTTTACCTGTTTGATGTATTTAGGCCTTTTGCTGTTTGTGTGATCTTTATTGTTGTGTTTCATAATTCCTGACTGCTTTTTCATACATGTGTGGACATTTGTAATTTTATGACCTATGATCTAAGTGCATTAACAATTCTATGTGTATTTCACAGAACTAGAAGTTTAAAGACTATATTGACACGAAATAATTGAGATGAGAGACATTAAATCACATTTTAAATTGATGAAATTGACATCTTTTTCCACACAGAGCAATGTCATTATCACAGATTACACCAACCCTTTTTCTGAGTGGGGCTGATGCTCCCATGAATCAACCACTCGTCACCCGGAAAGGTATTACGCTCATTGTGAACGTGACCCTGTCCCACACCTGCCCGTTCTACCCGGGTGTGGAATGTATACGTGTCGCTGTGTCCGATCTCCCGAATGCCCGTCTGTGTGATCATTTTGACCATGTGACAGCTCGAATCCACAACAACAGGGCTGGAGGAACCCTAGTGCACTGTGCTGCGGGCATGAGTCGCTCACCTGCTCTGATTATGGCCTACCTTATGAAGTACAAAGGAGTGACCCTGCGGCAGGCGCATAACTGGGTTAAAGATAGTCGACCCTATATCCGCCTTAATTCAGGCTTCTGGGCCCAGCTTCTAGATTATGAGAAGAAACTCTTTGGTAAGAATACTGTGAAGGTGGCTGAGCCATTGGATCCACTTCCATTGCCCAAAACACCAAGACTGGCTCCCAAGTATAACATGAGACAGTTTCCTCCGTCTCCAAGGCTTGGCCGGGTTAGACGATACACCTCCATTGTGCTTTATTCGGCTAAATGACCATGGGAGGAATTGTAACTGCAGTGGACGGGCCCTTTTCAACCATAACTTGAAAAAACTATGGAGAGAACCAAACCACAAACATTTCAAAAGGTCCAACTGTCCTGTTTTTTCCCCATTGTTCAGTTTTAACTATTTTTTATTTACCCCTGGTATCTAATGTAATCCATCTTTCATGCGTGTTTACTCATAATTTTTTGGTTGTTGTTGTTGGCCTGGCTGGAATTTGGAGAACATTTTGAAACCTTATATGTTACATTATTTAACCAACAGAGGACACTGTTGAACCATCTAACAAATCTTGTACAAAACAAAGGGAAAGGATTGAATGTATATTGAAAAATTAATAAATATTAATATTTTTCATATGAATATGAAACATTTTTTATTGTATTATAAACCGGATTTCGATCAATGTTATAAGAACAGCATGCTTGAGTTTCTAATGTATATTGTACTGGGCATGGAACAAGAGAATTTCTTTTGTATGGAACCACCTTAAATATTTGGTTGACATTTGATAGATTTTCACATCGAGTGGCTCGTTTTTAATTATTTGCCTTGTTTTAAAAATGTAACTTGTGAAAATATTTCTGTATCACAGATTTGGCTGAGTGACACAACGTGAACATTTCACTAAGTAAATAAAATCTCAGATTATCTCTCATCACCATTCTAATACAATTTTATTCCTCTAAATCTCGGCTCAGTATTGTGTGTTTAGTGCTTTTGGCGCTGTTGTGTTGGTGCTGAGTGAGGAGAGAGAAGTTTTAGACATACTTCTCTTGAGGGGGGCGAGGGAATGTGCTGAAAGCTTCGAGACAGTAAAGAGAACAGAAATGTTCTGGATGGTAAGGCTCTTATTTATCCTGAAAAATAAATATAATTTCTGTTTGGCCCGTAGCCATCTTCTGCAATTAATGAAACAAGTTGTTTGTGTGTTACTTTGTTGTGTCTCTGTGTGTTTAATGAGAGGCTGCTTTCACTAAGCCCATCATGGGATAAATAACTATGTCATTATCATGCAGTCATTTATCTTTCTGCACATTATTTCAACCGTCCTTGTAAGGTAATGCAGTCCGACCGCAAATCCTATGTGAGATGTTCCCTGGAAGGTATAGCAGAGCATTCATTTAGATGGTTTGTATGTGTGTGTGAAAGAGAGTGAGAGGGGGCAGGGCACAGTGCCAAACACCAGGCGCCACTCTTCCAGCGCAATGACCTCATCCCCTTCCCCACCTACTAGAACATATAGTCTAAATACATCATCATTTCACAGGCTCTGTTCTCATCCATGCACAAAGAATCAACAGCCCTACCAGCTAAAATGAACAGTTTTGTTATTAATTGTGCAATGAAGGTTTTGTTGCCATTGCTAGATTGTTCTGGAAACAGGATTGTTTTGTTGTTCTTCCAAAATTTTCATGCAGGTCCACCCCACTTACCCTACAAATAGTAGGTTTAGTAGTTGCATTAACACATGACACAAAGATTAAGACGTACTGAAAGTGTGTCTCGAAAGCATGCATTGTAATTCGCCTATAAATGCATAATTTAAAAAAAACAACAAATGGAAAAAAAACAACCGTCTACAGTCTCACAGCCAGAGCTGTGCATCTGCATCAGGCTAAACCTTCAAATGCGTGTTGAAACACTGTCCTGAGGCGTTAACAAGAACTTTTACGTTCATGTAAATCATTTTGAATTCATTCCCGGAGCATGTTTCAGCAGCTATGAAGTGTTTTATTACAAACATACACAAATATCAGCATTTTTTTCAAAAAGCAAATAAATAAACTTCAGTCCTGTTAGAATGGAATATATAAACATACCACATAAAAATTACATACACCTCTATGAACAGCATTTGATTGTTGCCATCATTTTGGAAAGCAATAACAGTGCTATCCTGCTGCCCCGGCAACAGCATTAAGGATATAATTACTGAAGCGTCTTCCAGTCTCTTTTAGATGCTTTCTCTTAGGCAATTACTCTACTTTGTCATGAATACTTTACATAAACACTGAAACTGGAATTAGGTGTCTTCATACTCCAATGAGGATGCCAGAAAACAAACTGTCACGGAGAATTGTGAGGGCTGAGCCTGTTCCATTGTCAATGAGAATAGACACATACTCTCCAGCCTGGAAAAACAGAAACATGTACATTTGTGAAGGGTTTTTTTTGTTTGTGCATTACGTCTTCAATGCATCTTGAGTATTTTGTGAAGTCCCTGAAGAAAAAGAGACCCCCCTCGTTATGTGTTTTATTCAACTTTATTTTGTTTACCATTAAAGACGTTTATTACATTTTTGTGTTGTGTTTGTTATTCATACCTGCAGATAAAGCGTTCCAGTAAGTAGAATACTGAATACTCCCCCTGTAGCGCTCACCCCAGTCACCGTCTCTAAAGACCTGCATCATTACCAACACATTAATCCTAATCTGAGATTTGCTTGACTAATTTTGAGGTTTTAACATAAAGACTTTATTGGGCATGATCATGGATCTTTAATACTCACACGTTACTCTGGCAAAGAGACTCTATACATATGGAGGCCTTGACACTGTCCCTCTGCCTGGCCTGAGGCCTCTTCTGAGACTCATTTGAGTCTGAGAGGAAACAAACACACACACGCACACACACACGCACACACACACACACACACACACACAATGCAGAGTTAAGGATTGTGGCAGACAGAGTAGCACAAGGACCCCACCCCCGTTCTGCCGAGCTTTATCTGAAGGACAGACTGCTGGATGGGACTATTTGTCAAACACTCCCTAAGAAATGGCATGATGCAATCAGGTATAAGATATTGCGTAGTGCTTGTAGCATGATGCAACCTTCAAAGGGGTCTAAACAGAACATCTTGATTTCCTATCAGTGCATATTCCTGATGAAAACAAATTATTACGAAAAAAAACCACCTAGTAGGATTTACTTTAAAAAAATCCTATAGTTGTTTTTTTACAGTGTACCATTTGTATTTTACTACAAATATCATTTTAAAACTATGGTCACCGTAGTGAGACTGGTAAATTTGTGGTTTTGATGGTTTTACTACAAATACCTAAACTATGGTTCCTTTTGTAAAACCGTGGTTAATTTTCATCAGGGATTAATTGACTTGCTTTGGTTGACATTGGAGCCTAATAAAGACACATGCATGATTATAGGAATTGTTTTGAGCTACAAGAGTTTTCTCTTATTTTCCCATCACATTATTTTAATGTTCCTGTAACTTGTTCCTACGTTCCTTTATATACTGAAAACTCACTATACATTGAATCTTTATCTTTTTTCACCACAAAGCAGACCTGCACTTTTTAGAAGCACCCTAAGAACACATCCCAAATATTAGATGAGTGTTGCAAATAAGATCAGTTAACAACTGATCTAAAATTGGTTGGAAAGGCAGATCCCTCTCAAAGTAAATGGCCCTGGATCAAACATTTCTGAACCACGTACCCAGCAGCAGACTAGCTGTGAGCTGGTAGAAGCCAGACACTGGAGCTGTATATCGGCCACTGCTGGTGTTAAAAGCCTGTCCTCTCTGATGGAATTGCTCTGTGTTTGAAGGCTGTGGAAAACACACAGAAGTGGAATCACTGAATATGCCACTGCCCATCTCTTCGCATGCCAGCTGCTCGGCGGTCTGTCCCACCATCAGCCAAAGCTGATTTAATATCCTAATGAGTTCAGGGTCACTCAGAGTTTCATTTTAACCCAACGGTTTTGGAGGTGCTATCTTGCGGTGGATGGACAGAACAAAACATTTCGGGTTTGAGTGAAAATGTTATTTTCCACTCACAGTGCTGAAGGGCTGGAGCTCCTGAAGACTGCGACGGGGTACGATCAGGTTGTGCTGTAGTCGGCAGCGGAAGGCCGTGGCCACACGAGGTGGTTGATCACATTGCAGACAGTGAGTTCCTACCATCTCTGTGTGGAAAGAGAATGTCAATACTTTATGTCAACTACAACTGTTTTATTCTTAGGTTCTTCTAAAGAGCAGATTTCATTCCCATCAGTCCTGAAACTGAGATCTGACTTCACTGTTTCAAAAGTGACAGGGCAGATTGCCGCCGCTCAGACTCGAAAACACTGAAACACAGCCAGTGGAAAATGTTTGGGATTTTCTTTGACTGACACTTGGCTGCATATGAAGTCATTAAACAATCTCTCAGTGAATAAGAGATGTAAATATTTGGAGTGTGCGAACGTCTACGAGCAGACTGAGTGGATGGAAGTGTGAGGCAATGAGGACGCTAGCGCGTACGAGCGAACGGCGCCACCGTGCTTTTCTGTGAATAAGAGCCTTTATGTTTTATATTGCTGTCAGAACAGCCTGCAGCTCACTGCAGCAGAGCACAAACAGACCTGTGTCTGCTTTCCTGGCACTGCTCCAGCACTCATTCCACACACACACACACACACACATGCAAAATCTGGAATCCGTGGAATTCTCTGGCCAGGCCAAGTCAAATCCACGTCCTGGAAAATTACACCTATTAAGAGATCAGCCCACAAACAGAATAACTGCCTGCTCGACAAATGAGCATGACAACACCCATCCCAAAACATCAAGCAATGCTGAAAGTGAACTAGCCAAAACAAAAACATACAACCATGCCTAATGAAATTTAACCATGGTTATAACAACCATACTTTAATTTTTGTTTTATTTGTAGTAGGACCATAGTAACCGCACATTTGCTATGGTCTCACCACCATAGGATTTGTAGTAAAACTATAGTAATATAAATGGTGATCGATTTGCCAAAAACATAGTTATACGCTAATACTAGAATAAAACCATAACGATTTTTTAATAAGGGAAAGAAGTTGTTTAAGATACATACATGATACATATTTAAATGTATTTACATATTTTAAAACAATTAAAGGGATGGTTCGCCCAAAATTCTGTCATCATTTAGTAATCATTTCAAACCTGTATGACACATATAATATATTTTGAAGAATGTTTGTAACCGAACAATGGTGGATTGTAAGGACACAAAACCAATGCAAGTCACTGGGTGCCAAAGTTCCTCAAAATGTCTTTTGTGTTCTGCGGAAGACAGAAAGTCATACAGATTTGAAATGACAAGGAGGTGAGTAAATGATGACAGAATTTTAGAACTATTATAATAATTATATATTATTTATAATATTATAATAACTCATTTGTGCATGTGTCTATTTGTCTCTTTTGGGGGTGTACTTAACCATATTTGTGGGACAAATATGTACCCAAAAATTGCAAAACCTGACAAATAAAAAAAATCCCTTTGTGGACATCCCCATTTGTAAAAACCATAAAGTTTTTTTTATTGTCAAAATGTGTGTGTTGTCTCCACCAATTACTTCAGCAATGCTGGTGTCTTAGTACAAGTATTCTGAATATTTACATCAAGCATGATGTAACCTGTAGACATTCACACAAGCCCCAAGAGTGTCTGAGAGTCTAATGGCATTATAACAGCTGTAAGACTGCCAGTAGACTATAAATAAAATCATATTCAAAGTATTAAAATACCCAGATTTTCTTAAATTCTTGAGATTCATATAAAGTCATGAGTCATGTCTTCTCTTTTACTGTCTGTGATCGTGTGTAAATGGATGTAAGGCCCCACATTTGAAACAATACCTTTCAATTTGACTTGGAAGTCCTGTATCAATTCTGCATGATGGGGCAGTTGGGGGCCAGGAGGACCAGGAGGCCCCTGGGGGCCCGGAGGGCCTGGTGGACCTGGTAGGCCATGCTGGAAATGTAAAAAGTTTTCAAGTTACCATAAAATTATACGATAACCATACTTCCAGTCAATATGTTCTCGCAGGCCTCATTGGGTTTGTCTGTGTGTTCTATAGCAAATAGATGCTGTCTTTCTGAAACCTTGTATGTCCAAATTTGCTGTTTTCAGGAACACTGAACAAACACTCTTTCATACTTTTATTGGTTAGATATTTGCAAAATCCAGTGACAAACATAAAGGGTGACTAATAACAATGATTTATTGCAAAAAATAAGGAGATACAAGGTGCAGAAGGACAGCAGCGAAATGCTTGTATGTTTTTTTGTTAAATATTCAGTCAGTGTACTTATAATTATATGTTTAATTTCCTACATGTTAAGCAATACGTGTGTTTAACCTAGATTACCTTGGAGAGCCTTTTGTTTCCTCTTGGTTTCTTATTTCCACCCTTGTTGGAGTTGTCTCTAAAGGCTATCCATGTCCTGTGGGGGCTCACGAAGGTTATGTCTGACGATACAGTCTCCTGTAAAGGTTATTAAGCATGTCAATGCTTTACATGACAGCTTCTTCTTCAACCTGTCATTAAGCTAACAGTACCACAAATAGATGCAGAAAAGAATCAGTCATTTAAAATGAGGTCACATTCTCCACAAAGTCTACAATGGTCATTACCATACTTTCTCACGTGTCTAATGATAGTTACACCATCGCGATAAAATTCACCAAATATTTGCAGCATTTCATTCTGATTTACGAGATTTTCCACAATTCCACTGTGTTACTCTCTTTAGGCCCTGACAGGTGAAGAGCAGGTGTGTGTATGAAATATGACTTACAGGGCTCTCTGTGCTGACTGTATTGTTCTCATCCAGCAGCTCCAGGCTCTCTTCACTGTCTTGTGTGGTGCATGTAGTCAGCAGGAAACTCAGCAGCAAGGCCATCAGTGCCCCTCCCGCCCCATGCCTGAGCTTCATGCTGCAGTGTCAGTAGATAAACGTCCAGCACAGTCAACCCCTACTTTGCAGCTCAATGCACAGCTTCCATCCCACTACAAAAAGGTGACCGAACGTCCTTTGGGTTCACACGATGGAACTGATCCTTGGTCCAGAAGATCCGAGGATGAGGAAATATGTTACTTTGGGAATAGTCCTCTTGTTGACAGTAGTTCCTAAAGATGTTCTTCAGTGATTTCCACAATGTTTGATTTTTCAAGTAGAAAAGATAACCTGTAGTTGGTTTAAATCAGTTCAGAAGCGAGACCACATGCGTTCATACTGATGTAAGAGACTGAGAGTTGTCTGCCAGGCTTTGCCAGTCGTCTTCTCATTCACACTTAGTCTACTTCACGTGTCATCCAAGATTCTCAATGCCTCCTGACTTTAGTCTAAACTCTCTTAGCTTGACTTATGGATGTCTAGTCTGTGTTACAGTCACGCACAGTGCATAGGTGTGTATTCGATAAATACTCTGTGTGTGGCTTTTGTTAACGTGTTTGTTTATCGGCGGTTGTGATGTGACCGGCTGTGATAAAGCCTGTGTGTGGCATACACAATCTCTCTCTGTGGGTGGTATCTCACCTTGTTACATTGAATTGTCTTCTGATCCCCTCTGGTGCCTTCGCACAGTCTGTTTATGTTTTCGGTAATTCCTTCAGTGATGATAATTCATTTTGTCAGCCGAGTTCTTGCCAGGTTCTAGTTTATTCCATATCAACCCTGTGTCTCACCTTCTGCTGCAGCGGGTTCACTGTTTTGAAGGCTTCTTTTCGCGCTCCACTCTTTTTAGCTTCTTCCCAGACCAGACTCCTCCTCCCCCTTTAGTTTGTCCACTCCTCTTGATATCTTACACTCAATCTTGACCTGTCACTTTGTCTTTCATCAGCTTTCTGTCTCTTTAGTCAGACACTGTCTCCCTCTCTCTGTCTGTCTCTCTTTCTTACAATGTTCAGGAGTACCCTTTTCTCGTTTGTCTTGTGTTTACCTCATTCCTCTGTTTCTGCCAACCCTTACTCTCACTCTCACCATCACCATCAGCTGCAGGGTCCTAGTGCCATGTTTTGGGATTTTTCAAATGGATTGAGGAGTTTACTCTGTTTATAGATGTTCCTTACAGATAAGTAACAAGAGATACAAATCTAACACATTTAAGACTAAATTTCAAGAAAAAAGTTATTTTCTCAGACTTTTATATTTGGTTGCATTGCTTCATTCTCACCCAAGTTCAATTCCACCTCTTAATTCTTAATTTGTCAAACTTGATCTGCTCCAATGGTTCTAAAAAACTTCCCTCACACTATATTCACAATTTGCAAGCAGCGAGCAGCATGTGGGTGGGGCAGAAATGTGCATTTCAGATATGCTGAATTGTAGAGCATGATGACAGTTGAGAGGAAAGTTGCATACTTACATGTAGTAAACCACCACACCTCCCTCTTTATCAGCCTTTGGCCCTTGCTTTTTCCTGGCTGACACAACAGCATTTGTGCTGGTCTTTACTTTTTACACAACCTCTATTGTGCTACCAAAGCATCAAAATGTTGGACTCATTCTTTGCAAAATTCAAATATAAGAACACTGGCACAAGCAGTTGGAATCAAACAAGATAATAAAAGTGAGAAACTGTTGCCACACGAAAATCAATAATCATTTTCAGCGTGAGTCAACACATTTAGAGAATAGCAGAGCACCTTATCCTTATTAAGTGATGGTATCATCTTGAGCCAAATAAAAAACAATAAATACTGTGTGAAAAAATGTGTGAAAAGTTTGTCCCTTCAATTTTCTTAGACATACAGTGTATAGAGCAATGAAAGCATGCAATCTTTTACCACTGTCATTACTAAATCAGAATTTAAAGGTTTAGTGTATGAAATTTACCAGCATCTAGCGGTGAGGTCGCTAATTTGAACCATTGGCTCACTCCAACCCTCCCTTTTGAAGCACTGTACGGAGGCTGACAGAGCACTAAGGTGTTGGCACATTGTCGCTTCTTTGCCGAAGGAGAAAATGTATTTACAAAACGTGCGCCGTAGCAGTTTTTCCGTTTAGGGCTTCTGTTGAAACAACATGGCGAATTCCATGTAAGGCGACCCAGAGTGTATGCAGATAGAAATAGCTCATTCTAAGGTAATCAAAACATAACGCTTCATTATGTAAGATTTTTATACACCTCTGAAGACATAGTTAATTTTTATTATATTGCATTTCTGTCAATAAATCCTGCAAGAAATTACACATTGGACCTTTAAAAGCCAGGTAAAGGCACACCTTGGATTATTGTATTTGTAAAAGGTTTTGTTACCTTTTAAGGTACTTAAAGATTTAAGTAAGGTTTAAAGTGAAAATTGTATTTTTTTATTTTATGTATGTAACGTATGAATTTTAAGTGTTGTGTGGACACCAGGAAGACTACAGTAGCAATGCTCTTGGGCATAGCTAATGGGGATCCAACAAATAAATGAGAGATATGAGCTTGTTTTTTCATGTTTTAAGCCTTTTGGGGGTAATTATTTAACTTTTTCTCAGAGAAAGACTGTAAATGATAAATGTTAAATGTGTAAGTGAAATCCAGTTATGATAAAACATATTGATGAACCAAAATCAAAAAAACAAATTTTCGAGGGAATGGGATCTGCAAACCCAATGCTGGGAATGGCAGCTCAACTATTTTAAAAGCTTAATTTAAAACCACTGCTTTTGTAATAAAAACACATCTGACTGCCAATGTAGACAATCCTCAAGCTATTTAACCGTTGTTGTAAATAGCAGTTTGTGGTTACAAGGTGATAGTAGGCATCAATTTAATTAAGTCCTGGTTAAGAGGATTTAAGATTGCTAGCGCTGCTATGCACAGACATGCTCACTGCTCACTACTGTACACAAACAGAATTCTTTAATGGCTGCATGAGTTTTAAATACAGAAACATAGAACAGATGTTTTCGAAAAGGATTAATATACTTGTATTGATCTTTGACCTCATTTGAGAAGCGGTACCATTGATCTTTGGTTGTAATCCTGTTGGCAGAATGAGTACCAAAGATTTATGCATATAGGCTACTACTAGGTATACAGGCTCATACAATTATATAACATTCTGTCATCCTGTGTTTAGTCATACAAACTCACTGTGCTTTTAGTATTTTACATGGAGCAGGATGATATTTCACCACTGCAGCACTTTGTGGTGGCAAAAAGGACAATAAGTGCTGTTTTTGATCAGCTGCTGGAGTTTGTCAGAGAGGGATCCAATTTTGTAGAAGGTAAGGATCTATCTCATTTCTACTGTTATAAATATGTTGTTTTACTATCTATGTGTTTAGTTTATTTCAAGTATAGATAAGATACTATTTTATAACCATATTTTTTCGATGTACACTGGTAATGTGAGGATTTTGACATTTGCTATTATTTTAAAGTGAGTAATTTCGGGGTTGAGAGGGAAGCAAAAAAATTACCAATAGCCAACAAGAACGTAAAGAATATTGAATATACAGTAAGGTAAAACCAGCAAGAATGGTGTATATGCACATGGAGCGATGACGTTTGTTCGCTAAAATCGTCCATTGGAGACAATGGCATTTTTCACTCGGTCGCTTCAAGATGCACATAGGATTACGGTCAACGACGTGAGTCAAATTATCCAAACACTACGTCATACATCAACAACCAATAGGAGAAGCGCTTCAGGCTATCTGTTTCAGCTACGTTCACAAATATGAAAAAAGCTAAGTAAACTTTTGCACTTACTCGAGGCATGATGACAAAGGCATCCCTGTTGAAAAAACAGCATATGCTGGTTAGGTATGTTTTGATGCTGGTTTGACCATCTTAAACCAGCTAAGGACCAGAACATGACCAGCTTAAACCAACAAAAATGATATCATGGTTGTTAATGATATCATGTTGACCATGGATTCTGGTCAGTCTGCGGCTCTGGTTTTATTAGACCTTAGCTCTGCTTTTGACCTGGTCAACCATGATATTCTTTTATCTCGTCTGGAGGCATGCATTGGTCTACGGGGCACAGTCTTACAATGGTTTAAGTCATATCTCACAAATAGGAGATTCGTTGTTAACATTGGGCATCATTCTTCTTCCGAGATGCATTTAAGATGAGGGGTACCTCAAGGATTGATCCTTGGGCCAATATTGTTCTCACTTTATATGCTTCCCCTAGGGTTTATTTTTAATAAGCACGGGGTCTCTTTCCATCTACAGTATATGCAGACGACACCCAAATCTACATCCCCCTAAAGCGTGGTAATAGACACGCCATTAAGCCCATTTTGGATTGCTTGGATAAAATAAAACTTTGGCTATCAACTAATTTCTTATGTCTTAACGAGAGCAAATTCATCTTGTGAATTCATCTTGTTTGGACCCAATGATCAAAGTGTCTATGACTTTGATACTTCATCTCTGTCACCATACACTACCTCCTGTGTTAGAAACCTGGGTGTATGGCTTGACAATAACCTGAATTTTGTAAAGCAGATAAGTTCTGTTGTCAAGTCTTGTTTTTACCATCTCAGGCTTCTCTCTGAAGTAAAGCCATTCTTGTCTTTAAAGATGTTAAAAATAGCAATACATGCATTTGTTACATCGAGGCTTGACTATTGTAATTCTCTGTATGTTGGTGCTCCGTTGTCTTGTGTTTCTTGCCTACAGTTAGTCCAGAATGCAGCAGCTCGGCTTCTTACCGTAAAGCGCAAATATGAGTCTATTACACTGGTTTTAATTTAACTTCATTGGCTTCCTGTGAAGTACAGAATTGATTTTAAAATACTCTTGTTTGTTTTTAAGTCACTTCACAACTTGGCTCCAGTGTACTTAGCTGAACTTTTGCAGCCTTATACACTGCCGAGATCACTTAGATCCTCTAACTCTAACCTGCTGCATGCCCCAAGGACTAGGCTAAAAGCCTGAGGCGACTATGCTTTTTCTGCTGCCGGCCCAAGACTCTGGAAAAACCTCCCCCCCATATTAGAACTGCCCCAACTGTTTTTAAACCTACCTTAAAGACCTACATATTTTCTTTGGCTTTCAATGTCCCTTGACAACCTGTCTTTGTTTTCGTGTTGCACCACACATATTATAGCTTGTGTATATCTATTCTATTTTATGTCTTATATTTTATGTTTTATTGTGTCTATTTATTACATGTCTTTTTATTGTCTTATAGCATGTTGTAAAGCACTTTGGTCAACTTTGGTTGTTTTAAACCGTGCTATATAAATAAAGGTGTATTGTATTATTGTATTAGCTGGCTGAGATTTTAGCGGAAGTACAGTACGTCATCGCCCCGTATGCATATACCCCATTTATGTAGTGAACATTTTGTACTTCCAATGTATCGTGTACAACAATTCCGTTGTAAGATTTTTGTAAGGGTTGCCATTATTTCAGACTTTAGAGAAGAACCTTGAGGTGGTGTTTGACGTCATCTGTATATATGTGTGTGGTACCCAGAGACCCGGAAGAGTGAGGATTTAGAGCATGTAGCTGAGGAGGAGCAGTGCCTGCAGATCCAGGCCTGCTCCAGGAAACTCAGCGTCATCAAAGATGTGTTAGCCCGCAGACATATGAAGGTGGCCTTCTTTGGCAGGTAAAACCACAATGATGATTGATCTAAGCTTACTGGTATGTAAACCAAATGGAGAAGACGGGCCAGTTGAATGAGATGGCTTATTAACGTTTTCAGTTCAGCCAAACCAAATAACATAAGACATTTTGTTTTATATGTACAGATAGGCTAATATATACAATATATTACAATAATTTATTCAAAACCATGAACAAGGTAAAAAAAGCTGTGTGTTACCATACAGGACTGCTCAAAGTGTTTTAACATGTGAACAACAAAAAGTTAAATAGCATGTTTCTTGGTGCTATATGTTGTTCCTCACAGGACGAGTAATGGAAAGAGTACAGTCATTAATGCCATGCTCTGCGAGCGAGTTCTGCCCAGTGGAATCGGACACACCACCAACTGTTTCCTAAGTGTGGAGGGCACAGACGGAGAACATGCCTACTTTACCACTGACAACTCTGAGGACAGGAAAAGCATCGAAGTATGACGCAAGTCCCCCTGTAGTGAAAATCAAGTTTTAATGTTGTTTAAGTGTATTGTGGTGATTGTGGTGATTTTAATGCTTTAAGATAAACCATGTGCTAATTCATAATTTTAAAACATTGCAGAGTATTTTCTCCATAAAACTGCAGTTAACCAAAGACAGTTTAAAGAATGCAGTTTCAAACTGCCCCCTTTACGACGTCATGTATGGCTCAAATCTGTTAACATTGGTACAGATTTGAGCCATAGATATGTAAGGATGGAGCATAGACTCGTTACTGAACCGATCGCTGCTGTTTCAACTCCACTTCTGTAACACAAGCACACGCTGCTCACACATTGAAGTAGGCATATAATAATACACATATAATAGGCATATAATATAGGCATATAATACACCTATAATCAATGGTCCAAGCACATGTGATTGAATGGAGGCGGGGACTAATTTGCATATTCAACTCTATGGTCTGAGCTGGTGCGATTGAGTGTAGGTCATATTTTTTTTTATTTATATGCCCTGCCAATATTTGATAAAAATCAGAAACTCCCTCCTTTAAACAAATGTTTTTCTCTGCATGATGTTTTAGCCTGGAGCGGGACTATACTGACTGTCCAATGGCCAGGCTTCCACCTTCAAACAATCCAATCAATTCCCAAAGGTCGAAATCAAGCTTCGACCTACATATTTCTTATTCAAGAAGCCACTACACTCTTAGTATAGACCACTTTGAAAGTAATACACACTGGTCCAGAAGCATTTCAAGTGTTTTTTATTTATTTATTTATTTACCCATTCAAAATATATTTGTTCAACATTTTGATTCGGTTATAAATGTTCTGTTGGTTCAAACATTTGTGTAGTGTTAAAAAACTGAAAGTTCTTCTGGACCAGCATTGGATCAGTGTTGTTTACGTTTTCTAATGTGGTCAATATTTATGTTTGCATTTAGACACACGCCACGATTTGGAAGAAAACACGATCACAATTTCCATTTCATGCCGACTTTATAATAGAAAACCTATCATAAATAATAATAACTAGCTTACATGCAAAATTTCAACCACTTTCACAATGCACCTGTCACAGGGTTGAGTGCAAGGACCGAGGACCCAGGTGCAGACAGCGGGTAAGGGGTTAACATAAAGGTTTTAATTATAAAAACAAAACAAAAACCCACGAGGGGGTAAAATAACATTGACATGGGTAAGATACACGAAAGGGCAAACAGGAACAAAGACTACTACACTAAATACAACACTTGACATAAACTCAAGTGTAAATAACTAGACTTGATAACACACAGCAATACAAACCAGGGGAGTGACAGGAAACAAACAAAGCAAAATTATCCGGCTCAAGACAGAAGACACAGGGGCATTAAGTAAGGGGTAAAATCAAGAGGGTAACAGCTGAAACAAGGGCATGAAACAATGAACGAGCAATAATGAGGAGACGAGAGGGCGGGAACAGAGACGAGACTGGAGAGGGTGTATGGCAGGCCATAAGGGCCAAAATTACCCCTCGCCACATGAAACATGAGGTTCTGTCATGATCCTGCCACTAGCCTACGAGAAACATGACATGATGCGGCAGAATCATGACAGCACCATTTGCTAAATAACGTTTGTGGCCTGAGATAAATAACTTCTGTGTGTTAAGGTCTTTCAATACTGAATACTTTGTTATATTAAAGCTCACAGTTTATTATCTTTATTATCAGTTTATTATCATCACAGTTTATTATCTTTTTACTCTACAGACAGTCAATCAGTTGGCCCACGCTCTTCACATGGACAGGGATCTTGACTCGGGCTGTCTAGTCAGAGTGTTTTGGCCCAAAACTAAGTGAGCCCTGTTGAGAGATGATCTGGTCCTAATGGACAGGTAAGGATCGGTCAACGCTGAGCTCGGGTTGTCAGGATTGGATTAAGGTTCTGCAGGGTGGATTGGCACACAAACAACACGCAATCTCTGGCATACTCAGAGCATCCTTGGCAGATACATGGACGTCTGAAAGGAGCTCTACAAGGTTTGACGTGTTATGAAAGCGGGGCAAGTGAAAGCGCTAATGGATTTTGGCAGTGTACTGCCCTAGATGTATCATGGGTGGCAGAAGCCTGTTTGGTGCATATCTTTCATTTCTAAATGCTGTTTGTTGACAGGCATAATAGACACCAAGTAGACTGATCTCAAATCATTGATATGAAAGCAATACGCGATCTGTAGTTTATTGTAACTTTAATGACTCATATGCTTCTCACCTCTCAGCCCGGGGACCGATGTCACATCAGAACTGGACAGCTGGATTGACAAGTTCTGTTTAGATGCTGATGTCTTTGTGCTCGTGGCCAACTCTGACTCTACCATCATGAACACTGTGAGCAGACAAATCAAACAATGTAACAAAAACAATACAAGCTTACTGGCTTTGTTATATTTTATCTGCCGTTTCTCATTTTCGTTTCTTTATTAAATATGAGGCTCTTTTTTCATGTGTCACTTCAAAGGAGAAGCACTTTTTCCACAAAGTGAATGAGCGCATTTCAAAGCCCAACATTTTTATCCTGAACAATCGCTGGGACGCATCTGTCCTGGAGCCAGAGTATCTGGAAGATGTACGTTTTATAACACGACTCATGAACTGTATTTATGAATTATGAGTGATAAACCACTGTGCTAAGTGAGATTTGTCCATGATGCATATTTCTTTGTTATTTGATATTTGTAGTTTCATATTACAGATCATTTTTAAGATAATGTGTTAAACTTAAAGCGATAGTTCACCCAAACGTGAAAATTCTGTCATAATTTACTCACCCTCTTGTCATTTTAAACCCGTATGACCATCCTTCTTCCGCAGAACACAGAAAAATATATTTTGAAGCATGCTGTTAACCGGCACCCATTCACTTGCTTTGGAATTGTGTCTATACAATAAAACTAAACGAGTGCTGGCGCTGTTTGGTTAACAACATTCTTCAAAATATCTTCTTTTGTGTTCTTCGGAAGACAGAAAGTCATACAGGTTTGAAATGACAAGAGGGTGAGAAAATGATGACATTTTTGGGTGAACTATCGCTTTAAGAGATGAGTTTTGTGTACATTTAAATATGAATATTTATTTAATATATTTATTCATATATAATATATATATATTTTGTATACATTTTTTTACTTAATAGAATGTATAACATTAATATACTTTATTGTGCTTTATTATGTTGCTTTTATGCATCTGCCAAATGCATAATAATTGAACTTGTGGTCCATTAAGCAATAGTATGTTTATGAAATGAAACATTTTGTCTTGTTACTGATTACTCATGTTACTGATTATTTTTCACTAAATTTGTGAACATTTTGTTTTGTTTGTTTCTCCTTCATTGCGTTTCAGGTGCGGAAGCAGCACATGGATCGCTGCATCAGTTTCTTGGTGGAGGAGCTGAAGGTAGTGGATCTCAACAAAGCACCTGATCGCATCTTCTTTATCTTTGCCAAGGAGGTGCTGAGTGCCAGGATGCACCAGGCCCAGGGGATGCCAGAGACTGGTAGGCTCCACTGCTTTGTGTCCCACAGCGCCGAGCCTTCTGTTTTTGACACTGTTCTGGAGGGAGACCAGGAAAAACTAGGCTTAGCCAAGTTAAAAATGAGAGTAAAACAACCATAAAACTCTCAGAGGCAGATGCTAATAAATCAGAGTTGATACAGTAATTTTAAGAACTATGCTTTACATGTTACCCTAAAATGTGGAAAAATACACAAAATGATGCTCAATTGCACATGCCTCATTTTTATATTTTATAGGCTGTTGGCTGGTATTATGAGGGCGAAATGGCTCGTGTGCTTTTAATATTCACAGGCGGCACTTTGGCTGAAGGATTCCAGGAGCGACTGACAGAGTTCCAGAGTTTTGAGAGAACATTTGAGGTGAGAATACACTGCCATCAACGGTTTCAAGGTTATCGTTGTCTGACAATAAAGCTGAAAAGAATGAAGTGTTTGGAGTAGTCCGAGTCCTGTCTGTGTGCTGTTTAGACTAGAAGACAGTCCCTTTTCAGCAAAGCTGCTTTGTGTCAGTTCAGGCCATCTGCTGCTGGATCCTAGATGTGCGAGATGCTTGGCCTCCATCATAGATTCCAACCACCCTTCCAATAGTGGCAGTTAGTGGATGTGAGTAGGTAAGTGCACCTCTCATTCTTTGAATCCTGGGATGAAAATTCACAGTAATCTATGATGACATAATAGATGGGTCTACCTAGAAAACATTCAACATCTAACTATGAGAGCAGAGTGCAGCAATGTCTAGATGTGTAGTGTAGATGACATTTTAGCAACAATCTTCTTTCTGATTAGTTTTAATCGCAGTGTGATCCCTAATCCTTGTGTAAACTGCACAATAATGGCTCTAAGAACGTGCTTTGTGTGAATTTCACAGGAATTTATCTCCCAGTCTGCGGTGAAGACAAAGTTTGAGCAGCACACAATCAGAATCTGGCAGATCACAGAGTCAGTCAAGGCTATCATGGATGCCATCAATATTTCTTCAGCAGAGAAGAAGTGAGTTCCAACAGAGTCTCCAAAGTTCCAGGATCACACTATTGAGACCTCTCAGTCTGAACAGAACCATTTGTTTCTACTAAAGGTGTTCTATTTGAAAGCCATTGCTGTATACATATGAATGTTTTGTTGTTCTGTAGAATTTTCTCCCTGGAAGAACGTGAGGCTCTCGTGGACCGGTTGGAGTTTGTAAGAAATCAGCTGAACTTCCTAACCGAGAACGTCAAAGACAAGATAAAGGCTGTTACGGACGAAGTGGCCGCCAAGGTACATTCCTACATCACCTCTTACAACAGTATGGTTACATTTGTTTCGACAAAACATTATATATATCTTATAAATGAATAAAATGTAAATATAATCTCTCTCTGCCGATACCTAAACTTTGTTTCCCAAGAAGTAACATTCTCAGCTTTGCTTTTTAGGTAGCCAATGCACTGGCTGAAGAGATTCATGGCCTGTCTGTTCTAGTGGATGAATTCTGCATTGATTTTAGCCCTGTACAAAACTGTGAGTTTTACATTACATTGAAGTTTATATCATTTTTCCAATTCTACAAATTATAAAAATCTCAAACAATATTTTTCATTATATTATACACCAAAAAAGCTAAAGAAATCAGTATAAAAAATAGATTCTAGACAATTTAAGGATGAAATCTATATGCAAAGTTTAAGGGATAGTTCACTCAAAAAAAATTGTCATCAATACTCACCTCAAGTTGTTCCAAGCTTTATAAAGTTTGTTATTCTTCTGAACAAAACGAAAGATATTTGGAAGAGTGTTTGTAACCAAACAATTCTAAGGCACTATTGACTATCAGGGAAAAAAACTACTATGGTCAATAGTGCCTCAGAACTGTTTGGTTACAAGAATTCTTCCAAATACTGTATCTTCTTTTGTTGTTTAACAGAACAAAGAAATTAATACAGGTTTGGAACAACTTGAGGGTGAGTTAATGATGACAGTTGGGGTGAACTATCACTTTAAGATTCAGAGAACCAGTTCTTCAGTGAAAAGCTTTATTGTGACTGAACAAACACACCTTTGCATTAATTTGTAAAATGAATCAATAATTCATTAAGTTCAGATGGTATGTTAATTTTGAGTCCGTTTTTTAGTTAAACACAGACACACAACAACTTTATAGTAACCAAAAAACTGCTGAATAGGTGATATTCCTGGATGAACATTTTTGGCAGGTCCCAAACAACATTCCTGTCTAACAACCAAAGTCCAGTCTCCATCCTTAACCCGAAACCTTAACTACTCCTACAATTGTAGGCTAATGATTGTTGATAAGAAAGTTTTTCAATGCACAACCCAATGTCAGCTCTAACCCTAATCCTAAAATCTGACTGATAGGAATGTAGTTCCAGGACTATCAAAGATCCAGACACAAGGAACATGTCCAGGTACATGTCCTACTTGGCAGATTTCAGTTAAGGGTGATGGGATTGCTAATTGTATTAGAGCTGGAAGTAATTTGTGTCTAATTTGCAGAAACATCTGGCGTATGTAGAAGAGAGAATGGTGAAAAATTTGGACCTCCGTTGTTCTAGTTGTATTAATGGTTGTGTGCTGACATCTCAGAGAGATATTATGGGTATATATCTCCTACACACAGATCATTACAAAAAGTTTACTTTTTAGAGAGCTTTACCTTTCCAGATTATTGCTAAAGACCTAACTCCTAACTGCTTTAAGTATTGACTGCTCTCCTTTGATTATCCTGTCTAGACACAATACGTCCTCTGCTGCCCCCTGCTGCCCGAGGTCAACTACAGCTCCCCAACAGGAAGTTTAATATGGCCTATGACCTAAATTTTGCCAGCCTGTGTGCAGATTTCGAGGAAGACATCGAGTTTCGGTTCTCACTGGGCTTGACATCTTTGGTGAACCGTTTCCTGGGCCCTGCAAAAGCGAGACAAGCATTGAGCCTGTTGGATCAAAATGTCAAAGTACCTGCTGTTTTTAATAGCTCAAATGAAATGATCACATTTTAAAGGTCTACAAATGAGCAGTTTGTCATGAATTACTCTCTAAAATTAGAGAAAGACAAATGCTATGAAGTGATGCCAGTAATCTGGCTCTAAAACTAAGTGAGATGATGTGTGGTTTTGCACAGGCCACATCCTCTTCTGCTCCCATTGGAACCCAGACCCATGAGGAGCTGGCCATCTCCATGGCAACAGGGCTGGTCTCGCTCCCTTCAAGAGCATCAATGAACATGTTGGTTATAGCTGGAGTGGTAAGAATTAGGATTTAAAAAGCTCTTTCTACTAAACTATTAAACCTCTGAAACATATACAGTACATGTACACGTCTCTTGTTTGCACAGGTGTGGAGGTCTGTGGGATGGAGGGTTGTTGTTCTTTCTGTGAGTCTCTACAGTTTGCTCTACCTGTATGAAAGACTCACTTGGACCAATAGCTCTAAAGAGAGAGCCCTCAAACAGCAGTCTGTGGATTATGCAACTCAAAGACTATAGGCCATGCTTCATATTATCAGTAGCAATTGTGGACAGCAGGTTCAACAGTGAGTGTGGAGACATGTTTCAGTCTCACGATTCTGTTGTTTATTAAAGGAGCCATTCTTTTGCTGTTTTTGAAGCTTTGATTATGTTTTTTGTGTTTAACAGTGGATGTTCATGTTACTAGTTTCAAAAAATGCTTTACATTTCACATATTTCAAGTTTATTGTTCACCGCTGTCCCTCTTCTAACAAAGCGACTGGATTTTTTCTGGTTTATATAAAGTCCCTCCTTCCGAAATGCTCTGATTGGTAAAGCTGACCCAGTCTGTCGTGATTGGTTCCCCGCTTAGACCGTGTATCTGATGATGTCCCACCCACACCATATCAGCGAACTTCCGCTTCTCAGGCTGTTGTGATTGGTCAGTCCCCCTCTCAGAGCACATGTATTCATAAGCTTAGGCTTTTAGCAATAAACAGTAACAATGGCGTCAACTTCACTTCATCAGTTAAAAACATGCGCATCGATCGAAGTGTAATGGAGGTCTGCTAGTGCATGTGCAAACGTCAATCTTTGTTAGAGATCGCAATTTTTTCCCTACTATAGCGAGGGAAATGACACCGGATCGACTGGGTCAGACCGGTTACATTAATTAACACTAATAACAGAAGCGTTAGGTTTTCCTTTTTATATTGGACCTAAGTTGGATAATAAAACAGACTAGGAGACATTTGCAAGCAGGACTTCAAAGGACGTTTCATAGAAGTGTTTTAGAGGTAAGCACACACAAACACAATATCAGTGTATTACACAGAACAGCTTTCACAGCCGATGTTAAAGTCACGGAAGCTGTTATTTGACTGTTGGTTATCTTAGAAAGTGTGTAGCTGAATTCTTATTACCAGCTATAGGACTGTGATGAAAGTGAAAGTAATTAATTGCTCAGCTCAGTCAAATGTTTACAATCTCTGATAACCAAACACTACTCCAGTGGCTCTTCCTCTTCTCTAAGGAAGGCCTCGCCCCTTTTTTGGCATATTCCTTTGGGCGGAGTCCAAAACTCGGAATAGTGACATCATTTACCCGGGAAGTATAGGAATGTAGTCCGATTCCAGCCGTTCTCTGTAGTCCTTGAAAAGCGAATTCTGTTAAAGACAATATCTCGCTTGGCATTGAACCTTGAGCTTTATCATTTTGCAGATATTGTTTATGCTCTAACAGCAACATTACACACTAAACAAACTAAAGTTTGAAAATTGGCATCACAGGGAATGGCCGCTTTAATACATAACAATTTATATAAAACTATCACAGTTTAAATCTAAACTAGGCCTAGTGGTGAATGAGTGAATGAATTACTGTTTTTTAAATAATTCCCGACAGACACAAGTTAAAAGTCAAATGTGTAATTTTGTGGAGGCTCTATTGACAAAAATGCAATATACAAATATATGTCTTCAGAGGTGCTTTATACATAATACCTTTATGCCATATGAAGCGTTATGTTTTTATTACCTTAGAAAGAGCTATTTCTATCTACGTCCACCACAGGTCCTCTTGAATCGAAATCGCCATGTTATTTCTAAAGTAGCCCTGAAAGGACAAACTGCTTTACAGGGCGCATTTCGAAATACGTTATCTTTTTGACAAAGAAGCTAAAACATGATGACATCTTTGTCTTGTTTTGCCGCTGTAGTGCTTCGAAAGGGGGAGTGAAGTGTGCCATTGGTTGCAGTTCCCAACCTTACCACTAGATGGCATGCCACTAAATTTCATACACTGGACCTTTAAGAAACAAAGTCAAACAATGTGAAACATGAATTGCCTTTCCCAGCACTAGATTAGATTAAATATATTTTCAAGCTAATGACAATTAAAAAAGAAAAACAACAACAGTTCACTTCAGTGATCGCCATGCAAGCATACATTTAATGAACGTATTAGGCCATTTGAAATATTGGTTTACCAGCTCTGCAATATGAGGGTGAGCGGGTGAGGTGTGAAGGATATGAGTCTCTGCATTCTTTCAGGGAGATGGTAGCCGTCTTCGCCCGCATGTGTCAACAGGTTGATAAGAGCGAGATGGAGCTTGAATCGGAGATCCGCAGACTCACTGCCAGGATCCAGCATCTGGAGAGTGTCCAGAGACACTCCAAAATGCTCAGGTATGAGACAGTCACGATATGCGTGAGAGAGAAATACTGAATGACAGCAGATACTGGAGATAATTACTTTTAATTGAAAGCAAATCCTTAGATAAGACTGGTTTTAGGGTAAGTACAGGAAAGGTGAGGCATCACCTTGTATTGTAACATCTTTGAATTTAGGTTCATCTGATTTTTGTAAACAAGCTTGGAAATATAAATTGTGCTTGTGGTTATACTGTTGTAAACAGAACTTGTTTATTCACAGGCATAAAGCCACTGATCTGGAATTACAACTGGAGTCTTTCTCCGCTCAGTATCTACAGATTCAACATTAACTACCCAGAGCAGAGATGCTGGTGGGCTGGATTTAGATTGTCCTCTAATGTTCAAAGCTGAAACATCTTCAGATTTCAGTAACACCATGAGTTAGTCGAGGAGATCACAAGATCTAGGTAATTATAATGTTTTACAGTGTGTGAAAAATATTTCCACTTTCGTATTTGATTGACATACAAATGTATTTCAATTTAGTGCTGAGGTCATTGTTCTTACAATCATAAAAACCGAACGTGTTGTGTTCAGAAATGAGAACCCTTTACACCCCCTTTTTTCAGAGGTTTACTGTAAATTCATGTGCCTCTGTGCATTGTTTTCCTGATGCCACCAGGGTGGCAGGTGTATGGCTTGGGCCCGTCATCACTGCTTGCAGCTATATTTGTTATTACACTCATAAAAACTAAATGTGTTGTGTTCAGAAATGAGCACCCCTTTACATATGCTTTTTTGATGAAAAGCCTTTATTGGTTATGAGAACAAATAGTAACAGGTGTCACTGCCACTTTACAAGTACAAATCAATTCTGGGTGTTAAAAAAAGATGTAAAAAGGTCCCACAGCAAGTGATCATTGTTTTCAGAACCAACATAATGATATAATACAAATTTGTTTTCAATAAAGCAGTTAAATTAACAGGAATGTGTTAAGAGTCGAGAGGCAGTTATGTCTGCTGTTGTTGTTCAAGTCCACAATACATGTATCAAACAGAACAGCAGAACTCAGAATTACAGATGACGTTAATGAAAAACTAAATTATTAGGTTTTTAATCAGATAGTTACAGCATATGTAGGACCATCCAGATACTTGTTGTCCATCATTAAGCCAGCTAGGATCGCTCTTTTTGTAATTTACAGGCGCATTGAACTGACTTTCCATATTTTGACTATCTACCGCTGGAATCTATATAAAATACATCAAAACCACTTAAATTACACATACTTTGTTTTTTTGGGTAACCACAATGTGTTTTGAGCGTTGGGTGCTAGATGCTTGCAAGATTGCACTTCGGTTGTCTGTGTGCTTTTTGAGTTTGTTTTATAAACCATATAAAGTTCCTGCTGTGCTCAAATAGTTTCAAGTGAAAACAAATAACACAACAAATATTTTGCTTTTTGGTGAGTGCCAAAACCGTTAAACCCCCTAAACCTATGCTCGTGCAACAGCAAATGAAGGCTGCATTACCTCTGTTACACTTTCAATTTTAAAGCTGAGGGCAGAGCACTTTGTAGTATTGTGATCACATGATTGACGTGAATTGCTGCGATGAGGAAATCTTCCTCTAGGTTACAGTGCAGCAATTTCAGTAACGTTTGGCAGCACAAGCACCTCAGCAAAAACAACCATGGCCTAGTTACGATTCACAAACTAAAGCTCCCGCTCACTTCCTCCAACAATGAGGCCAGCACATTTGGAAAGCGAACGTTGCAAATTAAGCCATTGTTGGAAAATATAAATACTCAGGGCTCATATCACAGGTTGAGTGTCTACTGTAAATGAAAGAAAAGCTGATTGAGAAAGAGCAGGATATTACAGAAGCCACATCATTGTAGTATGATAGTTCTAACATTTCAGATTTAAAATCATTTTCACAGTTACCTTTGTTCACACTGATTCGGTTCTTCTAACTCCATAAAAGCCATTATTTAGAGCACTTCGATATGCAGTGAATCAGAAATCGTTTAGATTTCATTTTGTGAACAGCTTTGAGGGAGCAAGCTGATTTTTTCAGAGTCAGTGGACTGTGGCCTGGCTAGCACAGTGTGTGATCTTATCCATAGGATAAGGCTCAGTTAGCTAGCGGAAATATCCATAGGATAGTCTGTAGCTTGCTCCTTACAGCTATGTTCACTGAAAGTGGGGTTTCAATGTTACAAGTATGCTTAAAGAAATGTTCCATGTTCAATAAGAAAACTACTGACAGTATTTGTGGCATTATATTGATTACCACAAAAAAAAACTCTAGGTACTGTAGTAACAAACATATCACAGTAAAGAGAAGTCACCATAGGACTGTCATGATTAATAATGGGAATCTAGGAAATGATGCCCCTTGTTATTCTGATTGTATGGACCACAAGGTTTACACCTTCACAAGTCCAGATGCATGTTTCTGATGAACATTATACAGTAAATGCAAGGAAGATGTACTGTAAATGCACTGGACTACAATTAACATTGTAATTTCTTACAAGTATACATGGCACTGCTGTAATAGAAATGGTCTCTGTGTAAAGTCTGCACCGTTGAAAGAATCAGAATTGAACCCAGAACATTTCATTAAGACTAACTTAAAGTTAAATGCTTGTCATTCCATGACCACAATCCCTCTTGAATCTATGGTATGTTTGTTATACTGACTCATTTTAGGCTGAAACACATTTTACATTCACATTGATTCAACTTCATGTACCTCAACTTAAGCGTCTTAATGTTGTAAACACCTGAGGAACATCACTTAGTTTCCTTTATTTGTTTGAATGTCCTTTCATAGCACAACTAACCGCATGATTAATGAAAGATTAAAATGCTTAACAAAAGTTCATCTGTTGAACAACAAAGTCATGAGACGAAGGCATGAAACACAACATCAATCCATTCAGAACACTCAATGCATTCTAGTATCATAAACGGATAATAAAACCTGCAAGCATTGTTAGTACCTCAGAAATGGCTAAAATGCCCCAAATCCTGTGTGTAGTCCAACAACTAGAATTAAAAGACAAGTAGAAGAGATACAATTTTTAAAACGAATACAAAAAACCTCCAGACTGATCGAGTTCATTTGTATCGATTGGCACAAAATGAATGATGATGATGTTGACGTTCAAGTGATTTATGACATTAAGGCTTACTTTCTGAATCTTTTTTCTGACATGGGGAAAAGACACATTCACCACTCACATTTGTGAAATATACGCACAGTGTAGCTTGTGGTCTTAGGGTTTTCAGCTTGTCATACACCCAAAGCACTACATCATTAAATTCAGATTCAAACGTGGGCAGAAACATCAGTGTGTGCTGTGTTACGTGACTATCTTCTAGTGCAAAAGCATACAGTCCTAGATTCTCATCTCAAATGGGCAGGTGTTAATAGTGTGTGGGAAGGCTGAAAGTCAGATTCGGCAGAAGCTGTGACCTATTGTTTGGCAAAACAAAACCATTCAACCCAAGCTTAACCATCATTCTGTAATACATGTGTCTAGTTGGCTCATTGAAGCACTTTTGAGCCCTAGTGACAATATGGAACCATCACAAGACATGGGTTGGAGTTAAATTCTCTTCAGCAGTCAGTAATGCAGTCTGTTACACTAAAACAGGCCAAACACTTGTCAGGTTTAAAGGACGGCAAATATGAGCTTAGTTATATCAGTGATTCTCACAACAACACGCTAGCAACCCGAGACCGAACCATTTATGATGGAACAGACCAAGAGACACATTTGGCCAAGTTAAATGCTATAGTTCACCGAAACTGAAACATGCCTTTTTTGGTGGAACACAAAAGAATGTAAGGCAGGCTTAGTTAGTCTGATCCTTCCAGTGTGCTGCTTGTAAAATCAAATGGATTTAAAACAACACAACATAAACTATTTTAATTTCAGGGTGAAGCGTCCCTTTAGCAGAGGTCAAACACAGAAGCAACAAGACTAAAGCAATGGCCTACAACCTTGTGTCAGCCTCATCTCTACCTCACAAATCGTCCTTCCGTTCAGTACATTAGCCTCTGCACGTGGCACATATTGGGGCAAAAATTTAAGAATCTTTAAGCAGGAAAAGAAAACAGAGAGACTGGAGCACAAGTACCCACACGTCAGAACATCCAAACACTGTCAGAAGTGCATATGTTATACATACAAGCACGAAGAATGACTGATATATACAGAATACAGTCTGTCCTCCACCTCAAGTCTGACATGAGCCCTAGAGACAGAGAGAGAACCAGTGGAGGGTCTTCTATGCTGGTCCTTGTCTCTTTGACTGACTGCAGGATGGAAGGATAGTGTGGTCTAAGAAAGAGAAGCTGAAGAAAACCAGGCCATTTGTAGACGGGAGAAGGAAAGGGGGCGGTCCTGCGTGGCAGCGGTGCACTACAGTGACTGTGATTGGAAAGAGTGGTTCCCTAGAGTCCCACCCAGTGAGGTCAGTTCCATATCCTGAGGAAGCTGTCCCAAGAACCAGTGGCCACAGCCATGCCATCACTGGTCACACCCAAACAGCTGACCCTGTTGTCGTGCCCAGCTAGAACACCTACCACAACAAAGAATGTATTTGGGATGAATTATCAGGACAATCTGTAATGAGTGATTCGATGGCTGACACAAAGCACATGTTTAGCATGTACGTGGGTACATCAGTACTGACCTGCACGCTCCCCCTTTAACGTGTCCCACACATTGCAGTTGAAGTCATCGTAGCCGGCTAGCAGAAGCCGGCCACTCTTGGAGAAGGCAACAGAGGTTATGCCACAGATGATGTTGTCGTGAGAATACATCATCAGTTCCTGGTCCGCACGAAGGTCAAACAGCCTGCAAGTGGCATCATCGGAGCCAGTGGCGAATGCGTTACCATTCGGGAAGAACTGGAGAAACAAGTGGAAACCTATTAACATGATTCATTTCCAAACAAACTCAATTCTGAATAAGAATACAATACAACATTTCAACTATGTAGCATAGGTGTTAAAAAACTATATAACCATATGAAGATCATAAACTGATTTTTCATTTTGACACTCACACAGACAGCATTGATATCCGACACGTGTCCGGTGAAAGACTGTCTGCACATTCCGTCTCTGATGTCCCACAGTTTGGAGGACGCGTCACAGGCACCCGACACGAAGGTCCTGGAGTCTGGGCTGAGGGACAGGCTCATCACGTCTCCGCTGTGCCCTGTGAACGTGGTAGTCTGCTGACCGGTCTCAATGTCCCACAGCGCACTGCAGAGGAGGACAGCTGGGTCACACTCGGCACAAAATTGGATAACTCCTTAGCGTAGTACTCTTATATAAATACATTTTGCCCTTTTAGTTTGACCCAGTTACTGTTTTACAGCAAAATTGTTCAAAGTGGCCAAGCAGAGTTCCTAAAATCAGCCCTGCTCTCTAGACATTGAAAAATCCATATTGGTTGACCAAATTGCTTTCAGCTCACCAATTATTGATTTTATATACTTCATTTACATCATCCATCAACTTCTACATTCATTTGTAACAATCGCTTTCCTAATCAAACAGTCACGTTATAGGTACATGGATTAAAGTGAAAAAAAATCTTCTGACTGATTTTTTTTCAGGCCAAGTCATATTCCTATAACAGACACTTTATCTAAATAGTCGTAACCAATAGTGTTTTAAAGGGAGATGTTTTGAACCCCTTTACGTAGTATTGCCAGTTTGCGTATTTTAAAATCTATTTTTAATTATGAAAAAAGTATACTTACCTAGACAAATAATCAACCATCTATAACTTTTCAGTGCATTTTTTTTATTTATCTTATAAGACCAATGTTTTCTGAACCTCTTAATAATTAACAGAAAAAAGAACAAAATAAAAGCACCACTTAAGACCAAACATTTTGTTTGTATTCGTCTCCAGAGTGGTTTTCACTTTTTCTGCCATCATAAACCATATTCCTGAAGCTTGGCTACACCTGACACCCGTTTCAGTGTTTGACAAGATACAGTGACTAGTTAGAGTGTTTGAGTAGCTTTTCCGAAGTGACCGTTAAGAAGGTAGCCTATCACTTTAACATTTCCATGGCGACGCGGCACTGCTTATCATGTGACACACCGCAGAGCCACAGCAGCTATATGACTGATGCATTGCTTTTACATTCTTTTACTCAAAAAAATTCACAAACTGTTAACTATGTCATGAAATATCTGACATTCCGATTGTCAAATATGTGCATGTGAATGTGTTTTGTTGTTTAAACACTTTTATAATGAACGCGTTAGTTGAGCTATAAACGGGCGCCGCCATGTTTGTTTCTGCCGTGGTCTGAGATCTGTCAGATTTACATCACGTGAATTCATCCACTTCTCTTAAAAACACAAACGTAAGTGCCTGGTGAACTGGTAGAAGAATTGAGTGATCTTAACAATTGCTTACATTGCAGATACTGTGTCTGGTGTGAATAAAACATATCCGTCAACTTACATTTGAGTAGATTGTTATTGCCGCTATATAGACAATCTTTAAATGTATTTTGTGCTTGTAGGCACGTGTATATGTCTGAAGGCTAAATTAAGGCCCAATCCCAATTCTACCCCTTACCCCTACACTTTCCCCTACCCCTCCGTTTGGCGCGTTCACGTGAAGGGGTAGTGGTGTCTCAATTCTCTTTTGGTTGGAGGGCTAGGGGTAAGGGGAAGGGCCAGATAGCCCTTCAAACAAAGATTTTTCGGGACCTCACTTCAAACGAAGGGCTAAGAGAAATTTCCAACATGGCCGCTCACTCGAGCAAGCAGACCCATAAATGTAAGTAATTTTTGCCATTAGTAAGGATTTTTATGACAATTTTTCCTTTTATGTATGTTACATTCAATCTTGTGTTAGTATTTACGGTGATGTTCTTTTAACGTTTGCAAAAAAATCGCTAAAGTTTGCTAGCGGACAGCACTGATTGCACGATACTAGAAAATATATTTTTATGTCATATACCCGGTGCATCGGCACATGTCCTCTGACGTGACGAGCTAGCAACGACGTATATGATGACGTATAACAGTGTAGTAGTGGTGTCCCATTTCTTAGCGGAAAATTTGTATACCTTCCCCTTGCCACTTTGTTTCAAGAGGCAAGGGGTAGGCGAAGGGGTAGAAAATAGAATTGGGATTGGGCCTAAATTAAACATTATGTGGTTGAAAGCACTGAGTAGTTGTGATATGTGACTGAGTCTGTCTCTGGCTAAGTGCCAGCCAAAGCGCTGAATGTTCCAATCACACCGGTGTGATCGTAGGGTTAACAACATTATGAAAAGTGAATTAAAGTCATTAAGGACAGGCTGGAACTCTGCAATTGATGGAAATCCGTCGTAGACTCGCTGCAATTAACAGAAATCCGTCGTAGCGACGGAGAACTTTAATCCATGTGGGTAAGATAGTTTATTTAAATACTCAAAACTGTGATGGCCTTACCATGTGGTGTCGCCAGAGCTGGTAACTATCTGGCTATCATCCAAAAAGCGACAACAGGACAGATAGCCTAGTGAGACAGACAACACAACACAAGTTGGCTTCACACTTCTGTATCTTCCACTTAAACTCACCAAATGACTTTTTCCCAGCATCAACGATGTACAGATTACAGATCCACAGTAAAACATTTGTCTTGTCCTTGTGTGACGTGTTTACCTGTGTGTCCAGGTAGTTCTCTGGTGACTCTGACGTTGCCCTCGCGAGTTTTAAGGCTGTAGATGGAGCAGATGTTGTCCAGGCCTCCACAGGCTACATAGTTCCCGGAGGGAGCGTAGGCACAAGTCATCACCCATGATGACCGTAAAGGAATGGCATGAATCTGGAAAGTACAGCAGAAACAGTTCCCAGATGAATTTAGAGATTTTAAAACATGAAGTGTTGAACAGGACAGCAGGGGGAGCTCATTCTGCACAGAGCCTGGGTCCTAATGCTGGGATCATTTAAAGGGATAGTTCATCCAAAAATGAAAAATCTGTCGTCATTTACTCACCCTCAGGTTGTTTCAAACCTGTATACATTTCTTTCTTCCAAAAATCTTTCTCTGTGTTCATTGGAACAATGTTAGCAATTTTCAGTTCTGGGATATCATCCACTACCATAGTAGGAAAAAAATATTGTATCTTTTGTTCTGTTGAACACATAATGAGATATTTTAAAGAATTTAGGAAAACGGAGCTCTCAGGCACCTTTGACTACCATTTAATTCTTCCTACTACGGTAGTCAATGATGTCCCGGGACATTCTTCCAAATATCTTTCTTTGTGTTCATCTGAACACAATTTATACAGGCATGAAATAACGTGAGCGTGAGTAAATGACAGAATTTACATTTCTGGATGAACGAACCCTTTAAGTTTCATCAATATCTAGTGAATATTAATAAATAAAGAGAAATTTGATGTTTCTGTGCATTTGTTTTGAAAATCTGCTTTTGTGGATTCTGCAATGATATCACACAATACTAATAATGATATGCCATCACTAGGGGTGTGACGAGACACGGTTGTTTTCTGAATATGATTTTGCACAGTGCTCCTTCCTCCACTGACTGAACCCTCATACCCTTCAGTTAGTTAAAACTACGCAAACATCATGTTTTATGCTTACATTGCACAGATGTAAGAGACAGATGATCCGTTTTTGAAGAGGTTTGCCTGTGAATGTATTTAAAATAACAATGTGAACTTGCAATTGCTAAACTACTTGTGGTACAGTCCGCTGCTGTTCAGCAGTGCGCTGCGTGCTCCCAAAGTGCTGCTGGCAGTCCGAGGCACTGCGGAAGCGGAACACGCGCAAATGTTGAAACCGTCCAGCTAGCGCGTGTTTACATAGAGAAACGTTGGGAAAGTAGCGCTGCTGGATGGAAAATCACGTTGTCTTTATGAATGGCCATGGTCACTGTAGCTAACAGCACGCACTTTGTGCAGTTTTTACCAGTTTCTGTTTAGTAATGAAAACAGCTCGCACCACAACAAAATGTACAATCACACAAATGCTCCCAAATATGTTGTGAGGTCGCACAGGTTAAATATATGGAGCATATGCAACTAAAATTGTCGCAATTTTGAGCCCAGCACTCAATCATGCCAATTGCGTGAGGATATTATGTTCTCGTGAGACCAATCGGATCTCACGAGATCTCATCACACCCTTAGCAGTCACTTGTTGGGATGGACTCACCTTGTTTGTGGTGTAGCTGTCCCAGACGATGAGTTTGCCATCTTGTGAGGCACTAACTAGTAACCTTAATATTCAAAAACACAAAGGGGTTAAAATTACAGCAATGTTTATATTTCAATTGCTCCAAATACTGTCAGTAAAAAATATTTTCTTGAAAGATAACTTTCTTGAAAGATAAAGTGACTTTTGTTAATACCCTAATGCATTGTTTTCTTCTGACCTTTCAGGAAAAGACTCATCCCAAACACTGATTGATTGAGATTTATTGTAGAATATTTTATGCATACTTTTTAGTGTTACACAAGCACTATGGGCATGAGCCCGCTTCATCTAACAACTGTGCCTCCTCCCTCGAATCCCTAGAAGGGATGCACGGATGGAGAAAGAGTGAAAGATAGAGGGAGGAGAGGAGGAAGGGAAAGAGAAACTGGAGCAGGAGGCAGCCTGCATAATCCCAGAACACCCCTGAGTTGTGAGAGGCCTGCTGTATTATTCATTGAGTGTACACTGACAGAGCTGCAGGGCTTCTCTGAGAGAGCCCATCCTCCAGCTCCCACCTGCTTTCTCGCCCTGTAAACTGACCTGGAATCAGTGGCCCAGTGCATGGCGTAGATTTTGGCTAAATGGCCTCGAAGGGTCCGCCTCGTCCTCATCTGGATCCTTCCCACTGAATCCAGACCGGCTGTAATCTAACACACAGAATTCATGAGTTACAATGACATTTTAAAGCAAGCGGGACACGGTCATGAACACAAGTCTTGGTGTTGATCACTAGCATGAAATGTGCTGGTAGTTCAGGAGTTATATTGATTATCTACTGTAGATTAAACACCTTGTACACAAGTCACAGCAGCCATACATTTCCAAAAATTAAATTATGAATCACAAAAGTGCAAAAACCAATAGAACACGGGTTGATGTTTAAATTTTGATGGAGGCCTTGGCATGTAGGAGTGCGTTTAATATTTCAGTGCACTTAAGAGCATGTTCGGCATGTATACGTCAGTGGCTGATTTGCATGTCTGTGCTGAGCTCAGAACACGTAGAACGGGAACCTCCATCGACACTCCCCATGATGAGATTTAGGTCATTATCTCTGGTTAGTCCAGAGATGCGTTGAGGAGGACACAGCAGGGATGGTGGCAGAGCTGTTTACCTGGGACAGGCTGGAGTCGCTGCATGCTTTCCTGGCATCCTGCAATGGGATCAGCAGCATGTCATAAGTAGTCATTCTACTAAATACAATGCACGTCAGTTCCACATCAAGTACGTTTTGAATGAGTTCATTTATATTGAACGCGTTCACACACTTGTGCACACTTATATTCTTATAGAGAACTTCCCCTTTAAATGTTCAGCCAATGAGGCACAGTTATCATACAGATAATTTCAAAATGGATATTCGCCAATCCAGCCTAATGCATTCCAATCTAATGCTAGTTTGCCAGGTGATGAAGTGTAGACAGACATGGATTGGTAAATCTAAAAGCGTATTGGATCTTACTCTGATCTGATTGCGCAGCTGCTCCGCCTCCTGCCGCAACTGCTCCAGCTCACTCATGATCCTCCGAGCAATTAACTCCCTTCTGCTTCGATAATACTGAGATCTGCAACACATGAGTCACATGTCAATGAAGAAAGTAAAACGAAGCACTTGTGGCGGATCGATAAGTCAAGGCACTCATCACACTAGATACAGTAAATCGTGAATTTTTATTTCACATGTTAACGTTTTCTCAGAGGTCTCATGAATGTGACAGAACTTCAAGTTCAGATTGTGAGGAACACAGGGAAGTGTGTGTTGTAGGAGTAGGCACTTATGAAATGTTTTACTAGGCTGAATGAAGCCAAAGCTGTATCGCCATTCAACGAAACACTCTAGCTATAGCAGTGCCAACTGAAGAGATGGGCACGCTGTGCTCCTTTGTTTAATGAGGGGCAGTACGGCTTGGCACAGCCTAATAGTTGACTTCCCTAAAATGAAGCAGACACCACCTCCAAAAAATGCTTAAACCTTGGAGAAGTCATACACCAACACCCACATCAGTGAAACCAAAGGATGAGGTGTATTCAAAGGCCATATGCAAATAGTCACTCCAACAGTTATTCCAACCGTAGCCTAAGAATTACATTGCCTTACGGCCTTTAGTCTGTTTAACAGGAAATACAGTACAATATTCAGCAAGTCAAAAAATTAAACACAGGAAGATGAATTGGCAAACTTCATTTGTGGTTTGACACAATATGGAAATACCCCTTAAGACTGCCCTGACCTTTCTGAAGCATATGTGATTTTTGTACATTTCATCATAAAGGTTTTTAGGGAACAACAGTGGCATGGCGAGCATTGCTAAAAACAGGAACATTGCTGGTCCCACCAACCCAACGACAAAATACAGCAAAAGCAAGCAATGTATTTTTCTAAACAAATTCTATCACTAGATTTATATCATTTAAAAACATTAACACACCTACAACCCCCCAAAATATTACGTTAACTCGCGTTAATTCAATAATGGGGTAGCATAGGATAAATAAATATGTCAAGCCTCTTACTCCAAGCATACTGCATTTTTAATCCAACAATTTAATATGTACATCCGGGTGTTTGTTATCAAATCAAATAATCCACCTCCGTCTTAATTCCTAATTTAGCCTATGACAGCCAGAGCCAGTTAAACTTGTAAATAACACTTCAACATTGTGGCATCTATTTTACTTCGTAAACGTTTAATTTAAACTCGTAGGTAGTTTTAATAAGATAACTGTCATTTCAATGCCGATATGAATGCTACATCTCGCGCTGCATGAAGCTAACGTTAGTAAACTATAACAGATTTAAAACCACATGTTGCACTACACAGAAACTTTTATCTACTCCACCGTTTGCATGATAACGGTCTTAAAACACCTCTACCTGCAGATTTTTCTATCAGTCTGGTGAACTAACTGTTAGAGAGTTGTATTATGATTTAGTTGGTTAGCACACAGGCTAGCGAACTGTAACGTTAAATGTACCATGTCAGTTACTTCAGACCACAACACAAACACTGACACATTACCTACTGTAACAACACTACAAATTCCTCCCGCCGTCTGTATCGATGCCTTTAATGCGTAGATTAAATGTTTCAAAATGTTAATTTGACCATTTCGTTTTATTTATATCCAAAACAGGGCCTCGGGCGCCAATTTTACGAGATTCGAGGCAATTCACAGTACGATTACCACCACACCCATACTGATATTGAGAGCATGGCAACAGTTGGGTGAAGGGGGAAACGAAAGCTTTCTGTGTTTTTAAGCCAAGTTATTCAGTGGAGATGGAACAAAAATCAAAACAAATCCGTATTTGTGTGACAGATATAATATATTATAGACAACTTGTTAGAGTTTTTATCCAAAGAATGTGATATTCAATCGTTTCGATCTAAAAGTGTCACCCGCGCTTGCAATGGTTCTGGCCATTAGCTTCCTCAATTATCAAAATGACTTAAGTAGCTTGTTACATTTGGATGAGGTGTCAAAAGCCTTAGATTTGTAACAGATATTGGTGCATGTGACATTACATACATTCTGAATGGGAAGTTAATATGATATTGTGTTCTCTGTAAGTTTAAATTGACAAAATATATTAAAAACACTTAGATGTTTACAATTCAGTGCTGTCTTTAATTGAAAAATAATTAAGAGACCACAATGGTCCTCTTAGTTGTATATCAAACTTTCATTTACTTGTTAGATTTTGAGGTGAATCCTCTCACAGAATTACACGTTATTTAAAGCCACAGTGCATGTTTGATACTTCTCAGGTAAACTTTCAATGTCAAAAAATAAATTTATATTTTGCCTAGATTAAGTATATTTAATATAAAAATAAGATATAGTGTAATATTTAATGTAAAACATTTCACACATAAGGATTCAATTATAATACCAAATATGAAAGCATCATGTGGCATGCCATGGGTTAAAAGACAACCATGGCAAACTCCTCACCCATATATTGATCTCTCCTGCAGATATGAAAACCAAATGAAAGTACACAAATAAAAAACAAAACCACGAAAGTGACAAAACCATTACATAGTGACTTCAGGTCTTACCTGTTGTGTAGGTGGAGTCCTTCAGTGTGAGGCTGGTCAGTGGAAGCACACAGCTCCCTCCGTAGTGTGTGTGTGTGAGCTGGTGTTGATGAGAGTACTGTCACTTGAATAGGCAGTGAGTACTTTAGTAAATGACCAGCACATCTACAGTGAGAGCTGCTCATAGTGGTGACAAGGTGGGGTTGGATGGGGAGGCTGGGTAGTGAAAGTGGAAAGATGAGGTCTTAAAGAGACAGTATTGATGTCGCCATCTGTTCAATTTGTCAGTGTCACAACTGAGTAAATATTAAGCAAAATATGTATTGTTCAGCACCTTTAATTATTAACCATTTGTTTAGATTATCTGTGTGTTTGCACAAAATGCTGGAACGACTGCCATTTGTTTGATCGCGTAACGAAGGGCTGTCAATAATTTATTAAAATGGAAAGCTTTTTTATAATGCATTGTCCACACTTATTTTAAGTTCTTCATTGAACTGCTTGCTGTTAACTATACAGACAAATAATTTGCTCATCAAAACATGTCTCCTAACTTATATAAATATGCGTGATTTTAACAGACAAAGATTTCGCATTTAAATGAATGTCGATTGCAAGAATGGCAACAGTTAATTAGAACAAGAGCAAATCAACCTTGAAAGTAAACAGAAGTCAAATTGAGGCCTCTGAATTGACTTGCATGCATCTACCCAAAAATACTGTCCGCACTAAAAAGATTCCAATTACAAAGGAAGTATTTTGAGTCACTATATATCTAAGGATGATAGGGCATGAAACACAACCCAGCTGAGACATCCACCTCACATCCTCATTGTTCCCTAAAACCCTAAAGAAATCCATAAACTAATTTAAGCTCCTTCTCAACAACACAGCTTTATTTTCAGAGCTTCACTGATGCCACTGTCTAAAATTTCAAACCACCGTGAAGGGGAAAGAGGTTGAATAAATATTCATGCTTACAAGGTTATTCAAAGTTATGTGTTAACGCAAATAGCAGGGACATAGACCTTACATTTGGGTCTACAAATGCAAGGTATTGCAATAAGGGCACTTTAAAACTAAAGGCCTTTTCAAGGGATGTTCTGCATGTTTGTTTATTAATTTTTTTGTATCATCCATCCGGTTCCAACATCCCCATTCAAAAGTAAAAGTGGCAGTCAGATGGAAGGAAAGCCAAGTTCCTGTGAGGGGGTGGGGTTTCGATAACAACTCATGCACCATGCACTCCTTTTTAAAGAAAACAGAGACATTATATTTCAGTTCTTCTAAAATACAGTTTTAATAAATTGGTTATAAATGCATTTTGAGTTTACGGATTACCTGATATGTAAGTGGGATAGAAACATGATATTTGACAGCTAGACATGCATACATTGTATGACTGTTCATTCCATGAAATGATCATTTTTACATTATTAAATAATAGGTAACACTTCAGTGTAGGGGGCAATTCTCACTATTAACTAGTTGTTATTAGCATGCCTATTGTTGGCATATTGGCTGTTTATTAGTACTTATAAAGCACATATTCTGCATGACCATACTCTACATCCCTAATCCTATCCGATACCTAAACCTAACAACTACCTTACTAACTATTAATAAGCAACAAATTAAGAGTTTATTGTGGAAAAAGTCATAGTTAAGGGTTTGATAATAGCGAGAATTGCCCCCTATACTGAAGTGTGACCAAATAATAAAATCAAATGTTATTCTGCTATTCTACATATTAAACAGTAATTTCTGATAATATTGATAGTTACATAGGTAACAGCTCTGGTCATAGCAAAACTAGTGTTATATACTACTAGACAAGTGTTTTTAATGCCCCATACTGTGCCCAGATATACACGTGGCATTTAAATATTGTCATATGTACTTAGTTGGTGTTTTAATTTTGTTCTATTGCAATGCAGGCTTTTAAAATGCACATTAATACTGGTTACATTCAGTAATGTGAAAAGGCTGTTTGTGTATCATGCATGCAATAATTTTTTTTTCAAATGACTTAAATCTGTTGTAATATGTAAGCAGTAGGTGCATGTAATGAAGAAGTCTTGTCTCTCACTGCCCGACAGAATAATGCATTGATTTTTTCATGCTATATATCATCTTTCTTTAATTTATCAGCAATTACTCAATGCACCTTCAATAATCTCATCCGACCTCTTATAAGACTTCACTATAGGTGCATAGTGGCAAAATCATAAAGACAAACTTCATTACACACACTAACATTTTTGGTAAATTTAGCAATTCCAGTTTGCATAGTTGTGTCTTCAAAAAATATTCAGCCTAAAACTGAACTGGGCTCAAATCATAACTGTGCTAGTTTACCTCATCAAATGGCTTCTGTTAATATACAGCATCTCTATAATATAAAGGGTTTTCGGTCACAGTAAATGCACTTTAAACTTACAAAGCCCAACAGTACAGCCAGGATGTTGTTGCTTACATATAGTAGATCATTTACAGTATTTGTCAATGTATTCAGTTCTATTTAAACGTTTGGGATAATGCTCCTTCATCAAGTCACTTTCAACATGCTACTGCTTTTGCTGTGACCTTTCATGCAGAGTCTTTGAAGTTGTTCCCCACCGAGCCCTGATCCAGAGTGCCCTGGAGCACACAGCATTAAAAGGGGCTTGCTGGAAGACAGATGGCCTGGGGAACACACCCTGCCTGCACACCTGGGCGTAGATCACCCAGAGAGGGCGTTGCATCCTAAAGTAAAATTCATTCATAATGTCATACTGCACTTAGTGTCACTGGGTTTGGTAGATGACGAGCTGATACACTATGGGTGTGCTTTTTCAGTGGGACAACAGCTCCACTTAGTGGTGAGAAATAAGCATTGCAGTATGTCACAGGTGCATGCTTGAGAAATGGACATGATAAATAGATATTTTTGGAGTGGAGTAATATTCAATGCATACCCATAGACTGAACAAAATACCTCAGATATTCCCATTTGGTTCATTTTTCTCAAGTATACAAAGTCTTTAGATAAGCTTAAAAATATTACAATACAATATAACTAACATCAAGGAAAAGTGCTTGTTGCTCTCATTCTTTCTCTTTAAATATTCACGTCCATCTTATTTATTACTCTAGCTTTAAAACCCTTCATTTTGTGCTCTATTGAATAAATGACCTCCACAGTGGAAGTCCTCTAAAGAAGGTAAAGATGGTCTTTTAGTCCATAAATACACCAAAAATAGCTGGGCACGCTCTGCATATTATATTGACATTCCTCATTCACTCATGCCTAGCTTTGTGCCTACGGTTGAAGTGAATAAAAGATTTCACATGTCCAATATTAATCAAATGTCCATGTTGAAGGCCCTCATTAGAAGGTCCAGATCTCCCACACTGGCTGCCTGGAAAAGTTCTGGCTGGTCCATGAGGGAAAGGGCAATTCGCAGAGCAGCCCAAATATTGCTGGACATCACCTGATGACTCCTGCTCTTCCTCTGCTGGTGCAGTGCTGTCAGAAAGTTGCTCACTGCCTCTCTGTAGGAGAAAAGAAATTGTATGCATAAGCCTTTTTGAGAACAAGAACAGTTAAGAAACGTATTTCCCAAAGGTGCTGCAAGTGATTTTTCAACACCACATATAAAATGACACTTGTAAAAGATCACTCAAAAAGGTGTGTCTGTGACAGTCCTAGGAGGAAGAGGCCTGCCAGAAATCTTCAGAATATCATAATGTTCTTTGCCTCTCAGCCCAGGAGGTCTATAATGCACGGCACATTCCCCTTTGGAAGCATGCTTGAAACTCTGAAGTACAATTAGGATTCTGACCTGATCCTGACTCACGGGTTATTAGTACTCCTTATTTACCAATGTTATGGCAAACAGTATTTAACAGGTTTTTTTACCGATGTGCCCCTAGGTTGATGCAGCTGATGCCGAGGTTATATCTGGAGCGGATGAAGCCTGGCTGGAGCTCCAGAGCTCTGGTGTAAGCCTCCACTGCCTCTTCACTGCGGTCTCCATTAGCCAGCGTGGCCCCCAGGCGATTCCACAGTAAATAGTCCTGTGGAACATTCAGGATTAGAAAATAGGAGGAGAGTTAAAAGCACTGCAGGGTCAGGTGGTTTTCAAATTAAGGTGCAGGTACTACCAGATGCCACAAGGTGGTGCTAGATAGTCAGTGGAAAATGTAAGAAGAAATTTTACAAAAAAAAAAAGATTTTACAAATCATATTCATACAGTGTGGAAATAAAAACAAATAGATTATCTCTCCTATTTCTGCAACAATAAATTGATTAAAATAAAAAGTCTCTCAATTATTATATTTTGTACATCTGGCAAAAAGTAAAAAAAAGATTTGGGTTTAGTACAATGAAAAACAACACCCATTTATATGAGAAATATGTGCTTACAATACCTATACTATAAAAGGGATGTATATATGACCCTGACTGTGATTTCTAATTATGACATTGGGCGCATCAGTCATAGCCATAAAAATGCAGAAAACAGGGAATGTGTGTTTATTGCTGTTAATCATAGATTATATGACGTAATTTGAGATATAGTACTCAAAACTGGCATTTATAATTATGTAAATACTGAAATTGCTGATTTTATTGACACTATGTTTTATCACGCAACAGGCGCGACGCGCCGCATCCAGTGTGGACAAAATTTGATATTATAATGGGTTCTAATGCCTTTCTAATGTCTTTTGTCGTGTCTCGTCCGGTGTAGACACGGTGTAAAAAAACATCGCTTTCAATCTATGACATGTCCTTAAGCCGGGGCCTCACCAAAAGATTTTTTAAATCTTATAAGAGTTTCAAACTGTGAGACACCACAAACATGAGGACAAAAGAAATCCTAGATTTAATTGTTTTGCTCCGCAATGTGTGGTACGCTGTGATGTGACGAAGAAAGCACACCACACACGAACAGATTCAAACAAAGTCCTGACTGTGAACACAGGAAATCTCGCAAATTCTCTCGAGATTTCAGAATAAGTTTTTTATTATTTCACTGTAGGCTATGTTTATTATATATGTGTTCAATTTAAACAAATGTGTACATATAACCTTTTATGGGATTTAAAAAAATATTATTTATCATTGAAAGAATTGCTCAAGCAGCGTCGTCTAAAGCACTTAAGGGGCACAGCACTAAATATACATTTATAGCAACTCAAATATTGTTGTATTTATGTCTTCACAGTAATTGAAAAAGAATATTAATACTGTTTTGTAAAAAATAGCTGCTGACATTATCACCCGAAAGAGTCGACTGGCTCCACTAGTTCCACTGGACCCATTTTTCTGTTCTACCTAAAAATCATCAGCACACTTGGACTCCTACCACTACCGTCACTTGCACATACCCTGTTTATTTTTTTAATTAAAATTATTTGTAATCACGATGATAGGGTTTGGAATGCTTTTGACAGAAAATTGACAGATAAAAAAAAGGGTTGGGTTGAAGTCATGACTACAGTTGTTATGCTTCTGTCAGCTGGCTTTCTGATTGGGTATCGTTTTGTTCCACATGACAATCAACAGAGTTCTTGTGCGTTTGTCCTTTGTGTGCACTGTGCATATTAATTTTGTATTTGTAACGACATACATATATACAGTATGCATACAAAACATAAAAATGAATTAACGTTTGTATTTCATTTCAATTATTGGTAAATATAAATAATCTTACATGGCTCTATGTCACTGCTGCCTGAATGAAGGTTGTGTGACGTCTGTAAGCATGAGTTAGGATATGCATTACAGACTGGGATAACACGTTGTTTTTAAACAGCTGGGTGACAATGTCTGCATAAAAAACTCTGCAGCATTAAAAAAAATTTGATGAATGTGACCTTCTCGCTTACCTCGGGTCGCACAGACAGTGCAGCGTTGAAGGCATCCACAGCTTTGTCAAACTCCGAGCTGAGGTTGAAGAGCACACCCAGACCTGTCTGGAGATCAGGGTCCACTACTTCGGCATTCTGCTGCACTGCTTCCTGATACAGATCCAACACTTCCACCAGCTGAGAACTAAACACACATCCCATCATGAAACCACCCGAAAGAGTCAAGTAAACCTTACACTGTTTAACAACGTAAGTTTAGGATGCTGGTGTCACAACCAAATATTTTACCAAACATACTCTACAGGGGCCCTAAAGTTCTTGGCGTCTAGATTTATGTTTAAGCATTTGTGAATTGTGTTTGTGACCTAAAGCTGTATTTTATTCAATTTGGCAAAACGTAGTTAGCAAGAAAATAAATAAACTGAGAGGCACAACAAAGTGGACTGTACCATCCGAGAGTAGAGATGGGGGAGATGGAGGATCCTCTGCGGCGAGGCAGCGGGGAGCCGTCCAGAGGGCTTCTGTGCAGCAGCAGATGTCTGTATCTGGGGTTATATCTGATCCAGCGGTGGAGAGCCGCACATGCTTCCTGTTGTTGGCCTGTGTTGGTCAGGCTCACTGCCAGGGCCATTAGGGCCTTCAGATTATTTGGGTGAAGCTCCAAACATCTGTTAAACCAGGACAGACAGACACAAGGGAGTGAGCGAGTTAAGTGAAAAACAGTAAGACGTAATTGAGACGTAAAGATAATGAATGAGTGACAGTTAATGAAGGCAGAAAAAGGAAGCTGACTTATACACGTTGACCACTGAAAAGTGTGTCACTGTATCTGGATGATTTTCTATATAGGCATACGTTAAGCATACTCGATATAAAATTTCTATTATGAAATTATTATTAAACATGGTTTTAAAGTCATTTTAATAGAATGTTCAGTGATAAACCATGTGACTATTTGTACAGTCTTTAACCCAGCAGATATTTCAGTGATTTGTGGATTTAGGAAATGAATCCCGAACACCTTGCTTTCTTCAAGACGATTCAGATTCATCACAGTGTCCCAAAAGCGTGTGTAATCCCTGACAAAAGGGCATTAAAACGCTGTTTTTACAACATCCTTCACCCTCAGAGAACAGAGCATTAAAGGGGGGATTTAATGCTGTTTCATGGATTCTGACTTCTTGACCATGTTAAACGTGCTGCCTTCTCATGCTTAAAGAGTACACAACATGAGATCATGAAAATTACATTTCATGCAGTGTGTAATGTTGCCGTGTGTGAATGTAAGCAGTCTGCCAAGTTGTAAATCCGAAGGTGAACCACCGCGGATTTACGTCACTACATATAGTCCCCGCCTACGTTTTGCTAGGACTGCCCGCGAAAACTTCACTCTTCTCCCCCAAACCCTGTAGCTCGTGAGCCTCGTTCGCGATAGACAAATCACAGCAGATTAGACCATCTGACCAATCACATCAGACTAGGCTGGCGGAAAGGAGGGGATTAGACAGATGAATCGCGGAACGAATCATTTGAGAGTCAGTCAAGAAGTAAGGTAAGAATAACTGCCTATTATTATGAAATAATAGTGTTTTTACACCTTCTACATACATAAACTTGTTGTTGGACACTCCATAAACCAAAGTAGGACCTTAAAAATCCCTAGTTATGTACTCTTTAACATGGTCAATTTAAAAAATAATTTGGACGTATGAAGTAGTATTTCTGTGCATGATACACTCCCCCAGCACTCCGCCTTGTTTCGGAAAGTTTTTTATAAGTCTGGATCCTATTTCTTTTATTGGGCAACTCTCCTGGAAAACCTCGGCAAGGCGAAAAACATAGCATGCCCACGAGCGATAGTAAGACCCGCCTACCATCAAGATTGGCTGCACTGTGTCAAGATTGGCTGCGCTGTGGGCCTGCAGCTCGTTACACTTGCGATAGTGAGAGAAGTCAGTCGTTTGTTTGCTCACGGCATTTCAGTGATGGATGTTATATAAACGGTGGATATAATGCTGGATTTGGAGATCGTTTGAAACTGATACATGGCACGATCCCAGTGCTAAAAGATGCCGGACAAGTCACATGTCTGTGTTTTGTTGGCAATCGGCGCATAACGTTACGTGCATAATGTAAAAACATGAAGGGATTAATGCGATGACGTAATGTTATTGTGTGCTAATGCTCTAGTTCCATCCCTCCTGCCTACCTCCAGCAGCTCGTTTTTTCCCATAAATAATCGTACAGCTGTATCTCTCTTTTAAAAATGTGATCAAACTAAATAGTCTTCGAAGATACAACATATGCAATACTACTGTATAGGTACTCAAGATTAATATTAGATCCTTAACGCTCATCTGGCAAACATCAAAGTCAAGCATTAATCGCAATACTCCTGTGAACGTCTACTCACCTCTGCAGACAAACAATGGCTGCCTGCTCATTCTCATTCTCTGCCTGCGTGGTCCCCAAAACCTGCCAAGCCTATGTGGAGAACAATAAACATTACAATATAAAACAAGCATCATTATGGCCAAAACAATAGACCGAACAAAAATAGCTTGAAGGGAAGCATAAAAACAATGTTCAATTACCAGGGCTGACAGTTTTATAAAACATATCATTGTGCCCTTGCATTATATGCTTGTTCAGTGCATTTAATGGAATGTCACTCAAGGAACGTTGACGGTGGATTGTAACATGGTTTTGATACGAATTACACAGGATCGCATTCATAAGCCATCCCAGAGGTTTACGCCATCTGTCCACCATCGTCTCGGCTCATAAAACGTGGGAAATTTCATTAAATGCCCAGCGGTGCTGACTGAGCAATGATGAGGGAAATTAATTTCCACTGGCTATCACATACGCTTGCTTTGGGCAGTAAAAAAAAATCTATAAACATCCAGTCGGGAGGTTATGTAATCTGTCGCCTTTCGTAAGGAGGTGATCCTGAGTAAAAGGATTTGAACTGGACATGATAGTCTAAGGCAGTATCCTAACAGAACTGGACCTCAAAAGTGACTAATAGGAAATGTTTTAAAGCTGCAATTTGTAACTTATGCCTCTCTATCGGCATCTCTATATGCAACATACCATAGCATGTTACTTTTATGTATCTCGAAGACTGTTGAAAAAACTAATATTTGTTGCCAAATGCAACCCAACAGATTAAAAATCTGACCCAAAAATTCAAAAACATGATATCACGCTTACTGTTGTAAATCAGTTTTGAACACTTATGTACACGGTCAACTACAGATTGTAACTAGGGGTGTCACAATATACCGGTATTGTCAATATTATTGATACTATACTACATGATGATTAAAAACGAAGATCAATATTGTGTTCATTCTACACATACCATAATATATCGTAAAACATTCAACACCATTTAAAATTTTGCACAATGGTTACAAACTCTCTCTTTGCCTCCCTACACTTGTATTTTAAGTGTCATTTCTCGAACAAATAACAGAACAAAAAACAAAATAAACAAAGTTAAAAATGAATTACAGTTAAATAGCATTGTTTATTACCTTAAAATCTTTACAGATATCACGATAATGTTGTTGTATTGTGAATTGTTATAGATGGTTTCATCGGACGCACGTGCCTGGCCCGCAGTTAAGTTCCGGTCTGTGTTTGGTTATCGGTCTGGCTAGTGGCTACTAATATAACTATTTATATTTTCATTCATTTATATGAATATTTTATTGTTTATTAATTGTATTTAATTAAATAAAAAATACTCAACAGTTATTGAATCTTTGTGGAGGTCTACCAGAATTTAAGTTTGGGCCACATAATGTTTGTTTATGTTGTTGCTGCTGAAACCACCTATAAAAAATAAAAATCGTATGTTCTCGTAATATAGAACATCATTGCTAATACATAATTTATCTTAAGTATTAAAATACATTAAGCAAATACTATGTTTTTTACATTTGTATTACTTTTTAAATGAAACACAATCACATTTACAGTCCACATTTCTCCTGCCTCATCCAGAGTCTATGATGAATTGTTTTGCTGAACTCAGCACAATGCATTCTGGGAAAGTCGCATCCATGAAGGTTACATGCAAAAGTGCATTAGATTCTGACCGGAAGCATATATCAACAGCCTTTTGTGCTTTCAAATGCTGTTTAGGTCTGGAGCTCATCAGGTTAGAACAGAGCTGACGTGTAAACGCTTAATAAATGATCTGGCAAAATCTCCAGAGTCATGATAACAGATGGAGGCTTTTACCTCTGAGTCCTGAGAGTCCTGTAAGATAGCAGCTTCCAGCAGCAGTACAGCGCTGTTTAGATCACCCTCTCTCCACTTCTGCAGGCCCTGCTCAAAGGCATTGCTGTAGTCTTTGTACGGGTTATTGGTGTGAAAGGAGTAACCCTGAAAGCAAAAGAACCAAAGAACAAACACAGCTGTGAATCTAAACAACCACAACCATGAGTAAATATCATGTATATTTAATAGAGTACTCGAGTGTAGCACTATGTGTGATGCTTTTATATATCTAGAGAGGTAGTTGGTGGAATACTGATAATTGGATCATGCTGAGGTCTTAAATATTGCAGTGAAAAGTGTGGTTGGGTTAATCAGAGGCGTGTGGAGAAGGAAAGGGCACAGGAACTCAAACTTCACATGATCTACTACACATGGCCAACACTCATACTACACTACGGTACTTCTATCCAGGACACTACACATCAAAGTGGGAGCTTCAAAGACCCCCCCGTGGTGAAAATCAAATTTTTACTGTTATTTATATGTCTATGTGGCGTTTTTAGTGTTTTAAGACAAACCACGTACAAATTTAAAGGAGTCATATGACACGGCTAATACTAATATTATCAGAATCAGAATCAGAATCAGAATCAGAAGAGCTTTATTGCCAAGTGTGCTTGCACACACAAGGAATTTTCTTTGGTGTTGGAAGCTTCTAGTACAGACATTCAACACAATGACAATACAATATAATACGATTTACAGTCTAAAAGATTCTAAATTGTGCATATATAAAATAAAGACTATTTTACAGAAAATGGGGGATAATAACATATAAGAGACATTGTACAGGGTAGTATATAGTAGAATAAACATATTAACAGATTGTATGTACACTTGTGCAAATGGATAATTTAGTAAGTAGAGGTAGTGTTATATACATGTATACATAAGATGTAGATATAATAAGGCACTATAGTGCACACTATAGGAGTAGTGGAAGTGGAATATTGCTCTTAAGGAGCAGTTATCTGTTTAGGAGGGAGATTGCCTGGGGGAAGAAGCTGCTTCTGTGTCTGGAAGTCCTGGTGTTTGGTGCTCTAAAGCGCCGGCCAGAGGGCAGCAGATCAAAGAGTTTGTGTGCTGGGTGTGTGGAGTCAATGATGATTTTTCTTGCCCTGTTTTTCACTCTGGAATCGTACAGGTCCTGAAGTGTGGGCAGAGGAGCACCAATAATTTTCTCAGCACTACGAACTGTCCGTTGTAGTCTTCGTAGGTCTGATTTGGTGGCCGAGCCATACCAAACAGTAATTGAAGTGCACAGAACAGATTCGATGACCACTGAGTAGAACTGGGTCAGTAGCTCCTGTGGTAGGTTGAACTTCCTCAATTGACGGAGGAAGTATAACCTCTGCTGGGCCTTCTTTACAATGGAGTCTATGTGGGACTCCCACTTCAGGTCCTGAGAGATGGTGGAGCCCAGGAACCTGAATGACTCCACAGTATCCACAGTGCTGTCCAGGATGGTGAGGGGAGGAAGTGATGGAGGGTTCCTTCTGAAATCCACTATCATCTCCACTGTCTTGAATGCATTCAGCTCTAGGTTGTTTTGACTACACCAGGCAGCCAGCTGAGCAACCTCCTTTCTGTAGGCAGATTCATCACCATCTTGAATAAGGCCAATGACTGTGGTGTCATCTGCAAACTTCAGGAGTTTGACAGAAGGGTCTGTAGAGGTGCATTCGTTTGTGTAGAGTGAATATAGCAGTGGAGAAAGAACACATCCTTGAGGAGCTCCGGTGCTGATGGTACATGTGCTGGATTTAAATTTTCCCAACCTCACTAGCTGCTGCCTGTTCGACAGGAAGTTAATAATCCACTGACAGGTAGAGGTTGGCACAGAGAGCTGGGTAAGCTTGGGCAGGAGGAGGTCTGGGATTATGGTGTTGAAGGCCGAGCTGAAGTCTACAAACAGGATCCTGACGTAAGTCCCTGGTCTGTCTAGGTGTTGTAGGATGTAATGCAGTCCCATGTTTACTGCATCGTCCACAGACCTGTTTGCTCGGTAAGCAAACTGGAGGGGATCAAGAAGTGGTCTGGTGATGTCCTTCAGGTGGGCCAGTACAAGTCTCTCAAATGACTTCATGACCACAGATGTTAAAGCAACAGGCCTGTAGTCATTAAGTCCAGATATTTTGGGTTTCTTCTGTACAGGGATGATGGTGGAGCGTTTGAAGCATGAAGGGACTTCACACTGCTCCAAAGATCTGTTAAAAATATTAGTGAAGATGGGCGACAGCTGCTCCGCACAGACTTTCAGGCAGGAGGGTGAGACATTGTCTGGGCCTGGTGCTTTTCTGATCTTTTGTTTGCGGAAAAGCTGGCAAACATCCTCTTCGCAGATCTTAAGTGCAGGTTGAATGTCAAGAGGAGGTGTTAATGGTATAGCAGAGATAGGGTCAGGGCGGGTGTGAAGGGTGAGACTCTGCATTTCAAAACGACAATAGAAGTCGTTCAGGTCGTCAGCCAGTCGTTGATTACCCATAGACTGAGGGGATGATGGCTTGTAGTTGGTAATGTCTTTCAGGCCTTTCCACACTGATGCAGGGTCGTTGGCTGAAAACTGGTTCTTCAGCTTTTCAGAGTAGCTTCTCTTAGCTGCTCTTATCTCCTTTGTCAGTGTGTTTTTGGCCTGATTATACAAGACTTTGTCCCCACTTCTGTAAGCATCTTCTTTGGCCTGACGAAGCTGTCTCAGTTTCATTGTAAACCATGGTTTGTCATTGTTGTATGTTAAGCGAGTCCTGGTGGGAATACACATGTCCTCACAGAAGCTGATGTAGGATGTCACTGTGTCAGTTAACTCATCCAGATCAGTGGCTGCAGCTTCAAAGACACTCCAATCCGTGCAGTCGAAACAGGCTTGTAAGGCCCGCTCTGTTTCGCTGCTCCATCTCTTTGCTGTTCTTGCTACAGGCTTGGCAGATTTAAGCTTCTGTCTGTAGGTCGGAAGAAGATGAACCAGGCAATGATCAGAGAGACCCAGAGCTGCTCTGGGAACAGAGTGGTATGCATCCCGTATTGTGGTGTAACAGTGATCCAGAATGTTGCTGTCTCTGGTGGGGCATGTGATATGCTGCCTGTATTTTGGCAGCTCACGGGAGAGGTTTGCTCTGTTAAAGTCCCCAATAATAATAATAAGAGAATCCGGGTGTTGCTGCTCCGTGTCAGTGATGTAATCCGCCAGCTGTTGCAGCGCCGCGCTCGCACAAGCATGTGGAGGAATGTAAACATTCACGAGAATAAATGAGGAAAACTCGCGTGGCGAATAAAAAGGTTTGCAGTTGATAGAGAACGCTTCTAAGTACGAAAAGCACATCTTCTTCAGTGTTGTTATATCTCTGCACCAACCTTCGTTTATATAAAAACATAATCCACCACCACGTGTCTTCCCTGTTGACTCGGCAATGCGATCCGCTCTGAACAGCTGAAAACCCGGCAGATGTAACGCGCTGTCCGGTATGGTGTCATTGAGCCATGTTTCTGTGAAACACAGCGCAGCGGAGTTGGAAAAATCTTTGTTTGTCCTGGTGAGTAAGAGTATTTCGTCCGTTTTGTTGGTAAGGGAGCGGACATTCGCCAGGTGTATACTCGGCAGCGGGGTCCTAAATCCGCGTCGTCGGAGTCTGACGAGCGCACCCGCTCGCTTTCCCCGCTTGCGTCTTTTAGAGCGTTTGTACAGAGCTGCCGCTCCTCCGAGTAAAATGTCCAGTAAGACGTCTGAATTTTCAAAATTAGGGAAAAGATTGATAGAAGGGCATTGCTTAATGTTAAGCAATTCGTCCCTGGTAAAAGTGATTAAAGAAGAGTAGCTTAAAACAGGAAAAACAAACAAAAAAGACATAAGTACTAGAGCACTCCAAACCGAGGCAGCCATCCGCGGCGCCATCTTGAATAGAACAAACCATAATATTATGGTTTGTTTTAGATGTAATGCAATGTGTCTACATGATTTAAGGTTCAAAAACGCTGTATTTTCTTTTGCTCAAGGGCACCTCAGTCGTTACCAGCCGGCCATGAGAATCGAACCGGCATCCTTCCGAGTCCGACTCTCTAACCATTAGGCCACGACTGAAAAAATAAGCTTCTTGAAGAGGTTTTGCGCATCAGAGTATTTAAAATTACGTGATGCAAAACTTGCGATTGCTGTAATGGAAGTAAACGTGCGGTGCGTGTTTAACACTGCAGACACTAGCGCTCAATGGGAAAGGCCAAAGATATAATATATTAACAAGGTGCCATTGCCACTGAAATTGCAATAAGTTGGAAGAAATGCAATGCTAAATAGCTGCCTGTAGGCGCTCTTGCTTTGACGCAAATAGCTCTCCGAAAGGCTGCCGAGTGGCATGACTTTCGTTAAACGGACTTTGGTGCTGTAGACGCTCTTTCTGCATGTGCTGGGTGAGAGCAACGTGAAAGTGCTGCTTTCGTATGCAGTGTAAAAATACATTCTTGATATGCCAAATTCGGACATTATCACTTTAGTACAACGGCATACAATAAAGCCAGCCCGCGTCTGTTCGTCAGCATTATACTCAACAGCACATTGCTTCTCATGTTGCAGGCAGCCTCGCTTCACCGCCCTTCACTCGCTATTAGATATTACTCGTGGGGATGCGTTTATCTATCTCAGCGCACAGACATACAAACACAGACACAGCCAGTTCAGAGTGTAATTAAGCGCACGGAAATCATTTAAACGCAAAACCAGAAAACCGCAATTCACTTACACATATTGAACCGTGGAGGTCATACCGTTCAATATTATATTGAGAATTGTGGCATCCCTAATAGGTGTTTCTATAGATTCCCATATCTAGGTACCGGGATCTCATAGACTTGGGGGGGTTAGATCTTGGGCAGTAAGCAACTACTTAGCAACCCCACAGAACACCCTAGCAACCACATTTTGACTTTGTTCTCCACAGCCATTCACAGAATCTTGTTATAAACTGCTCTGCTACACTTATAAAACAGCCAGCCGCCTCTCAAGTGAAGAGTTAGATGATTCATGACTCAGTATTTGACTACCTCCATTCATGAGTCATGTGATTGAAACTGCAAAGTGAAAATACAAAAAATCAAAGTCAATGTTAACAAACCATGATTACTCTGGATTTTTCCTCAAAGGACTTTATCATACGCTCTGTGGTGGTTTTTATCTGAATTTTTTTTGCTGCTTGGAACCGCACAAAGATGGAACATGAGTGGGAATTTTAGATGAAAGCGAGCATTATCTGACATCTGGAGTCTGTAACCTTTGAAGTGATAATCTAGTCCTGTAACAGTTCTGCCGTCATGGAAAAATTTTAATACTGAAGGTCTGAAAGCATCATCTTCATGCAATCTCATTGGGCAGTGGTGTATAGCACATTTGATTGGATACCAATAACCTGAGTGCTTTCTGATTGGGTAATGTTCTGTAAAACCCCTTCTTTTTTGCTTTTCTTTTTTTTGATTTGCCTTCAGATTTGTTTGTGTTGATTTACAGCTGTCTGAATGATGAGAATTGCATCATGACTGGTTGAGATACCTTTTCAGTGGTAGTTGAGTTGAGTGGAGCCAGGCCTTCACTGTCAGCATCTTCCAGCCAGTTCCGGCGCGCCAGCTCCTCCCACTCAGCCTGCATTTTATCCCAGAACTCAGTATCTGACTGCAGGCGACAGACACATAAATCTTAAACACAGCCTGTATTGGAATATCACACACAAGAGGCCCACACAGAATGGCCTCCATAAAATACAGTTTTAACAACAATGTATACACTTGGGATACACTTGGCAGCCTGATCTGTGTGCTTTTTTATTCTAATTGTTCCCCATAGGAGCAATGATACTCACACACGCTCCAGTTTTATAAGGAAATATTATTTTTATCTATAAAAGCCTAAATGGGATTTGAAGCCGGAAGGTCAAAAAGTCAAAGAGCCATATTTGTCTTCTTTATGGATCCACCATCATCTACAGGAAGCACATTAATAACAGGATTACTGACAGACCTCTCCGATTTCATTCAGTATCCAGTTTATATCAATCTGAGAGGTCAGCAAAAGCGGTGCTTAATGTGTGTGTGTGTGTGTGTGTGTGTGTGTGTGTGTGTGTGTGTGTGTATGACTGATTCATTCAATGAGATTAATGTGTCAGTAATAGATCTTTATTATAGATATAAGTCTGAGCAGATTCCAGTTAGTCTATCATTGACTGTAGACCCCAAGCAGAAGTATTATGGTAAATGACCCTTGTGTGTGTGCGTGTGTGTGTATGCGTGTTGTAAAATACTACATACTTACAGTGTGGAGTTCCAGTCCTTGATTCTTATTGACAATAAAGCACAGCTATGACCAGTTTACCTAACATTTCTATAAGTATCACCATGCACGCACCTTTATCAAAATAAACAAAACATTCTCTTGCTGTTTACAGTCGATCAGGGACGATTTTTGAAGCTAAGCTGTTTTTTTATAATTTTACAGTATAAAGTGTGAAAAATGCACCTGTATTCTGAGTAAATCTTTGTTTCAACTTTGACATGCTTCCTGTATGCCAATATACAAGACCAAAATATATTGTGAATAAGAATATTCATTGACTGACTGAATTTTGGGTCATCTTCGTTTCCTCTGAACCTGACAAACAGAAATCAGCTCATTGAACGGGTCCAATCAGCCCAGCTGCCACCTTGTTTTATCAGCCTCACACAGCAGCTGACCCTATGAACTACATTCACCACCATGACATGATGTAAATTGTAAAAGACTGTTCGTTCACTCATCCGTGCATTCGTCTAGCATCCATTTTTGTTTTTGGCTCCCTCAAGAGTGGACTCGCCTAAAATATCTTTCTGTGTTCTTATTTTGAAATAAAACTTGTGAAATAAACAATCGCTTAAGCCATCCTCCTCCAGTTGATTCTCTATTTAGTATTTGCATTAAGAGGAAATGAGGAAGAGTGCTGCATCTGCGACTAAGGTACTAGCTAGATGAGCCAATTAATCACAGAAAAGCCACCACACACACAAACACTTCCACAGACACACGCACACTCATCCTTTCCATTTACATGATTGATATTCTGGGCTAGATGAAATCAAAATAAATGGCCCGGTTATCACTCCAATAGAATATGGATGATCAATCTTCAGTCCTAGATTGCGATTTCTTCAAGCACTTCTGCTGCCGTGATGAAGAGACGCTGCGCACATGCAACACCCCGAAGGATCTCTAGTCATTCATCTACGCTCAAATATCTGCCCGCTAGCACAGCCACACTGCACACCTGCTTTATACTTTTTTCATGAACACTCTTATTTTACATTGGCTGGGCAAACAGGTAGCCCCAGCACAAACTCACAATATTGGTTCAACACTTTACACGTGATCTTTACAATTTTAGGGCTGTTCCATGACTAATCGCATCCAGAATAAAAGTTTGTGTTTACATAATATGTCTGTGCACTGTGCATATTCATTTTGTATCTATAAACACATACACGTATATGTACAGTATATATTATATAAACAAACATGTATTCATTTTTATATTTTATACTGTATATTTCCTAAATATATACATGAATGTGCATGTGTTTATAAATCCAAAATGAATATGCACAGACATATATTATGTAAACTCAAACTTGAATTCTGGGTGCGATTAATCACGATCGTGATAATCGTAGAACAGCCCCTACTTTTACTGAAATATAATAATCAGCAATTACTTTTCTTTGTCTATATAATAGATAGTGTCATTAGTGTCATTGTGTATTTTGCACAGCCATATTTTAAAATAAAACCCCAGGCTCCTCCTTCAAATTTCCGAAGCGTCATCTACATGCATCGACTTTCACATAAAAAGAATTATTAACTTAAAAAACCTCCAAAAACTCAAAAATCCACCGTACTAGTTCAAGGAAACTGATGGATGACGACATGCTGTGCTACAAAAGTTACAGTATTTCATGCTTTCCATAGAAAAGTGCAAGATCCTTCAGAGTTCATCTCAGTGTCACTGTTAAATATAGCTACACAGCTGCCATGGCTTACCTTTTGTCTTTATTGAACGCATCATTTTAAAATAAGTGTCTTATGAATATTACTGCCCAATAAGCATCTCAGGATGCGAGACTAGAAAAGTAAGAGCTGACATCATCACAAACCAGACTCATTGAGTCTGAGTCATTTGTGTTGATGTTGCACTCTTGGGTTAAAAATACACCAATTATGCAGTCTTAACTCACAGGGTGAGACTGACCTTACAAAATGCAAGAAACTGCAATTCCCAGGTGAGCAGATACAAACAAGCCCTTAGGTATGATGATTTGTGTGTCAACAAAGAAGACTTTATTCAAACTTTCATAAATAAATAACCTTCTTGTGCCAGCGAGTGAGTTCTCACCTCCACAGCAGCCTTGGCTCGCACAAACTCCTCCTCTAATGAGTGTTGTCTCCCCAGTAAAGCGCTGCCCAGCTGGGGCTTCTGCCGCTGTGAACACAGATGGCCATACACACATATGCAGACAAGGTCAGTCAGCAGTCACTTGGTAACACCGTCCTTACATTATGCTGAATAGGCAACTTTAAAGTTATGGGTAATATACATGTTTTAGTAAACTGTGGCCCCAAAAAGTATTAGAACACTTAAGCCACACCTAGAAACGCATGAATTTCACAGCATTAGATGAGATATAAAGCCAAGGTGCATCTGAAGATGTTGGCCCCTTTTAGAACTAACTTTTACTTTCTGAGCCAGTTTTGCAATTATTTTTAATCAATTGGTGCCAAGGTCACTTTATGTATGAAGGCAGTTCACCTTAAGCTAACCGACCATATTAACCAAAGATGTAGTTAAATCACATTAACTATAGGTGGGCTCTTTTACCATTCTTTTCTTCTCATAAATTATTTTTTAAATGTCTACAAATGTCAATTTTAAAAATGATATTGTTATACATTTATCACAATATTTTAGAATACACATTTTTTTGGCAAACTTTTTGGCACCTCTGCACATTTTTTGTATGTCAAGTAACATGTAACATTTAAAACAAAACCATTTTAGCATGTGGTATATATTAGTAGTATAGTAGAATAATTATATAAATTATTTTTTTTAAATCGGTCAAAATTAAAACTGATGCACATTGTGAAAAGCGCTATATAAATAAAATTGAATTGAATGCATGCTCAGAAAGAGGGCACAATCCCGACATCCTGCTGTTCAAAGAGCAAATCTGTCTCTTTCCATTAACTGAGCTATAAAACACATGATTGCCTTTTATAGTAACATTCTGTATCTGTCAGATACAAAGATGTATGGGTATATAAAATGTGCTTCTCCAGCAGTACCTCTCCTCACTACTTTGAGTACAATGCCCCAAGTATTTGCTCCTTCATCTAATGAAACAATTCTGTCCCCCCATAAGGCCACAGTGACAAGGGTTTGTTTCATTTTAAGGACACAGAAAAAAACTTTTTTTCTGAGAATTTGAGGAAAGATGAACACTGCTGTAGTCTTTTACACTGTGATTCATGAGATCAAAGTATGATGAGTGCATCTGGATACCTGAGGAGCCGGTCCAGGATCTGATTCGGTGCTAATGCTGAGCTCCAGGGCGCTATGCCTGTTAGAGAAATCTGTTTTAAAATCTGCAGACCTGAGAGAGAGATGCCACAAAACATTAATGTTGTTATTTTTTGCAGTAATAATGATGCACAGGAGCAACTCAATTAAACGATCCAAATCTGACATCCATGACGAATGATGATGCACTTACTGTATTGATTTTCCTTTTATAATGAATGAATGAACTAGCTTATCTACTGAAAACCCTTGGATCATCAACCTGTACATACAAAACATGGTTTTTAAGAAACCAGAACTCACAAAACTGACTGATGCATGTGAGCTTACCACGAGGCCAGGGTGGATTTAAGAGATTCCTGAGCACATTTTCCTGGAGACACCCCCACCGCCCCTGTATGTGTGTTCTGGTAAACATCAAATGACTAAAAATAGTAACTGGGGACCCTAGTAATCAAACTGAACTGTTATACATACACATGCCCTGAGACACTATTGGACAACTCATATGCAGGTCTAGGTTCAGCTTCATTTGCTGAAAAAGTCTCCAAAAGTTGACAATTGCTGTGACAAATCACTGTGCTATAGGCATTTTGTGCTTTGGAAAAATCAATTGTCTGCAATTGCTCTTGATTTCAAACTGACCTTCAAACTGATCTCACACAATCCTACCAGAATGCACCTTCATTCTATGTAAACAGATGTGATGAAGAGGGAAAGCAGACCGTACCACAGAAGCTCACTGGACGAATGGTTGGAGGTGCACCTCTTCCTCTCGTATCTCCACTTTCTCCCTCGGTTCAAGGCACTGTCCGGATGTAAGCTCACCTCCTCCCATTTCTCCATCGGTGAGCTGCTCACTGCAGAAAGGAGGGCATGCGACAGGAAATAAACATGACAGGTTGTCATAAATTTTGTGCTATTTAATGAAACACTATATCAGTGGAAAAGCTAGATCACTCTTGTCTGGAGGCAGATAAGGTGTCTGATAGGTCAAGGAAAGAGTCTCTCAACCAGACTCGTAGCTCGCAATTGAAGAAAAGCAGCTGGGCTGCTGGATGATAAATAAAGTACAACAGAAAACACGCCAATGCGTTTATTTTACAGTAGTTTAAGGCGTAATCTACTGGAAATGAACTTTACAAAGCAAGTTGTTGAATGCTTTCTAGAGGATTAAGATAATCCAGAGTTGTGTTTAATTTAAAATCACCTCTAGTGTAAACTGCAGACAAACAACATGGCTAAAATAAAAATGAATGCATTTCTATTTGGGGCAGAGTCGTCACGGAAAGCCTGTTTGGTGTTTAAGCCATTTCCATAATTTTCCACCATTTCAGTTCTGCTACATTAAATTTAATCATATGCTAAACTCAGTGTTCCTAAAGGAACTGCTTTCTGATGAAGTGGCCGATGACTGAGGGCAAAAACAGCAAAAATGTAATTACATTGAGAGCCTGGATTAAATCAATTGCAGGTTGAATCAGAAGCACCTCTTCAATTGATTAAAAGAACTTTACACTTAAATCAATTTAACAAATGCTGCTGGTTCTGTAGATTTTATGGGAAGACTTTAATAATGGGTTTTAGAATTAATGTTTTTGTTCATCGTAGAGAGATTCAGGAGATATCGAGTCAATTAAGGTCGGGTCACCCAAGTAGGCCATAACCATGTCTGATTCTTTAGAAGTTTTTTACATGACCAATCAAGATTATACATGCTCAAATGTATGATTATTTATATAATTCTGGTATACAGTATACCAGATAATACCAAAAGACTAAATCCACACATACAATAAAAACACAAGTACTTTATTAAACAGCAATGGACTCATCAACCTCTTACCTGAAGGAGGAAAGCGGGACTAAAATATATAGCATGTAGGCTATATCAAAACCCTTATTAAGATGAGCAAGCCAGTGAAAGTACTGAAAAAGATCCATCTTCAAGGTAAAGCTCTTTAAACCTACACTTTATTTTTCTGCCATTATGCATATTAGAACAAAAGAAGCCCTAACAACTCTTGAAACAAGGTATTATTGACAACTAAATTTGTCAACCAACAGAATCAGTTTGTCTTACCTGAATCTAAAGAGGCTCTTTCCGGGTTAGAAGGACTGGGAGATGAAGGCTCTGTCTCCACCTGGATCAGCTCCGTCTCGTCAGTCTTCTTCCTGCGGAGGCTGCTCTTGGAGAAGCCGTTCTTACGAGACCCACGGGGGCTGCGAATGTCCCAGCTCCAGCGTCTCTCACACGGTTCACTCAAGTCCACCAGATCTAGTGCTGTGGACAAGACTGGAAGACATGGGAGCATGAATTAGCAACTAGACCCATGCAAATCTCTCTGCCACAATGCAAAATTCTGGTGTGGGTAGTGGCCAGGGTTGCTACGCGATTGTCAAAGTATTCAAAGTGGTTTGTAGAACATTGTTATTTTGGGGTGCTTCTAAAGCATTTTGGGGGGTTGCTTACTGTTTAAAGAAGCTCAATTGGTAGAGGACCAGGCAAAAATCAATGATGAGACTAATATAAACAAAAATAGTAAATTGATATCTTAAATATAATAGTTTTAAATTGGATAATGTGTAAAGGGAACATCATGACAAAGCAATAACCAACTATATTATGCTAATGAGATATTCTGGGATAGAAAACTTGGCTGCTTAACTATGCTGTGCTTTAATGAAGCTATGGGACAGAGAAAGAGAAGAACAGATGAATAGGAATGGAGAGGAGAGGAGGAACAGATGACAGAGCAGTAATTATGAGGGAACCTGCTGTGTTAGAGGTGATTGGTCGTGTGGCTCCATCACTCTTGCTCTCAGCCTGGAAGTCATCGATGGAAGGGCTGAGCAACGGCCGGCTCTCTTGCTGCGCACTACACAACTGCAAAACACAAAACATGACACAGTCCTTTTATTCTTTCCACACCATATTTATCTGTAATGTTTGTGGAGATGTTGTGTAATCAATTAAAAAACTATTTATTTACTAATGTATTTATTTATTATTTTGCAGTTCCTGGGTGAAGTTGTTCAGCTTGAATAAATATTTAATATTTTACTTTCTTTCCTTTCCAAGGCCCTCGAAAGGGTAGTATTTAACCAACTCTCTGCCTAGCTCTCACAGCACAACCTTCTGGTCAGTCAACAATCCGGCTTCAAGAAAGGTCATTCTACGGAGACCGCTCTCCTGTCTGTCGTCGAAAACCTACGGCAGGCAAGCGCTAAATCCTTGTCATCTGTCCTTATTCTGCTTGAACTAGCCAGACCGATCAACTAACATGTTAACAGTTGTTAACACTCTTTTTTTTAGCGGAAGTTAACTTCGGGCCAGGCGCGTACATCCAAAGAAGCCATCTATATTTTATTGCAAATAACTTTTACTTTGGCAACAAAATGGCTTTAAAAACTTGTATTTGTTTTGTATATAATGAATATGTACATGGTTTTGTCTAAGGATGTTATATAATTATACTACAGCAAATACATTAAATAATCATTTTTTTCTTTTTTATATTTCTTTTTTCTTACTGTGAATAATAGTACACAACAATAAAACAGATGTCCTATTAACTATGGACATTTGCATTATTGATTTAGGCTTTGAGAGAATCAATATTAAATGTTCATTACTAGACGTATAAGGCATGAATAAAAACCATCACAGTATGTAACAGTGAGAAGTAATCGTCAGAGTAACATGTTGAGTGACCAACATGTTACTCTAAAGAGTAACCATGAATTCAGACAAAAAAAAAAAACAGAAAATCACATGCTCGCCGTCAGGTGATACAATACGGTAACACTTGACCTTTGAAAGGTCTCTTGACATGAGCAATGTGTCACAATGAATCATTTTATGGTGTGGTGTAGGGATGTAACGATACACTCAGCTCATGATTCGATATATATCTCAATGCTGGGTTCGCGGTACGATACGCATCACGATATTTTGAATAAAATTAAAAAATGACATTTATAAAAATAAACATTTATTTTCAAAATATTAATAATTTCAGGAACTTTTTTGTTGCATACTTAAAGAATTTTAACATTTTAATAAAGAATTTTAACATTTTAAGGCTTAATTGAACCTCTGTACTGCAGGTTTGTCACTGAAATAATTTGCAATTTAACACGAAATTAGAATTAAGATCAGTGTCAATTTTGACAGCAAATTTTTATTTAGTTTTAGTCAAAGTCTTTTGACTAAAATGCAATTTAGTTTTAGTCATATTTTAGTCATCCCCATCATTTTAGTTTTAGCCTAGCCTTTATTTTTCAGAAAAGTTCAGTAACTAACTACTGTATATGCATTGTTTTAACACAGAGAATATTAGACCATGAACGACATATAGCAGTTCATTCAGCCTCATTTTGACTCAATTGACTCGTTCAGTGAAGGCCATTCATTCTCGTTCAGCCATTCATTCAGTACATTCAACCAATGAAACGCTCTGACAGAGCTCACACTCAAACGCCATTGGCTCACGTATCTTTGAAGCAGCATACTGCTTGAGACAGTAATGAATGAGACCTATCTTTCAAAAAGACATATTAAATAAACTGCATTACATTTCTTCAATCATGCAAATCACATACTTGGTTCGGTCTTTAGCATGTCATTCAATCTTTTAATATACAGTACGACTCACTTCATCACTTCTCTAATCGGTACAGCGCTGGTTTCTTTTGGCTTACTTTATGTTGCATATCACGTTATGCAGCAGCTCACGTTAGTGAATAAATTAACATTTGGCATATAAAAACGTTTGTGCTGCCTTTGTAATGAGTTTCGGGGCGACTCGCCAGCAGTTACGCTTCAAGTTAGCTTTGTTTTAACGGCGATTGCGAAGGAAAATAAGACGCTTTGTAAACCACGTGGAGACACAGATTGTGTCTTGTGCTTCCCCTTCTCCCAGAGACTTCTCTCTCTACCGCATATGTGAGATAAGCACACGTGACGCGCTGGCGCAGAGTAGGTAGCATCTCGACCACTCAACGAATAGAACATCATATCGTAAAATATCCCCATCTCTCTACGATGCGCATCGTAACATTTTTTGCATCGCGAAATATCGTACTGCGAAATATCGTACTACGAAGTATCATTACATCCCTAGTGTGGTGGATTATGAAAAAATGTTTTGGACCGGGCCATAAAGATTGACACAATGGTCAAATTTGTGGCTGTACAATAAGAATTTGCCCTTGACACAGGTCAACAGTGAGTGCTTTAATAACAGAGGTCATAAATCATCAATCAACAAAAGCCATGTGCGGATCGATAAATCACCTTTGTGAAAAGGAAAAGAACATAAGGTATGAGAATGCTTGCACCAACCCTTCTTTTAAAACATTTCTCAAGTGTCTCTAAAACTCAGCTCCCCACTGCTTTTGAAATAAATAAAGCCAGTTTTTGTCTTTTGTGTATCTACCTTTTCATGTTACTCTTTTGTACAGGATGAGTCTTTTTCAGGCTATTTTCACTAAGGATGTCTCAGTAGTAACTGGCAGTAAATTCACCGTTGAGAAGCTCATCACTATGTATTGAGGAATCCGTGGCTCTCTGCCACTCCCCAATGGAATAGAACCAAGCCTTCTAAATCACAAAATCCTCAAACAGTTGGTTAAGCCAAAGATGACATCCAATCTTCATTTAAAACACATAAAGTGCTCGTACAACAAAATCCACATTTTCATTTCCATCCTACAATCAAATTATTTCTATGTGAGAACAAACAGACAGCAAGTAACATCAACATGCAGCTCTGGTTTTGGTATAAAACAGGTCACATGCATGTTATTAAAAGCCAAAACAACAAACAGAAAATAAAATTATAGCAACAGAACATTATGCAGCTGCTTATGGGGAGTGAAGATCAACGGATAGAAAACGGTGGCACTCACATAAAGCAAATGCCACTTGTGTCATGAAATTCAGGGAGTGACCAGACGTCCCAATGGAGCTTCCGACTGACAAGGGTCTGGATGACATCATCATGTGTGAACCCCATAGAGCAGCTTGCTTTCAGAACAAAGCAGCTTTAGCACTTTAACACACATGGCTCATGTGTGTTTTGTAAGGCTAACAGATATTCGAAACAGGGTGCGCCAAGCTCTCGGGTTTACATTGGGGCTGCACGATGATTTATCGCGATACCACTAAATCCTATTGTAATCGAGCTGGCTGCGATATGCAATGTGTCGATATTTTTTTTGAATGCGTAGCTTGTCCATGAAGCACGGCTCTGGGATCAGTAGGAAATGCTGCTCGATCTAAAAGCAGTGCGAGTTTGAGTCGCTTATAATGTGCATTTGAAAAAGCAACACCCGTCAAACATGATCATTATAAATATACTTTATTATCATAAAAATACCTGATGAGGCTTGAGTAACAGTGATAAAAAGATGTCCATAGGCATTTCCTAGATTCTAGAACGTGTTATGGTCTTCTTCTGCAGTGCGTATTTAGAGTTTCCGCACGAGAGCGCCCTCTGGCTTTCAGATGCAGCAGCATTTTCCCGTACTTCACTCAAAAGCTGTGCATAAATCACGTGATATTATCGTCGGTTTATCGTGACAGCCCTAGTTTACATCAATATTTCACAGTCACTACTACGAAGATGCTTGGTGCTCCCTGTTGGTGGGTGTATGTGCTAAGCCCACCTTGGTTGTCACGGTGAGCAGGGGGTTTCCATCTGAGGATGCCTTACTTGGTAGCTCCTTCAACACCATAGCAACCGCCCTAGAGTCTTTCTCCTACAACAGTGAAATCAACAGTGAATTGTGTCAGTTTGTGCTCAGACTCTTTCAGGAATTGTGTGGGTTCTGAGAAAAAAAACATTATAGTACATTATCAATTCAAATGAGGCAAACTCTATGTTTCTCACCCTTAAAGATATATTTGTTAATTTAATTTTTTTTTTTAATTCACCCAACTGACACAAAACAATGTGCATAATTAACATGCTATCATCTAAAAGTCTGTTTGATATGAGAATAAAAGGAAAGAAACGGATCATAGCCAGACATCATCTTCGGCAAACATATGCTAAAGCAATAATCCATTTAAACAATGCTTGCTCTATTCAGGGAAGTTAATACTAGACACTGTCCAAAAACACAGAGCTTTTAACAGTCCCTGCCCCAGACATATAGATCTCAGCACTTAAGCCACCGATGGGACGTTGAAAGCCGGAGTGAAAACCATTCACCGGCAATGTTTGACACTGCAGACTGACATTTAAACCCCAAAGCAGCCACTGAGTTCAATAATTACACAGTTTTGACAAATTCAACATAATCTATCTTTGTTGTTGTATATGCTGAGAATGCAATAGAATCCATCACATACCAGTAGACAACATTATACACTGAACAAAATTATAAACGCAACACTTTTGTTTTTGCCCCCATTTTTCATGAGCTGAACTCAAAGATCTAAGACTTTTACTATGTACACAGAAGGCCTATTTCTCTCAAATATTGTTCACAAATCTGTCTAAATCTGTGTTAGTGAGCACTTCTCCTTTGCCGAGATAATCCAACCACCACACAAGTGTGGCATATCAAGATGCTGATTAGACAGCATGATTATTGCACAGGTGTGCCTTAGGCTGGCCACAATAAAAGGCCACTCTAAAATGTGCAGTTTTAATGTATTGGGGAGTCCGAAAACCAGTCAGTATCTGGTGTGACCACCATTTGCCTCACGCAGTGCAACTCATCTCCTTCACATAGAGTTGATCAGGTTGCTGATTGTGGCCTGTGGAATGTTGGTCCACTCCTCTTCAATGGCTGGGTTAATGTTAGGGTTATGGCTCACCCACACGACGCCATACACGCTGTCTGCCATCTGCCCTGTACAGTGAAAACCGGGATTCATCCGTGAAGAGAACACCTCTCCAAAGTGCCAGACGCCATCGAATGTGAGCATTTGCCCACTCGAGTCGGTTACGGCAACGAACTGCAGTCAGGTTGAGAGTAGAGCCTGATGAGGATGACGAGCATGCAGATGAGCTTCCCTGCGACGGTTTCTGACAGTTTGTGCAGAAATTCTTTGGTTATGCAAACCGATTGTTGCAGCAGCTGTCCGGGTGGCTGGTCTCAGATGATCTTGGAGGTGAAGATGCTGGATGTGGAAGTCCTGGGCTGGTGTGGTTACACGTGGCCTGCGGTTGTGAGGCCGGTTGGATATACTGCCAAATTCTCCTAAACGCCTTTGGAGACGGCTTATGGTAGAGAAATTAACATTCAATTAACGGGCAATAGCTCTGGTGGACATTCCTGCAGTCAGCATGCCAACTGCACGCTCCCTAAAATCTGTGGCATTGTGCTGTGTGATAAAACTGCACATTTTAGAGTGGCCTTTTATTGTGGCCAGCCTAAGGCACACCTGTGCAATAATCATGCTGTCTAATCAGCATCTTGATATGTCACACCTGTGAGGTGGATGGATTATCTCTGCAAAGTAGAAGTGCTCACTAACACAGATTTAGGCACATTTGTGAACAATATTTGAGAGAAATAGGCCTTTTGTGTACATAGAAAAAGTCTTAGATCTTTGAGTTCAGCTCAAGAAAAATGGGGGCAAAAACAAAAGTGTTGCGTTTATAATTTTGTTCAGTGTAGTTTCCATTAAATACAATATAATTCCCATTATATCCATTAAATACATAACATTTTCTATTGGGTTTTTTCAGCAGGGTTTGCAGGGTAGTGCTTAACTTAAAAACCTAAACTCATAATATTCTGCGCTATAGTTTTTCTTTAGTCCTGTTTTAACATCTGCCAGGGAAAATCTTACAACCGATGCCTGTGGAAAAATAATAGCAATCCTCTTCTTGGGTATCATTAATGTCCAAGCTTCCTGGCAAAGTTAAACACTTACAGTTATGGCTTTACAAGCACCACTAATAATACTTGATTATACCTATGCTCTTTGATGTTACATAACTACAAAAGAAAACGTTGAGTCAGAAACAGACTTGAAGATTCGCGTTATACACCCAATGATAGCCTCTGAGCATCTATATTTAACCAAGCCCATCAGCAGCTGCATTCTGACCGCACAACTGAACTTGTGTTTATATCCCCTTAATGTACTTTCTACTTCAAAGACTGTATCACATGGTTCTTTTGTGAATATCTAATAGATCTAAAATTAGTTTAGAAGGTCTTAAATTATTCTCAAACAGATAATGGAGACGAAAAGATATGTAAGGATTTAGGAGTTAAATGAGATTTGCCATTGCCTGAAAGTGATCTACAGTATGCAAGGAAGAAGAAAACATAAAGCTATATGTATATCACATATTTATGTAACATGATGCACTATGCTGGCTCTGAGCTTTCAGACATCTGATCATCCATCTATATCTGTATTCAATTCACGCAAAAACACATTCAGTGACGTTTCATTCCAACTTTATCAAGCTCACGTCTGACCCTTGGTGCACACTAAGACGCTCATACTTCGGAGCATATATATAAGAGATGCCATTGCATTATGCTCACCTTAAACAAGACTGACCGCAAAAATGCAGCCATCCGACACTGACTCCAGCTTCTGTATGGTAAATGATTTACTACATGCATAGACTAACCAAGATTATGTAAACCTTTTTGGGTCATTCAATGACTCTGACAGTGAGGTCTCAGTGGGAATGTGTCTGGTTGGTGTCTTGTCGGTTTGAATTATCGCTCTCTTATTAATGGAACGGAAATGACGTTTCACCTCTGCCCCTGCAGTTGTGATCGTAAAAGAGATTATGGAGTCTAGCATTACAATACAGTTTGGAAGATTATCACACTATGGCTGCCAGGCATCTATGTGGCCAGAATTGTTTTGGGACATCTCGAAGATACAATGCTGTGAGATTAATTAATAATGCAGAAACGGCTTAATGCAAAACAGTGGAATAAAACAGAACACTCAAAACAGAACTTTTTTATACCTGACAGAGACCAGATACATGTAATTTTTCAATCGCTCTTTTATTAGCAACTTTTTTTTTCAATTTTATTAGAAAAATATTTCCAGACTGTATAGATAGTGTCATGTTATAATAACAACTGCGACATTTAGCTTCCAGAGAGGATCTGCAAGCGGAGGAATTGTAGAGAATGCTAACACACGCGCTAAATGATTTACATTTCCACACAGGATGGATTTGAAGTCTCAAGAGCTGCTGGATACTAGCACAGATGACTGAATCATCTAGATTGTTTTACGTCTAAAATAATAAGATCGGAAGTACAGAAAGTCTAACTTTTAATACATCAAATAAATTATATAGTTACATGTCAAAGTTTCCACTCATCCATCATTGCTCATATTTTGAAGGTGCTGAAAATCAGCTTCTGTTAATACTAGAACTAGAAACATTTGATCAAACCTCCTGCTATGGTAGTACAATGATGTTGTGCATGAGGAAAACTTATCAACAAAGCGACAGTTATAGTAGATACAGTTTTTCAGAATAGACTGTAAACCTTATGTAGGTAATAATAAATCACAAATATCTATTTAGCTATATTTCTATTTATATAGAATACTTGATGGCCATTTACCTCAAGCAATAATTTAATAAAACAGTTCAAACAGTTCACAGTTCTGTGTCACTGTTATACCTTTAGAATAAATAAATATATGTATATTTAATGCTAACGGTGTAACTCAAAAATTGTATTTGCTGTTCACATTTCACTATTATCATCACTTTACCCCTTTGTAAACTTATCACATTTTGATATGAAATATGCATTACACCTCCCAGAGGAAAAAGAAGCACAGTGTGAGATGTTATGGAGATCTCTTATGAAACTTTATAGGAGGTAAATGTGAGAGTGTTTGACTCAGGAGACAAGTGTGAGAAGCATGAGACTCAAGCAAGTCTCTATTTAATGTTAATGTAACCTCATTCATGTCTTGCAAAAACCTTTGAGGTATATGGAAGTATTTTGATACTACGCATGTTGAATTACCACTAATCAAAAATAAATCTGTTGCATTACCAGTTCTTGCATGTTTAGAGTCTGCAATGCAATATGGTTGTACAATTAAGCTGTAAATATTTCAAATTGAAACATTTCACACCCAGTTTCACCATTTAAAAATTCAATAATCAAAATTCACCTTTAAATTTCATTTAAAAAATTTAAACAACTTGTTTTAAAATACAACCTTAAAAATTCGACAGACAATTTTCAGTCCATATTATTTCGGTTTAAAAATTTGCTTCCACAAATTCAGTGGTTCCAATAGAGGGTATGGACGTGTCGTCACTTTACCACGTGAACACCACGTGAGCACGCCAGTGCGCGCCCCCGTGAGGGGCAAAACATTCAGCAAAATGACTGCTTACAATATCAGGAAACGCAATTCCGTGCAACATTTCAGTGTCCGGGAACACTTGATTCCTTTGTTAGTCATAAGTAAGTCGTAAGGATCACCGTCGAGTCCAGCTGCTTGTAATTTCAGCAAATAATTGCGTGTTTTAGTCCCGGTTTCTTTGTTTCTCCTATTCTCCTCAGCCATTTGCTGCGTGTTTTACCACTCAGGGGAATATGTCCTGGCGCTCAAGGGGGGCGTATCCCGGCGTGTTCACGTGGGAAAGTGACGTCAATGCATACCCTCTATTCGGCTTGAAATTCAAGTTTCACATCCGGGAATCCCAGGAGAAGCAATAGAGCGCCAATTTCGCCAATGCATGATCTCTACCTGCTGCCTGACCGCTTCACCAGCAGGCGGTGCAGGTCGGTTCTGATGAAGACCAAAGCAGATACTTTTTATATGCTGGCCGCACAGTCCACGCATCTGCTCAATTAAGTGAATAATGTTTTTCTCATAGATCTCTTCTTATAGCCTGACTACGTCAGACTTCGTACTTCCGCTCAATTTCAGTTCAGTTCGCTTCTGTACTCAGTCTGATATAGCAAACCAGCTCCCAGATTATCTCCGGCTCCGCACCAGCCGTCCAACCAACGAACAGAGGGCGGGCTGAGAGCTGTGACATAGACGCTAAGCGCCAAATTTAAGATTGTAGTTTAGGGTAGGGAAATCTAAAACGACATGCGGACATGGAGACACGGGATGCTATTCGCTCTGTTGTGGAGAATATTCCCGGCATTCGCCAACTGAAGCCCGAACAAGAAGAGTGTTTGGTTCACATTTTGAATGGAGGTGATGTTGTGGCCCTACTCCCGACAGGTTTTTTGAAAAATTTTTTGAGTATAAAGTAAACGCTTGTCAATTATGCCCTTCCAGACTCTGTCTACAAAGCAAAGCGAAGTAGCAGAGTTTGGTATTACCAGGCTACTCTTCTTGTGCATCATTAACATTTTCAGAAATCTTGCTGACGCTTGCAATGTCAGCAGTCCGCACAGACACACACTACATTTATGCATTTGGTAGACGCTTTTATCCAAAGTGACTTACATTGCATTATACTATACATATGTTTCTGAGAATGTGCCTATTATGCTCAGACTTTGACTGCCCTCCTGCTCTGGCACATCATGTTCACATAAATACTATGCATCATCAGCATTTACAGGACATTTATTGTGTTTAAAGCAACTGGGATCTCAACTAAACTTATTGACAACTGCTCTCTCCCACTATGTGCTTCTGTTTATATGACGTAGCAGCAATCTCTAAAAACTTTCTTTTTATTTTCCTCACATGATCTTGTTTTAATTTGCGACTTTCAGAATTTTTTTTTGTTAATACGAGACAGAAAAACTGATCTTTTAGCCAAGCGAACTTCTTGAGCAGGCCAGATCAAATAGACCAAATAAAAACAGCAGCGGGGACTTGGAAGACTCAGAAGAGCTGGACGGGACCAGCGGGGACGGCAGCAGCCAATACTCCTCTTCATTAACCCAGTCTGTACAGAGTCCAGTAATAGCTCACCCTCTGCAGCTGAAGTGTGGGCGTGGCTTCCCTCTAGCCCGTCAAACTCCATGAGTACTCCCACTGCGGCGCACGGTGTTGCCGGCTCACGCACCTGGTCAGACGTGTCGTCGAGCTCACACTCCGGGGCAATGATGGGCTCAGTCACGGGCTTGCGTGCTGACGCTTGTGTCGCGCCGGATTCAGGCTCAAAACTAAACCGACTAAAACTGTCGCAATGCTGGGCTTTGAAGATAAATTTAAACGAGTCAGCCTTGATATTCTGAAACGTATAATGCTATTTAAATGATAGTTTCTATATTTACAATATTAGTAAAAATTTAACACATTTCTCCTAAAATGAAATTTAAGATATCTGGGGCTGGTGGCAAAAACTTCTTAGACTAGTCTTAAAGGTTAGAAATAGTTTTTTTAAGCCTATAGACAGATTGCCCTTTGGTTACCCTAGTGAAAACCCTAGTTGATTTCATACTGCAAATTCATTTACATCTTATGTACTTAATGAAAATACACTGCAATTGTATTTGTGGTATACTAAATTGGTATATTTAATAGGGGTGTGACGAGACCGTTATCTCACGAGACGAGACACGAGACTGGGTTCACAAGAACGAGATTTTATACTTTTTTAAAGAAATCCTCAATGATGAAATATATATGAAAAAATTTCTTTTATTCAACTTAACACAAAATGCAAAAAATGTAGGCATTATAAAATCAACTTGTACTTTATGAAACACAAGTTTCTATTTTAATGATTTATATTATGCAGTAATAAACAATATGTAAACACTGCAAAATGTTTTTTCACAAACACAAATGACAAAAATTATGCTTTGTTTTCTTAACAGGCCTAGATTTTAGTAAAGACCTGTGGTTGTTTTCTCTATATGCTTTAGCATAGTGCTCGCGTTAGTAGAGGTGGTGATCATATCACACTGTCAATCCTCTCTCCTCCACTGACTGAACCCTCATAGCCTTCAGAGAAACAGTTAAAACTACATAAACAAAATGGTTTATGCTTACATTGCACATATGTAAGAGACAGATGATCTGTTTCTGAAGAGGTTTGCCTGTGAATGTATTTAAAATAATGTAATGTTTACTTGAAACCCTTCCGTCTAGCGCGAGTTTACATAGAAAAACGGTGGGAAAGTAGCACCGTGGGATGGAAAATCATGTTGTCCATTAATGGCCTGGCCGGTCACTGTAGCTCACAGCAGTACGCACAAACGTTGTGCAGTTATTATCGTGTTCTGTACAGTAATGAAAACAGGTCGCACCACAACATAATGGGCACACACATGACTGCTCCCAAATATATTTTGAGGTTGCACAGGTTAAATATAGGGGAGCATATGCGACTAAAATGGTCACAATTTCAAGCCCAGCACCCCATCATGCCAATTGCGTAAGGAAATTGTGTTCTCGCGAGACCAGTCAGATCTCGCAAAACACATCGGATCTCAAGAGATCTCGTGCCATATCGGATCTCTAAAATTGGAACAACAAATTTTGTACTTAACATACTTTAATTGTGCAGAAATAGTGCTGAAGTCCAACTAAAGATACATTTAAGTGTATTTGATTGTCCTAAAGTGGAACTATTGCAAGTATACTTCAGGCATTAAAAGATTGATTTTATTAAAAAATCATAAAATCCTTATCAAAAGTGACATTAGAACATATTTTTATTAAAACACAGGCTTAATATGAATAAATGTGCATTGTGTATAAGTAGTACTCTAAATAAAGTTTAATTATAATTTTATATCAGTAAGTCATGTCAGTAAATATGTTAGTACATTAAACTATACTTAGTATGAAATAAATGTATTTTAAATAAATTGTTTTTTTTACTAGGGCTACTACTACTTGTTCTTAAGTAACTATTCAACTAATTATATGTAGCTGGCACCGAAAGACAAAGCTGATACATAAATGAGACATGTAAGAGAACAATCAGCCCTTAGTATCCTGAACTAAGATAAATCCCTGTCAGAAACATAGCCTTGTGGGCAGCACATCAACATCGAAGCACAGCAGCACCTAAATCCCAGCTAAAGGTACTTTCCTCTTCCCTTCCTGTCCCTCATCCTATGGTCATGTCGAATGAATGTGAAAAACAATATCATCATCATAAAAACACAACAATAAAAAGTTCTCCAGTTTTTCTTCTTTTCGTGACTTTCTCATGTCTCGGTTATGTGTACTTTTATTTATCCTAAGGCGTTTTAAGAGAAATATCTGATAAACTGCTGACATTTAATCAAGAAACATAGGAGAATCACAACTATGTCTCCTGAGCTAAGAAAAAGCAACCAATGAGCAAAAAAGTTTTCCTCTGGGCTATTTCCTAAAAACTTGTGCAGAAGAAAAAAATAACTACTTTTCAATGCACAAATAAATGATCAAAGCACATTCTCAGGTAAGAACAAAAACATTCTGTTACCTTGAACATCCGCCAAGCAATACACCTCGGAGGAGGAAGCCTACAGCTCCATCAATCTTTGCTCATATCCGAGGTCGGTGTTAGCTCCGCTGAGGCCCACCTGGGGCTTATCAACATGAATCATACCCAAAGCAACCACAATCTTCTGAAAGTTATTTAAAAGGCCCTGTGTTTATATGTACTGTATGCATGCAATTAGTCCTGCAAATGTTCGAAAGTGTTTGTATACATACATATATATATATATATATATATATTTACACAAACCATGACATTACATTATTTATAGACCTGGCAAGACGTGGGTTGCTTTAATAAAAAAGCTACTTCGCCATGCTAATAGGTCAGACAGAAAAGGCCTGTGCTATTTGTACCATGCTTTTTTCAATTTACAATAATCCTTTGCGCTGGCACCTATTTTCACCAGGGAATAGCTGTTGTGTCAGATGGCGGTATGTGGTCTATGGAGCGTGATCCGGTTCAGGGACTGTGGCACAACAGCTACAGTGTCATCACAAAATCCAGATGTTTTAGGTGATTAGCAGTTTAAGCTGCAGTGAAGTGCAACCTGCCTCAGGGTTTGCATATGACCCACTTTTTGAAGGCTTGTAGAGGATGATTTCCAGCGGGACCATATGAGCCCTGTCTACGACCCTCCAAGGATTTGATGACATTTAAACATTCTGTGTTGAATTGATGAATGGAACTGACCCATTAGCTTGCATTGAAACTGCCAGGTGTACCACTTGCTTAAAATAAGGGGCTGTGCTTTCAGAACTGGCCCTGGTTCAGTGTCCTATCTACAGATCTCAGTATGTGACAATTCGAGATCTTCTGAGGTTACTTAAACAATATGTGACCCTGGATAGCAAAACCAGTCTCAAGTAGCACGGGAACATTTTTAGTAAAAGACAAAAATACATTGTATGGGTCAAAATGATCAATTTTTTCTTTTAGGCCAAAAATCATTAGGATATTAAATAAAGATCATGTTCCATGAAGGTATTTAGTAAATTTACTACCTTAAATATATAAAAACTTTATTTTTGTGAGTGGATGGCCTACCACAGTGCCCCTGATTAACAATTTCAAAGGCAATTTTCTCAATATTTTGATTTTTTTGCACTCTCAGATTCCAGAGTTTTAAACGGTTGCATCTCAGTCAGATATTGTCCTATTCTAACAATTCATACATCTATAGAAAGTTTATTTATTCAGCTTTCAGAATATATAAAAATCTCAATTTCGAAAAATTGACCCATAAGACTGGTTTTGTTGTCCAGGGTCACATATGAGAAATGTCTGCTGATCGATGCTTATAGAACGGTTTATTTTTTGTTGACTTTCAATCACAGCTATACTTTCTAATGTTCTAACTTCTAATCCAAACTCTAATCTAGATGTTGTTAAAGCGGTGTCGTTTCTGAGTCACTAGGATCACCAAACCTGATTTCAAAAATAAGGATCTTTTACAAAGACATTTCCTAAACACTTCATTGGTTTAACAAATATATAGCACAGCCCTGAAGACGCTGTTGTTTTAGGGAATGTTAGTAGTCAGGATGTTTGAATGTAAAAGTAAGAGCGACTGCTTGGAGGTTTTTTATTACATTCTCCAAAGCAGAAACACTTCTTTGATAAACTAAAAGATCTTCATTTTTAGCCTTGATTTTGTACAGGGTGTATTGGGCCATGTCATGGTAAATTGCTGTGAATTCAGTCTCTGGAAAATAACTTTTTGTGACAAGAAATTGACTTTTTCCATCATACTCTGCCTGCATGTCTTATATTGTTACATGTCTACACAGAGTAACATCAAAGTAAAATGACTTTTGAATACATGAAATGAAAAACACATTATGTCCTTCAGTAGCTCCATTCAAGTTGTATAGTCTTACAATACTGCTTTGAATTAGACTAAAAATTAATAAAGAAAAACAATCTTTCATTTTAACTAGGGATGTACCGATATGTAAATTTAGGCCGATAATAACTGATAATTCTTTAAAGCTGCCATCTCAGTTTGAAACATAAAATGTCAGTTATATGCAGAGTTATTTTCTTTACGTGGGTTGTACTTTGGCACTGCTGCTCAGCGCGGATGAATCCGAGCTCTGTGCTAAATGACTGACTGCTTACACCGCATCAGAGCACATCTGTACATCAACGTGACAGTAACATGTGACCGTGTCTATACCAGATACAACGCGAAATGTTTAAAAACATCATTAATATAAAATCAATTGTAGCGTTTGATATCGCGTGGTGCCTGATGCAGACAAAAACTCAAAATAACATGGAAAATACCTCCTACCTTATGTCCTACAAGTAATGTATCTGAAACATGTCGTCTGAACACATACAATATCTGCCGCTTTTGTTCTGACTACACGAAACAAAGACTTTTAAAATCCTTTCAGATGTCGGAGCCAACTCTCAAAATCCCTGTCGATATTAGCTTTTGCTTTAGCACGAAGCTGTCAGTTTAGCTCTCCGGAGTGCGAAGGTTGCTTTGTTATTAACAACAGGTGATTCCCCAGATGTAATCAGCGTCAGAACTTAATAAATTAAGATGTTTACGATTCCCCAGATGATCGCTTTTAAACACAGCCATCTAGATGATGATTTAAATTCCAAGCGACTGTTATAAGAATGAACAACACTCATGCTGTGTCTCGTTTCATGAGGCTGCGTCCTTGTGTCCTCCGGAGGTCTCACCCTAGGATGCGGTATACGGAGAATCCTCAATTTAGAATTAAATGAGATGTCCTTCGTAGGACATACTGGCAGAAAAGGAAACATGAATTACCATGTTGCACTCGCACACCTGTCACATTAAACAAAATGATTTCTACATGATTCTACAAGTTGGTTACTTTCTACCCTAAACAATGCCAAAAGTGTAAACAAATATATATTTTTTGCCTTACTGCTTTAAAAAGTTAAAAAATCACTAAAACGCTTGTGAACCTAATTACTACATATGCCTGCCAACATAAAAAAACGTGACACAAATTGTAAACTGTTAACATTTAAACACATATTTGATTGAATGTGCAGCTGCTGCTGTTTATTGGCCGACGCAAAGAATTGTGGGTTATCTCTAGCAACGAAGGATACACCTCATGTGTCCTCCAAATTCTCATGAAGGTCGCATTAGAAGGGTGCCTACGGAGTGTCCTACCTGCATTTATGAAACAAGACAGCCTCGATGACGTAACAGGCTTCAAATGAGACCTCAGGAGGACACAGCCTTCCGAAACGAGACACAGCTTCTGTCACCCACAGCAGTGCAAATTCAAATTTCCTGTATGGGGCGACCAATCATTTTGAACACTGGTCTGTCTATGCATTTACTCAATAATTGATTTCTGATTATTTTTACCCCAAAATTATCACGGATTGCCGCTTTAACATTGAAAGCCAATAACCGATATATTGACCAATGTACAGTATGTAATACATAACATTTTCTGAGGCTGAAACAAAAGGCAAAAAGTGGACAACTGCTTTTATTTAAAAACATTCACTGCAAGTAACTATTAGTTCTCTTTTTTCCCTTAAAATCATGTACCAAGCCTACTTCACACAAACTTTTTAAACATGTCTGCCTGGTATCATTTTTATTTAATAAACAAATTATAGATGTTCTTCCAGAGCAACCCGCAAAAGTATTCTCAATAGCCACAAGTCTAAAGCGTCTCAAGACAAACAGCATTTAGACAGCAATTGGCTTCAAACAACTTTTGTTCCTATTATTTACTATTTATTTTTAAATATCTACATACTGTACCTACATCAACAATGTTTTGCTAATAGCAGTAAGTGAATGATCACAACAGAAAGACAGCACTGTACTGTATTTTAACTGTGAGCAGCGTGCAGCTGAAGTGGTTTAACCAGAGGAAATGATTCATAATTTATCTGCTAATTTATTGGTCAGATTTTATTATCGGGCCAATAGATAACATTAAGTTACAATTTATAGTCCGATACCGATATGGCTGATCATTTGTAACTTCACTGACAATTCTTTGTGATGTTCACCATGGCAATACTTAGGAATTAAAGGGGTCATATGGCAGGAAAACATGTTTTTCTGTGTCTTTGGTGTGTTATAAGTTGCCCATGCATGTATTAGACACATAAAATTGCAAAAATTAAAGTGTAGGAACAAAAGATGCATTCTATCTAAAAGTGCTCACCCAGACCTGCCTGAAACGCCTCGTGTAACCACACCCCCACAAATCCACGTCAGTTCGTTGTATGATTTGACTAAGACCGCCCAAATGTATACGCAAGTAAGGTGGGCGTATCTGTCAGTACAATTGCTTTGGAACCTGCTGTTCCGAATATGGTAAGAGACGTTACATTTCCGTGAAATGCTTGCAGTATTTGACCAATCACTACGCACTGGTGAACTGGCCAATCATAGCACACCTCGCTTTTCAGAGCGATGAGCTTTGTTAAAAATCTGCATGCTTCAGAGAGGCGGGGCAAAGAGGAGATACAAACATGCACGGTATGTGGAAAATACAGCGTTTTTGAACCTTAAATCGTGTATGACACATTGCATTACATCTAAAACAAACAATAATATTTGTTTTAGCCCTGTCATATCACCGTGTCAAGTACTGTTACTCTGCTACTAAACCACTTTCCATCATCTATCATAATTTAAGCAATAATCTTCAGTGTGCTAAATGTAATTTTATTTGTAAAATATTTCAGCGCATCAGAGTAGACGTCTTGAATGCCTAAAATGCCTGAGATCAAATTTGTGAAGAAAGTAGAAACCATTAGTGAATATTTGATTTGATTCATTAGATTTTATTTCATTTCAATCCTCCTCAAATGCTTGATAAAATGCTTTTGACTTTCTAATATAACAGATAGACTGCCTCACATGCCTGCAGTCTGCTGACATAAATATCACAAAGACAGTATTCTGAATGCAAAATTCTCAACATAATGATTTAGCCGAAATGGGTTTCTCACATCAAAGGGTTCTCAGACTTGTCTTTTTAGTTTTATACAACGGCATAAAATGTACAAGGTGGTTAAGATGGGCAGTTCACATGGGCATAATAAGAGCATGGGGACAACATCACATTTCCTTACAAGAGATAGTAGGAAAGTGAAAATCCCCAGAAGACGGATGATTAAAAAACCATCTATCTCATTCACAAGTGCATCTGCAAATTCATATCATGCAGTGCTGTTCAATGGCAATAATCAGCAGGAGGTTTATATAACATCCGTAAACCAGCAACATTCAAGCTTTTATATACAATTTAAACTTGAAAACATGTTTTACAGCATCACTCTGTGGCTCCTCTTGTGCATCTAGAATAGGTCTATCAAACACGGAAAGGAAATGTAGAAGCTGTAAATTGTAATGCAGCACATTGCCATAGAAAACAGGAGACAATGCTGCTTTTTTAAGGCCACTAATCCCACACATGCATTTTCCTTTGCACAGTGCTGAAAAATGTGACATAGAGGTGTGGATGATAATCAAACTTCTCGGGTTTACAGCTTGGCGAGACAGAAGACATATTTACCTTGAGGAGTTAGAAGCAAACCACACTTGATGGCAATTCCCTGAAGTGCAAGCACAGTATTATCAGTCATGTGAACACCAGCAGAAAACATCTAAGTTCACGGGACTCCATGAAGGTCAAATTGCTTCCAAGTGTTTCCATAAAGCGCATATTCATTCAGCCTGCAGTCATCCATCTGTGTTCAACAATTTTCATTTGAGCTAAATTTGAATATACAAAGCTTAAATGAAAGGCCTATTGCATATCCATTAAAAAAGAAAGTTCTACAACATGTTAAAGGGATAGTTCATCCAAAAATGAAAAATCTGTCATCATTTACTCACCCTCAGGTTTTTTCAAACCTGTATACATGTCTTTGTTCCAATGAACGCAGAGAAAGATATTTGGAAGAATGTTAGTAATTTTCAGTTCTGGGACATCATTGACTACCATAGTAGGAAGAATTAAATGGTAGTCAAACGAGCCCGAGAACTCTTTGTTTTTATAAATTCTTCAAAGTATCTCATCATGTGTTCAACAGAACAAAAAAATACAATATTTTTTCCTACTATGGTATAGTGGATGATGTCCCAGAACTGAAAATTGCTAACATTCTTCTTCTTGCATATCTTTCTCTGCGTTCATTGGAACAAAGAAATGTATACAGGTTTGAAAAAACCTGAGGGTTAGTAAACGATGACAGATTTTTCATTTTTGGATGAACTATCCCTTTAAGCAGACAGATGTTAGGACACGCTCTATTATTGTTGCGATAATCACATGCATTTTAGGGTACTTGTTTGGTGCATCCAAATATGACTGATTTAACAATTGTGCAACACATTTATACAAACACAGCTTTGTATTTTTCCACTAAAACTCGTTACCTCATATAACCTCATATAACCTTTTCTCACATTGCACTGTCATAACGTATGTTTACCTCTGCGAAATGACTGTGAATGAAATATATTGAGTTTTCAGACCAATAATCCGCTTTTAAGGCCCCTCTGAGTCAACTTTTTTATTCGATGGTTGAAATTGACAAATATAAACTGAACGTACTGTTCACACACCTTACAATGGGGTGGCTTGCCACTGCCAGTTGCCACATGATCTCTTTTTCTTTCAAGTTCACGTGCTCTTATTTGCGTTCTTGCGTATGTCTTCAAATATTCTTACGCTTTGGTCACGTGCAAAATAATATAAGACTTATAAGATTTGTCCGGCATAAACAGTAAAACTCTACAATTTGGTCAATTTATTTAGTTATCACATGCACACGGTAGAGAATCTTTAAGCGCTAACGTTACTAAAAAAATAACAGATTCAAGAAGCAAGCGAACTTACCTGTGAATGCCCCTGATACATACTCAGTCCAAGTGATGATGATGTGTTCGTACCCCACAACTGTAAATTGTCAATGAGGAAGAGAAAGAAGCGGAGCTATCCCTGAGTCTTGGCAACTGAGATGTTTTCATGCTCCGGCTGCGTCCACGTGAGGATTCCTCAGACAGGACCTTTCATGCATCCGAGTTCCTCGCGTTCACATCACGCCGTAGCAGAATGATCACTGCGTAACACAAAAGCGGTGTGGTCTTCCTTTTTCCTCGGGCTAGTCTACTCCTTAGTGGAATTGTTCGTGTCCCAACCCACTCCGTCGCGGAAACGCCTCATTTGAGCAGTATGCCACCTCCCATGAATAACATGAACGCTCATGTCGAGCTACTCCTGCTACTGCTGGAACGCGTCAGGAGATCACTGCTGTACAGTACACTAATACATCGATGCTGTGTTCTGCGGTTTCAGTGGACTTGTTTTAATGATGTTTCAATTATGATATTAGGAACCCTTATAATGCAGTAGGCTATCGATGTTGCACATATCCCAGATACAAAAGATAACCGATAGTTAATTTGACGACATTTTGTGTTAAGCACAAAAAAAATGGAAAAGTGAATCTAAAAACACGTTAAACCATTGTTTTGTCTAACAAAGATATTGTAATAAAAATACAAAAGCAGAGTCTACCCCAATATAAAAGTTACACCCTATTCATTTTTGTTCTGTTAAAAATGTACCTTCATTGTATTAACATAAATAAAATATTATAATATATAATCATATTAGTTGACCATTGTCTTAATGTGTTGCAGGGCTTTTATTGTGTTCCCATATCTATTTAAAATTTGTCTTTGCTCTTTGTTAGGACATATTAAATGGGCTATTAGTGGTAGCTTGTTCCCTAAGCTCATTGAAAACATCTGTTGTGATTGATTGTTCCCTATTCAGTGTAGCAGTCCAAACTTAATCAGAAGTGAGACACACTGACCTATCCACTTGCAGTCATCCATTTTGAGTTGTATGTTAGTTTCAAATTAATGAGCTGACATGTAATTAAATATTTTCCCTCCCTAAGGCCCGACTAGCAAATTAGGTCAATAGAAATCCTCAAAAACTGAAAAAATGCAGTGGATTTTGTTCATGAAAGGCTCCCAAATGAACAATGTCTCCAATTCAACCATAGTGGCCTATGTTTAGAGTGAGAAAGCAACACGGGGATATAAAACATCGATTATGAGACTTTTTGAAACGGTCACACAACAAATCCATTAATCCAACAGTAATCCGTTAGAAATGTCTACCAAATTTCAAATTAAAATATTGTTTCTATTTGCATTTATTTGCAGAAAATAGAGAAACAGGTGCAGAAAATATGCTCTATTTTTTCAGACCTCAAATAATGCTAAGAAAACAAGTTTATATTCACTTTTATGAATATAGTATATAATACTGTGTATAATGTATACATATATTAGTTGACCATTGTTTATTTAGAGGTATGAATGTGTGTTAGGTTAAATAGTAAAATCTGTTCAGCTAATGTTAAACATTTTTTCTCATAAAACCCTTCCAAAACTGATTTTAGGATTACAAGCTGAACAGCTCTTTTCATTGTGAGCACACGTTCCGGTTTTATGGTTCGCATTATAAGCACATCTCCATCCAGGCACGGAATTTATTCTGCATGACAAAAGAATCGTTTATGACATTAATTCAACATCATTAAGCAGTTGTTCATTTGCACTGGTCCCAATTTACTGACTGAATGATTCAGGCCATTCCTTCTCAATGCTGCCTGACTTCCTTTATTTGACATCAAAGTCATCATAGCTTTCCTGTGGCTCAGTGGTTAAACTAGAGCATGGCGTTAGGAATTTTGGGGTCAAAAAAATGGTCATGGGTTCGACCCCAGGGATTGCACATTCTTAAAAACAAATGTTTAGTATATTGCAATGTAAGTCGCTTTGGATAAAAGCGTCTGCCAAATGCATAAATGTAAATGTAAAGTGACTTGTGTGGCCCGGCAGTAGCAATGGGATTCGTGCTCTTTTTGAACACATACTGTATATTCAGTGTCTGCATATTTTGTGAATATAGTTAACATGTTTCATTTCATATCATTATGACAGAGCATATTGGGAACAAAGAGATCATATATACATATACAGTATTTATACCAGAGACATGTATGATATGAATTTTCCTAAACAAATTTTTGCATTTTGTTCAAAGATCTGTCTGAACAGGTGAGCCTTATTTAAATTCCTCATGTCATCACCATAGCTATCGAAAGCCAAACTACCCTTAAATGCCACTTATATGTATATATAAATGAATAGAAAATAATACAACCATTAAAGGTCCAGTGTATGAAATTTAGCGGGATCTAGCGGTGATGTCGTGAATTGCAACCAACTGCTCACTCCACTCCACCTCTTCCAAAGCACTAAGGTGGCTGACGCAGAACTTGTGATGTCATCACGTTTTCGCTTCTTTGTCAAAGGAGATAATTTACAAGATGCGCTCTGTAGAGCAGTTTGTCCATTTAGGGCTACTGTAGAAACAACATGGCGAATTCCGTACAAGGGAACCAGCGGTCTATGTATATAGAAATAGCTCATTCTAAGGTAATAAAAACATAACGTTTCATTATGTAAGGTCTTTATACACCTCCAAAGACATAGTTATGTATATTATTTGCATTTCTGTCAATAGATCCTCCAAAAAATGACACATGGAACCTTTAAAATGCAACACTAAATAAGCATACCTGGCCTGAACAAGGCTGCAGCTGCAGTTTAGGCTAAGCTAAAGTTAGTGCATAAATCTCAATGGCCAGCAGCACAGACATTGCTAATTAAAATTTAGCCCCCACTTAATCTGCTTGTTCACAAACTACTCTTTATGTGACCCTGGACAACAAAACCAGTCTTATGGGTCAGTTTTTCAAAATTTAGATTTTTACATCATCTGAAAGCTTTATAAATAAGCTTTCCATTGACGTATGGTTCGTTAGGATAATATGTAGATATAGGATGAATCTGAGGGTGCAAAAAATCCAAATACTGAGAAAATCACCTATAAAGTTGTCCAAATGAAGTCCTTAGTATAGCCTATTACTCACAAAAATAACGTTTTGATATATTTATATTTACATGATCTTTACTTAATATCCTAATAATTTTTGACATAAAAGAAAAATTGATCATACAATGTTTTGTTGGCTATTGCCACAAATATTCCCATGCTACTTAAGACTTGTTTTGGGTCACATGGAACAGCAAAGGCAGAGAATATTTTATATTAAGTCAAAACTGAACTCCCATTGCTCTTTTGGAACAGATGTTCCAGTGTTCTCTTGTGTGTAAAGTCAAGACTGCAGGCTGGAAATGAAAGGATTATGTATAAAGCCTTCTGTCCCACAGCAAACTCATGATGCTAAATGAATGAACATCTCTTAGAGTGTGTTTTCATTATGGATTCACAATTTAAAATGTAAATTTGCACTTCAGCACACTTTCATAAATACATATACTCACATGTCAGCCTGAGTCGTGTAGTGCATTATGTTGTACACAGATGCAAAGTTTGTTTTCTTATACATGGCCAATATGTAAAAATAAATCATTTAATTTTATCACAGCAATTATGATCAGCATACATAGCACAGATAATTAAAAACCAAATGTGCACAAAGATAGCAGTAATTTTTGAGCTGACATTTTTGGTCTCCATGGGGAAAACAGCTTATAAATCAAACTAAATGATGAACTATTTGAAGTTTTCTTTTTCTGAATATTAGCTGTTCTTTTTGGATTTGACGTACTTTGAGAAAGGTTGCTGAGAAAGACTAGCCAAGACTTGGATGCATTGAAGTGAATGCCAATGAAAGAATGCTTCAGCAAAAGAGGTGCCAGATGGGCTGATGTGAAACTAGTCAAAGGTCACACAATGACAGCTCAGTGAGCATCACATGGGTGTTCAGAATGTCATTGTCACAGTGCTAAATTCATACATCTGCCATCTGCCACTGAAAGGAGCAAAAAATCATTCAGTGACTGATTTAGCACAAGATTTCATGTCAGGAATCGCTGATAATCAGTTCGGCCTTTAATACCATCATGCCTGACCTTCTCTCAGACAAACTGACCCAGCTCTTCGTGCCCACCCCAATCTGTCAATGGATCACTAACTTCCTAACAGACAGGCAGCAACTGGTGAAGCTGGGTAAACTCACATCCAGGACTCTCACAATCAGCACTGGTGCCCCTCAGGGGTGCGTGCTCTCCCCACTGCTCTTCTCCCTGTATACAAACGATTGCACTGCAAAAGAACCCTCTGTCAAGCTCCTGAAATTTGCAGATGACCCTACCATCATCGGCCTCATCCACAATGGAGACGAGTCTGCTTACAGACAAGAGGTTGCAGAGCTGGCTGTCTGGTGCAATCACAACAACCTGGAGCTCAACACGCTCAAAACAGTGGAGATGATCGTGGACTTCAGGAGAACACCCCCTGCACTCCTCCCACTCACCATCATGAACAACACTGTGGCTGCAGTAGAGTCATTCAGGTTCCTGGGCACTTCCATCTCTCAGGACCTGAAGTTGGACACTCAATAGACTCCATCGCTAAAAAAGTCCAGCAGAGGTTGTACTTCCTTCACCAGCTGAGGAAATTCAACATGCCACAGGAGCTGCTCACACAGTTCTACCCCTGCCATCATCGAGTCTGTCCTGTGCTCATCCATAACTGTCCGGTTTGGTTCGGCTACCAAATCAGACGTTAAGAGACTACAATGGACAGTCAAGACTGCTGAGAGGATTATTGGTGCCCCCCTGCCCCACCTCCAATATCTCTACACCTCCAGAGTGAGAAAAATGGCTAAGAAAATCACTTTGGACCCCACTCACCCAGCTCACTCCCTCTTCGAACTGTTGCCATCTGGCCGGCGCTACAGAACACTGACCACCAGAACAGACAGACACAAGAACAGTTTTTTCCCGCAGGCTATAATCAGCCCGAACAATTAAAAGCTCTTACCACATACTGTCCATCACATTGCACATTTGCACATTGCACATAGCATCTGGAAACTGTACATTGTAAGAAACAATACGATAAAAAATAACACATCTGCACATTCATTTAAACAATTATATGTTTTTTTTGTCTATATTTTTTCACTTTTGTATATAGGGCATTATTGTTCTTATTTCATTTTAATTTTTTTCTATCTTAATGTATATTTCATCTCTTTCATCTACGTTTGCACCATGTGTACACTTTCTTCTGCACTAAGCTCCTGTCGCCAAGTCAAATTCCTTGTGTGTGTAAGCATACTTGGCAATAAAGCTCCTCTGATTCTGATAAAAAGAAACAAATACGCAATGTGTGAGACAAAGATAGCCAAGTTTGGCCATATCATTTATTTGAATAAAATATTGATATAAAAAGCCATTTTTAAAGTAGTTGTGACTAATGTCTTATGTCTAATGTCTTAGCATCTGTGCAACCAAACAAAGTGAACTGTGAAATTATTCAGATGTCTCGTAACTCTGTTAATCTTGGTCCCTTCTTACTAAAAAAATCTTTCATTTTGAATAGTTCATTTGTTAACTTTATTATTATGGTCAGAAACCTGAATTTTGTGTAAAAAAATATTTTGCGTAAAAAGAAAAAAAACATGAAACTGGCTAAAAAGACTAAATGGTCCTGAATCAATTTAGCAAACAACTTATAGAACTGTACTGTTGCTGTATGTCTATTTCGTAATGTGTGTCTAATTTTATTTCCCCTAGGAAGGGAATTTTATTAAAAGCATCAGTCTCAAAGTTGATGCATGTATTAAACTTACCTGAGATCCTCAATATGTATTCGGAGCTTTGAAAGAGCATTGGAACTTTTTTCTCTGGGAAACTAAAATGTCATTTGATTTTGTTCAAAAAAGAACTGCTGGACGGGACGCCGGCTGCACCGGACTGGACGCTGGCTGGGCAGCGCTCACTGGTGGCTGGGCAGGGTTCAGCATCCCCCTCCTCAGCTTCTTTTTCTTGGCCCGGCCTACAGGACGTGTGGCCGCCTGGAGAGAAGCGATGGGGAGCCCGGTTAGCGCCGTACCGGAGGAGTTGGACGGGGAGTCCCACGACTCCCTTCATTTACGCCGGCCACGGATGCTGATGGGCGGAGGAGGAGCTGCCGGGGGAGAGGAGGATGGCATGGTGACACCCAAAACCCCGACCTGTAAGGGGCTATCCTCCTGGATGGTCGCCAGCCCCATGAGAGGCTCCGCCTGCTGGGTTCTGAAGTGGCTCTGTGATTCTGTCACGGCTGGCCTGGCGGAAGAACCCAAGTGCAGGCAGGCGGTGGGTAAGGGGTTGACAAAAACTTTATTTTACAAAATAACAAAGGGTACAAAACAAAACACCCACGACGGGGAAAACTGAACTAAGAATATATATAAATGGGTAAACACAAAAACTTCCCTCAAGGGGGCAAAAACGAGAACTAAATAATAATCCAACTAACAGGCATGACAAGGCAGGAACGAGACTAGAAACTCACAGGGAAGCAAAGACAGGGGACGTTGAACAAACACGACAAACTGAATACAATCACCGAGCACAGGACAATGAAACATGAGGACTTTTTAAAGGGGAATACAAACAGGGATAATAACACAGGGCAGGTGAGGGTAATGAAACACAGCAGGGAAGCAATACAGGAAACGAGAGGGGCGGGGCCAATGACAGGACACGAGAAAACACATGGAGTGTCAAAAGATAAACACCCCATGGCTTTCTCACACTAAACCAAAGGCTTTGTCACGACTCTGCCACAAGACCAAGAAAACCATGACAAGATGAGGCAGAGTCGTGACATTAACTATTTATATTTTATTTTATTTATGTTGTTTAATATTTAATATTCATTTGTATGATTATTTTATTAATAATTGTATTAAATAAACTATTTGTTGCATTTTGTTGTATGTTCATTTTATTAAATAAACAATAGACTGGATTCACGGAGTGGTGCCTACGTATTTCCGGTAAAATCTCAGGGGGTGGAAAACCTTCCGGGTGGTATTCACCCATAGCAAATGTGCTTTACCTGCACTCGTTTTTGGGGTAATTAACGTGTAATGTAGATTAGTGAAATACATCGTATTGTTAAAATACTATATATTAAACATGTAACAGGTGCTATAATACAAAACTTTTGTTTAGTCATGACCTGCAGCTTTTAAATACACACGTGATTGTGGTTCCTTCAGGCATGGCTGTGTCCCGTTTTATGAAGCTTCACAGAGATTTAATAATGTTCCGAGCATGGATTTACTTTATTACACGTCAGGATTTAAACATTAACTGGTACTACAGATGTGAGTGCAGATGTGATCGAGCCACAGCACGTCAGCTACTGAAGATCAAATGGTCTATTGGTGAAAGCGCTTGCATAAGCTAATGCTAAAGAATACATGTAACACTGTGGATACACTAATTTGCTTTTATTTGTATAGATTGTAATATAAATAAAAATAACGTATTTGCATAAATATATACGTAGACATTTCAGTACTGTACATATTTGTTCATGTACGTAATGCATTGTATGTGCTTGTGCAGTCATCCATATCTTTGTTCTTAGTGCGTACTTTTTGTGTGTAGCTAAAATTTCGTTGTATGCAGCTGTGACATGATAATAAAGATATTCTATTATCAAAATGTGATCCATTAATGTAAGCTTGTGTACATAATAACTGATACAGAGAAATTATCAGGTAAAATGCAAATACAAAAACTATTAAATACGTCAAACAGATGCTTTTGATTTAAATAAGGTTTATATTGTAATATTGTAAAGTAAAATATTTTAATATTTAAAATGATTAAATTTAATGGTTTATATGAAATTCTCACAATACACAGTAAAAATGCTCACTACTATTTCAGAAGATGTCCCTGTTCTTCTCATGTTATCCCTCTTAACCATTTCTCATATTTCTTGTGGTTAACAGTACGACTTTGTCTGTGATCCTTGGAAAACTACACAAAATGTAAACAATAAATTGAAGCTTAAGGTCACAGCTATCCTTTGGTGTGTCCTGCTCCTAAACTTTGTGCCTTCTCTGAGTTCATAATAATGTCTGTTTCTTTAGCAAACCTGCATATCAGAGCCATATGACAGATGTAAACAAATGTGTCTTACCGGGAAATGTGTTATTTATATATGGTCAGATTCATATACATTTGTTGTTTAAAGGTAAAGGTATTTAAGTGCTGAAAATCGTAAATAAACTCGGTGTAAATATGATGTCATACAGTGTTATCCAGTAACGTTACGTGCTAGATGCTTATAGCAATAGCATCCAAGCTGTCCGTGTATTTTTAAACATAGTTTCGAGTACTTCTCCATTTTACTTAACAGGGGGGCAGCTGACAGTCTCACAATGTTGACGAACATCGTATATTGTAATCCGGCGAATTTTATGTAAGCAGCCAGCGAAAATATTCATCTTCTCCTCTGTCATGTTCACAGCTGTAGGTAGAGATTATTGGCTTCCGGTGGGGCAGCGGATGTTTTCTCGCACCTTGAGCGTAAACGCGGAAGTGAACGTGCATCTGTTGAATGGCTCCTGTAGTTTGGTCGCATTTAAACAAACCGTATGGTACATTGACATCTAGCGGTCGAGCTTGGTATCGGAGTCTAAATTCAAAATATTGTAGAGACAAGTTTAGCCAAGTAACGGTTCTTTTCGTTAACCCTTTTGATTATTATCAGAAATAATCTACAGGCCATAGATATCAACTAGATGCCACATTAGCATCTGTTTCTATGGGCCGCTATACGTAGGTATAGGTATGTAAGTTCTGTTATTTGGACTAGGTACGTTAGACTCGTGATGAAGGATTTTGTTTCACAGATCTGGCAACCCTGCCAAACCGGTCTGTTAACACTCAAGAGCAAGCTGACATATTTGGTGTTGTGTAAACTCAAACATTATATTTCCTACACTAACACACGTGTTGTTGTGGCATTTTAGCCAACTGTGAGTGACGTTAGTCGACCGTTCCAATATGGCGGACGTGTGTATGTGCTTGGGGAGCTTGCATGCAGTTTTGATATCTATGCCACAGGCACAAGAGTGCGCATGCGCGGTAACGTTTGTTTAGAAAATAATGTAACTATCCCTGCTGCATTAATTTTACAGCTGAGAACTAACACAAACCACAAGAACAAAATCACATTCTGTATGTGTATCTACGTGTTCTGAAATAAAACTATAGCTAATAAAGGCCTAACTTTAATAGATTAAGATGCTTTTGGTACCAGGTGCCATGAAACGGTGACGTTAACGCCCTTTGCAAACACGCGTTTATGCTGCCACCTCGTGACATTTCAGTGGCAATCAAATGTGACACACACATACCCAATCATGATATGTAATTAAAGTATTGCAACAGAAAATTATACACAAAACTCTAATAAAAGCTGTTAATTTGTTAAAGATATGTGCATTGTAATCACATTGACCTTACGGCCACGACTTCATCCATACACTACAACTTCCATGAGGCATCACTACAACACCGGAAGTTCCGTAGCACGTTTTTGAGCCGTCACTGTGACCAGCTAGAGCAGAACAGCATGGCGAGTAAAGATCCTGGGGTGAGTTACTTAATGTCGTAAATTGTATTTTAATTTTGTGTGGACATTTTGTTTGTTTATAATGGTTGCGTTTTACACCATTGACGTTTTATATGTATTTATTTTTTACAGAGAGCTATGCTAGTCGTTTGTTAGCTTCATGCAGGGAGTTATGTAGCAGCAATTCAATATGACGAAACTCTGTAACGTTAACGTTACAACTCTGCATTCAACTGTAGGAGTGACCTTAGCTGAAATACAATTAATACGACATTGGTGATTTTAACCTTGCTATTCTTATCAGTGACGTGGTGAATAAATAAGTAGGTTAAACCTCAGAAACCGTAACAGCATCTTTATGTTGTCCCTCATCTGCCCTACACAAGCACAAGGTCAAATTGTTCCACTTTATACGAAAAGAGCTTGAAGTACTAGTTTTCACTAAAGCCTTGCTATTGACATTTTGTAGTAGAATCACTATTTCTGTCTTTTTGTTATACAAATAATCACATAATGCCAAATACATTTATACACTTTACCTTGCACTTTTTAAACCAGATTTGTGGAATTTATGGATTAAAAAGGCACATAACAAAAAAGTTTCCACTGCCATTATATCATGAGTCATGACATCACCAGTAAAGTTAAAATGTCGATCAGAGGTAGAAGAACAACATGATTATGATTTAAATTAAACGGTGCCATGTTATATTATTTTATATAAATAATATATGTATATGATAATAATGTTATATTAAATTATATCTAAATGTGAACAAAGTTTATTTTCAAATATATTAAGCTTAAATGTATTTTTATCTCAGGGCTTTTTGCAGCAGCTGAGGCAGATCGCTGGTCGAATGGGGTCTGGCCCTCGAGGAGCTGGACTGGGTGTGAAGCTACTTATTGGGGCTGGAGCCCTCGCCTACGGTGTCAAAGAAGCCACATACACCGGTAAAGCATTTGATGAATGTTTTGCTGTGGTTTAGCCGTGAATGTATAGACCCTATTCAAGCTGTAATTTTTACCCTGCTCTATCAGGTATATAAACATTGACAAACTTTTGATTAGGAGGTTTAACGCATCAGATTCATTTCTGTATTTTGACCAACTCTGTTTTGCTGTTTGTGTGTGCAGTGGAGGGTGGGCAGAGAGCCGTTATTTTCAACAGAATTGGGGGAATGCAGATGGACACAGTGCTTGCTGAAGGATTGCACTTCAGGTACATTTGACAGCTACTATATAGGCTTTATATTTCATTTTAAAGGTTCTGTCTCTCAAATCTTTGCCTTTATCTAGGATACCATGGTTCCAGTATCCAATCATCTATGACATTCGAGCCAAACCCAGGAAGATTGCATCCCTAACTGGAAGCAAAGGTGATCTTGCAACAGATGTTTTGCATTTCTAAATGGAACTGATGAAATTTTGTGTAATGAAATTTCAAAAGGTGTCTTTTAAAGTCTGTGTCTAACTAAAACATGTGACTCTGTACTTCACAGATCTACAGATGGTAAACATAGGGCTTCGTGTGTTGTCCCGGCCCATCGCCTCCAACTTGCCGACCATGTACCAGCAGCTGGGGAAGGACTATGACGAGCGTGTTCTTCCCTCCATCGTCAATGAGGTGCTCAAGAGTGTGGTAGCCAAATTTAATGCATCCCAACTGATCACACAGCGAGCCCAGGTATGAAGACTAATGCCAAATAAGAGAGTATTTACTCGCACTCACACAAGTGTTCCAAACATTGGTATTATTGACATCCATTTTGTCATCATATCTGCTTGCTTCAGCTAAAAACGTTTAAGTTTAAGTTTATTGGTGAGTGAAAATTTAGGCATAGCAGTTATTGAAGTGTTTCATTTTGGTGTTAAGGTGTCACTGCTCATAAGGAGGGAGCTAATCGAAAGAGCTAAAGACTTTAACATCATCCTAGATGATGTGGCCATCACAGAGCTCAGCTTCAGCAAAGAGTACACTGCGGCTGTGGAGGCAAAACAAGTCGGTTAGTAGTGCCAAATTACCCAGAAGACTTCTGGAATCTTGTGTGTTTTGTGTTTGCAATGCATGCAGTTACGAATTATAAATAGAGCTAGTAAGTTAAAGTATTTGCACAAAATTAAACAATTATACGTGTAATTGTTTAATAAAAGGTATGATTTTAAGTTAACTTAATAAAAAAAAATTTGAAGTTATTTTCCTCAGAGGAAAAACTGGTTTTGATCGTAAATTTTGAATTGTGACTTGGTCAAAAAGTCACAATCAGCCTGTCTAAATACCACTCTTTTTTTACACACTTTTTGGCTGTTTCCCGCAAATGAATGCACCCCTGAGAGGCCAGATGTTTTGGCACATACTGTCATTTTCCTCATAAGCGTTTAACTATGTTTGCAGGGTGGCCGCGGGTCCTTAAAAAGTCTTAAAAAGTATTAATTTCAGATTCTACGGGTCTTAAATATTTTGGTCACATTTCTGCAAAAAAAACTTTCCGTCTGACGGACCAAATGACTGTTTAAATCATTGAACAGACCTAAGATTTTTCTCCCCGCGATAGTTACTGTCATCAGAGAGAACTGAGGTCGCAGAATACAGGTTGAAGTACAGCTAGTTTATGGCATCCTAGCTAGTTTAAATTGTTTAAATGCAAGTTTAATAAAAATGGCTAGAACGGTGAGTTCTCGTGGTTATAAAAGCCGGTGCCTGGAAATGTCTACGTGGCAAACTATGCCGTTTGTCTGAGATGTTTTAAACTCTGGGGCATGGTGGAATCACAGAGGCACAGAGAGTAGCAATGAGCACGCGAAAAGCCTCCAGCAGATTACAAGGTTTCTTTTCCACTGTTTTTATATTGTAAGTCATGGATAATGTACAGCCGCTTGATATTGCAGAGTAAAACCCGACAGGAGCCTGACGGGAAGCGGGGTTAACGTTACAAATGGCTGGATGTACATATCCCGCATATTAAACAGCTAATGTTACTTGCCACATGAGCAAATTATTGGACATGAAATATTGATTTTAAATAATTAATTTGTTAACAAAAACAAACCTATGCGAGGAAAATGCGTTTCCTAACGGCTTTAATCCAGTGCGAAGAAGAACATGCAATTTGGTTAAATAATTTGTAAATATAATCTCATATGTTATTAATTATGCATTTATATTTGTTTTTAATGGTGAATATTAAACAAACCCGTCAAGATGACTCGCAGCACCCGTATGACTCTGTGTTAGTTTATAAAGAGCACTTACACATGTGTACTGTAACTTATAGCCACTGAAAAATATCTTTAATATTGACTAAGGCCATGTCAAAGATTGAAATGATATATATATTATATATTATCTCATAATTAGATTCAGAGACTCTAGCCTGGTTTTCTCAGACTGGGTCACATATATTTATTTTTACAAACATCTTAATACATCTAAAAATATTTAAGTATTCTGAAAAAACATTTTTCTCTTTTAATTTTTTGCAAATAAATGCAACTATAAAGCAATATTTTCATTTTGGGTGAAATTCTGTCAGTAGTTCACAGAAAAAAACAGTATGCAGAAAAACAAAGTAATGTGAGTGGTCTCTAAATATTCAGAGGCTGTGTATATGAAATATATATGTATTAGAATGTGTATGTACTGTACATTTGTTTTTTGGTCTTAATTTTCATATAAAGTGGCATTAAAAGTCTTAAATTTAACTTGCTTATATCTGTAGACACCCTGTGTTTGTGTTGGTTTAACCAAACTGCCTATGATAAGACAAATGGGCAATTCCAGTGTTATGGATGTAACATTTTGCGTTATGGATGTGACATATAAACGCTCGGAGAATGTATTTGTTACCGGTTAGGGATGTAACGATTCACTCAGCTCACGATGCGATGCGATTCACGATATTAATCTCACGATGCGATTTATTCACGATTTACTCACGATTTATTTTTACAAAATGAGTTGAAACAAATTAGAAATGAACAATTTCCCTTGCATTATTTCTTAAATGCTTCACATTTCTTTGTATAATAAAATTGTTTTATTTCAAATAACAAAACTAAACTGAAATTTTATTACAAATTAATAATAGAAAAGGTCTCTTTAATATAAATAAACTAATACTGTCTGTGCTTTTCTTGGATTTTTTTGCATTTAAGAAATATCAGCATGTCCACGTTAAGGTTTGCAGTGAACATGGCGGCCCCTGCTGTTCAAAAAATGTATTGCGATTCAGTTCAAACCTCAACCGATTTGAATTGTCACACATTATAATCGATTTTCAACCGGCTCACGGTGAATCGTTACATCCCTATTACCGGTATACTAAACCATCTGTCTATATTTTACTAAACCCTTGTTGATAGAGTGTAAACATCAGAAAAATATCAGTCTATGCATTTCTATTTTAAAAAAAGGGAAATTAACATGTGTTATGGATGTGACAAAAAATGGACACGGTTTTTGGGAGATTTTCATGTGCCCATTTATGAGGAATCGGTACCGATATGGATGTGAAAATCCTGAAAATGGCACTTACATGACTATGAAAAATCATGCACTAAAAATGAAACGAATGCTTTAAAAACTTGAAGACATTAGATTTTTACCAAATTTTTATATTGTGATGTCCATATAAAAAAGCCCTTATTTTTCATGGTAAGGTTGACATTTTCATAGAATAGCCCAAATGTTGTATGTCAAGTTTTTTTTTTTTGTTAAGTGTAGTTTAAGTTTTGTTTGTTTGATAAACTGTATTGTGTGGTTTCTTCTCCAGCTAACTGTGGGCTGCAGAATTAGAAAATTCTTGAAAGACTTGTATATATTTGCAATATATTGTAATTTATGTGTGTAGTTTAAGACATTACATTTCTTATTTAACCATTGTAAAATTGTAATGCATTATATTAATGATTATACCAGTATCTTGACTGTTTCATATATTGCCATAACAAAAACAACGGTAACACTTTATAATGGTTGTATTTGTTAACATTAGTAACTAACATGAACTAACAATAACCAATAAAGTTTTTCTGGATGGATTAATCCTTGTTAATGTTAAAGGAACAGTTCCCCCAAAAATAGAAATTCTGTCATCATTTACTCACCCTCGAGTATATTTGGAAGAATGCTTGTAACCAAACAGTTCTGGGCCACCATTGACTACCATAGTAGGAAAAATTGCTTTGTTCTGTTGAACACAGAAGAAGATATTTTGAAGAATGTAGGAAAGCAAACAGTTCTGGGGCACTTTGTAATTTTTTCTATCTATGGCAGTCAATGGTGGCCAAGAACTGTTTTGTTACAAGCATTCTTGTACTCATGAGTATTGGTAGTATTGGTCATTGTTAGTTTATGTTGGCTATTGTTAACAAATACAGCCTAAGTGTAAAGTGTTACCATAAAAATGAGCAGAACCCAGTGCTGTCCAAACTAAAACAATGTGCGTTACAAATGTGTTTCAGCATGTTGTTCAAAATTATTTGTCTTATTTTAATACAATCCACTAGGAGGCACTCAGGTCATTTTATGATTTTGTTCAGTTCTCTTGGCCAAACAACAACACAAAATTGTTTCTGTGGGCAAGCAGTGAAATGCCATGTTGTGTTTTCCTCTCTTAAAAAATTCACATCGTAATACACAAAATTGTCTGTGTGTGATGTTTTATTGTTTTTTAAAAACCTGTCTGTTGTTGATGTGCAGCCCAGCAGGAGGCCCAGAGGGCTCAGTTCTACGTTGAGAAAGCCAAACAGGACCAGAGACAGAAGATTATCCAGGCTGAGGGTGAAGCCGAGGCTGCTAAAATGGTATGCTGCTTTTTTTCTCCTCGCCATTTAACCACAGAACCATTGAAATCATCAAAATAATGTATCTGTTTAATTTACTGAAGCTTAAGGGGTTTAACCTCAAATGCCCTGAATGTAGCATTTGCATGTATAAGCACCTGATTTCATGTAACTGTTGTTGTGTTTTATGTCTGAGAGTGGCAGATGACTGTAATTATCAGATATAAATAATGAATGCTGCTTCTGTGCTAATAAGCCTCTGTAAATTGTTGCAGTCATATATCTATGTTACTTCAAGTGTTACGTCCTCAGTCTTAACAGCCTGTCGAAACAAAACATTTGAAAGCATTTGTTTTCTTCACTGTTGTGCATTAAGGGCACTTCATCTAATTGTTCTGTTTTCCAGAAGCTTCAAGTCAATTGTTTGTTTGAAATGACTTTGCAGCTAGATTCATTCCTGCTGATATGATGCAATTGTGTTTGTAAAATGGGCCAAAGGTCATTAGCTGTCTGCTGACGGCAAATAAGGTCTCAAGCAAGAGTCATTTGCTTTGTTGTAACTGTATGTTTGTGCACTCCAGTTGGGTCAAGCTGTGACGAAGAACCCTGGCTACCTAAAACTTAGACGTATCAGAGCGGCACAGAATATTGCCAAAACGGTATGGCATACCTTTGTTCTTTAATGGCTCACATTATCTTATGCAGACATTTATTTATTGACTGATTTATAATGGCTTCAATAAGAGTTTCCAACAGTGGTCACATGTCTGCAACCAGTTTCAACTTAGTTGTTTTTATTGCTTTTTTAATCAAATTGTGTTAACAAAATCTTTGCAGCAGTGTAGTCAAATAAGCGAAAGAATTGAAAAATGAAATAAATATATAAGAAAAAAAACTCCTATTTAATTGAAATGAAAAGTAAAGTACAGAGCATTTTAACGAATATATCTCATTTCAGATTGCATTGAACGTACAGATAACTATTGTTATGTTAATTATGTCAAATTGCTATTCTAAGCATTGCCCTTTTTATATAATCTGATGATACTTTAATCATACACTGTAATATATATTCTTGTCACCAGGTGTCAGCGTCTCAGAATAAGGTGTACCTGAGTGCAGACAATTTGGTCTTAAACCTCCAGGATGATTCCTTTAACAAGTAAGATTTTAACTGCATACTGATTCTGTTCACAGGAAATTTTTCTTAACTCCAATCAACCTTCATTTTAAAAAATAACTGAAATGCGCTCTCTGCTCCAGTGCATAACACAAATCATCTCCGTCGTGACATTTGTCATTCACTGTTCCGAGAGCAGTGCAGGTCAGCTTGCCCCGATCTGCCGGGTTGTTTTTCTAGCTGCTTTGAATCCGCGCCACATGTCCAATAGCAGTTTCACATGCATTGTTTCTTTCTTCTTATTAAAGTTACAGGATAAACCAAAAACTTACATTACACAACATGTACAGTATACATTGTCTAAAAGCATTATTTTATGTCAAAGCCCATATGTTAGCATGGATGCCTCAATGGTAATGTGTACATTTGTCTTTTGTTGCAGCCTGTCATTGGGGAAGTAAGAAGCATCATTCATGGGCAACATATGCATTCCATATGTTAGCAGTTTGCTGAACCGCTGTATTATACCTTCATTATAAATAGGACTGTGTACCCTAGGAAAGACCTGGTTGGGTTGGACCTTACACGTATACCCATTTTACACAGGTGTTTGTCATTTAGCAGGACTTAGTTGGTGAATTCAGCTCTAGATTTGGCACTATAGTATCAGTCGACATTAAATGCTCACAGTGTCCATTATAATAAGTTTTCAAAACATTTGAAACAATAAATAGCCATCTCTAAAGACACGTGTAAGACTTGGGGCCAGTCAGGTAAATAGTTGCTTGTTTACTGTTTACAGAACATACTCTTTTCTTTACAGTTTAATGTGATTCCTTTCAAGCTGTTGATTATCCTGTATAACGTGTGATAAAAGAAATTTTGATTAAAAAAAGTTTTCAAGACTTCTTGTGTCTGCTTGAATCATGTATTGATGTTCGGAATTGAAATCCATGGCTTTAGCATACAAAGGTCAAATATATCCAATTATATTATTAGCGTTAAAAAGTTATATTTTGCATCAATACAGCCACAGAAAGAATTAGGAAATAATTCAAATTTTAGATGTATTGTTGCCATTATCACACAATTTCTTTAAATACATGTACAAAAATGACTGTTGTGTTGCTTAAAAGTGAATATGAACTTGTTTTCTTTGCAGAGCATCTTTACTGTCATTTTAACCTGTTTCTCCAGCAATCATTTTCTGCAAATAGAAAAAAATATATATTTGAAATTTGCGAGAAATATTGTTAGTAATTTACAGAATTAAACAAAAATGTGTTTTACTTAAACACATACCAATAAATAGTCAATTTTAAATTCATAAAAACTGATAGAATGATGCTTCTTATTTCCCCAATGACAGCCTGCAACAAGACATAAACGACACTGGTCCAGAAGCACTTCATGTTTCAGTTATTTATTTATTTATTTATTGATATTATCTCTTAAAGATGTCAGATTCATTTACACATTTAGATTCAGTTCTATTAGTTTTGTTCTAACACAGAGCAGTTTATCTTGTGGACAAATTTGCATTTTTTCCTTCAGTTTATGTTTTTCTCAGAAATGCTCAGCCTTTATGTTTAAATACTTTTAATACCCTCCGATTCATGAACCTCGCTGTATTGTTTATCTCAGTCAAGTGGGGGATTTTGTATCTTTAGGTTGTGATTCAGTAGAAAAGAGTCAAGATAATGGAGAGGCCTGTTGTAATTCTGAAGAACAAACGCCAAATCTGTACTATAAACATTGAGTACACACAAAATGGGACTTGAAATGTGCATACACAATTTTCCACAATTTGTAGAAATATGTGCACACCTCTATTTAAACTTCAAGGAAGAAATCTTGACAAGGTTTTGCACGTTCACTATAAAAACGTCGCCAGCAGATGGCACCAATAGAACGACAAAATTGCATTTCAAAAATGTCCTTTCCGGAGAAATCATGGAGCTAAAGATGCGTCCATATGTAGCAGTGACAGGGGACTTTTCTCCTGATTCAGTTGCTGTCATTGTATGTAGCTCTGACCAACGGATTTGCTGTAATCTCAAGAGCATGTGTCAACATGAAACAGGGTCTCTTGAGACTCATCTCTTCAGGAGGGGCTCAAATCATTAACACACTAGTAATATTCATGTTGGGGAGGAGATTGTAGAGAGGCGGGGCCAGTGGAAATGCAAAAGGCCACTCCTCTTTCTAACAGCCAATAACATTTAGTGGTATTTTTTGAATGTGGCAAACCTTAATGGGTGGGTGGTTGTCTGCAGTTTGTGATTTTCCTCATTTGGATAAAAGCTTCTAATGAACACGTATAAAACATCTATTTTATTGTAACATTTTTTAATATCCAGTGCATCTGACCTCATTTTCAAACAGGGTAATCCTAAACGGGTTCAGGTTTGATCTGCTAAGCGTGCTGCGCTTTAATATGCAAATGCACGCAGACGAGAACACCGTCACGTCCCACCCCTCCCTTACCTCAATACTCTCTTGCCTTGCCCCTCCCCTCCAGAGCAATGCATAAACAAGAGCAGATTACCACTCAGCTGGTCCGTCTCCATGGAAACGCTGACCTCACGCTGGGATGAGAGATCTGGGCCAGTCACCATGGCGATTCGCCAGGACAGTAGACTTGATCTCTCTTACCTCCAGCACTGTGCACTTAATAGCAGCTTTGTGGCTATTTCTGGAGGTCAGCAGCACAACATCCTCATGTTGTTTTCCTCACCGTTCCACGCGCCTCTGCAGATATTTGTTAAGCTTTTGTCACCACTGCTGACAAGAACCGTTTTAGCACTTGCTAACTGTGGGCTCACGCTAGATGTGTGACCTACATCCCACTTCAAAGTCATGATGCTCTGCAGTTAGTGCATGTCTGCAGTGTCCTTGCCTCTCCACAGAGCTACAGAAATGCACACTGAAGTATCTGCTTAGTCATTTACTGCGTTTTATATATTATGATCTTATCATTTTTTAAGCATGGTATACAGGAAAAGCCAATATCAATGTCATAAGATCAAAAGCGCTCTTATTTAAATCATATAGATCCTAGTTTATCCTGCAGTTATACATAAAATATATGATAGATAAGATTAAAATTATTACAAAATTGCATTGTTCTAGGTAGCTGTGATCTGTGAATACAGGAGTTTTTAAATCTCGAGCTATCAGAATCAACCCCAATTAATCCTAATGTCAATAATGATTGTACACCAATACAAAGTATTGCTTGGTTATACAGAATCTAAGGTCTCTTGTTTTCAGGTTGAATTTGCTCCCCTGGAGATGAATTGATAAATTGGTGCCGTCCATAGTCAGCGTAGGCCTCCGCAGTAATTTACTGCGTGGATTTAATTAACCTGTTTCCTTTTACTGGCACCCTCATTATGGTGTCAAAAGGGATTCGGAAAGCTTGCCCTAGTTTGGTTAATATTGTTCCTTTTACATCTTCGTTTTTCCTCACATTGCCATAGTTTGTCACATTGTACTCACTTTGGCCTGGCTTTGGTTTTTCACAGGGTTTGAGTTCTCGGTACACATTTTCTATCTACAGTACACTTATGTTGTTTCACACCTGTATAACTTTATTAAAGGGATAGTTCACCCAAAAACAAAAATTCTGTCATCATTTCTTCCCCCCATGTCATGTCAAACGTGTAGTACTTTTTATTTCTACAGAACACAAAAGAAGATATTTTAAAGAATGTTGATAAATTGTCAATACGATAGAAGTCAATGGGGACCAACAGTTTTTGGTTATCAACGTTTTTCAAAATATCTTCTTTCGTGTTTTGCAGAAGAAAGACCCCTTTAAGTCATGTATGTAACCTCATGTTTGTTTTGGAACTGTAAAAATGAAACATTTGTCATTATTTATTCACCTCTTTGTCATTGAAAACGTGTATTCTGTGGAACATAAAGAAGATATTTTGTGAAATGTGTTAGTGGTTTTGTGTCCATATAAAGTCAATGGGGTCCAGTGTTATTTGGTTATCTGCCTTCTTCAAAATATCTTCTTTTATGTTTTGTGGAAGAAGGAAAGTCATACAGGTTTGAACTGACATGAGAGTGAGTAAATTATGACAACATTTTAATATTTGGGTGAACTATCTCTTTAAGGACAGATTTGTAATTTCAGGTAAATAGGTAACCCTATATAGTGGGGTGTAATTGCATATCCATAGACTCACAAAAACAGAAAAGGGTGCAATTGTTTTCTCCCAAGGAGTATTATTTTTTCCTTCTTCAAAGATGCATTTCGTTTTTGCCACCTGAGGGAACACTTATGTCTTTGTTTCCCTCTAGAAGAACAGGAATGCTAAACGAAATACTGGAAGTGTGTTAACCTCTGGTTCACAAGTAAGTGTGAAATCTGAACTGTACCTCTTTGTGTGTACAGCAGTAATTCTCACACTTCATGGAGGTGTAACGCAACAGCGTACAGCTGTGCTGTCTCGAAGCATTAAGAAAAACTGAAGTAACTTGAATTTTGTACTGAATAAGAGCATCCGTAGCGGTTCTGAACCGAAAACCTTTAAAAAAATGTTCCTGCAATCTTTCTTGTGCAGTGGAACTTGTCTCTGTCTGCTCAACCTGCACTTTGTAAAAACGCTTGTGGGTTTTATCGTCTTTGTCCAGAGCAGTAGCAGCAGCTTCCTCTTTCATTGTATGTCAGGAAGCAGACCTTTGGTCCCTTCATGTCGGTTCCCACAGGTGCAGCGTCTGCACATCAGTCAGAGCACATGGCTGGCCTCTGTGTGATAGAAACTATAGTTTGAACAGCGACTGGCATAATGTCTCTACTACATCATCTTATTTGTAAAAATAATTTTTAAACTCCTCACAAAATGTTGCTAATGGTGCTATTTTGAGTCTTGATTTTCCATCTTGCTAAATTTAGCTCCATAATGTGTCTCCTGCTGAACAAAATCAAAGTTCCTTTTATAGCAGGTTCGCTCAACGATCATATTGGCAACGCCTCTGGGTAGCTACATCCAATCATAATTTCCAGAGAAGTGCTTCTGTCTGCTCAAATGGGGAAAGACCAGTTTCTCCAGTACTGTTTCTCAACATTACATTTCAATTACATACTTTGTGTCATTTTTAATTAACAATAAAAACAATAACATCAGACAACAAACATGATTTATTTTCATGACAAAGTAATAGTGTAAATGACAAAGTGACCAGCTCTGTCAATTGTTTCTTTCATATTTTTGTGATGTATAGAATAGGTGTACAGTTATTAAACATGTCAGTTTTATGTTGTTTAGTGGGAAGGAAAAGGACACAATTACATGTCACAGGATCTGCGGTGGTCTCTGGCATCTTACCTCCCTTATGTTTTGGGTTGAACAGAGCCCTGTGTGTTTATCAGGTTCACTCCCCCTAATGACTGTGTGTCTGGCACAGATGGTGAGCACTGAGGGTCTCCAGGCTTTGACGTGAGTCAGGGCTGATTAACTGGGTCTCTCTGGGCTCTTCCCCTGTGAGATTACATGGCCTAAAGCCAATATGGAGGACTTGGCTTTATGATGACTTACTTTACTTCAAACTGAATGGGCATAGGGTTATTTGAGTTGCGTCATTAAAACCCATTGTAGGTGTACATGCTTGGTATTTTTGTAATGCAGATGTACTATTTATCTAAGGGATTAGATTTCCCCAAATAATATTTTTTACATTTGATTATCATAATCAGCTCTCAGTTCATAAACTTGATGACTGTTATTAACACAACATGTCATTCAGACACTAAATATTACTATTATTTTAACCATGTTGTGATAATGGTCTATCACCTTAACTCTCAATTGTGATGAATATTTAATGTGCGGATCAGCAGGACACTCCCCAGCTTCTGTTGCTGGCCCCCAAGGGTTTCCAGTTACAAGGAGAGGGGACGGGCGCAAAGAGACTTGAAGTTCTCCCTCCTTTTTTCTAGCGTTTCATTGTTTGACGCATTTGGTTTACACATTTAAAAAGATTCGTAAATGATCACAACACATGTTTAATTTTTGAGTAAAAAAAGTTGATTTTGATTAGTATTTGGTGATTAATGTTTGTAAAAGGCCTAAATAATTATTTATACATCCTGTAAATAAATGATTTTAAAAAATAATAGTAAAGGGTTTTTAACAATAAAAATGATGCAGCTTGCTGGTATATCAAAGATCTTTAAAGTTTGAAACTTCTTCAGAGACTCTTCTCGCAACCTCTATGACAACCCATTAAGTCTATGAGATGGACTCTTTTCAATTGTTTTTGTAGAATATGTGAAAGTAGTATAAAAGGTGTTTAAGTAATGGAGGAAGGGAATCACTGGATGAGGAATTGTACCATCAGAAACGCCATTATAAAAAGAGAATTATAAGATGCAGCAGCAAAAACAAGGAAAACTGCTCAGGATTTTAAAGCATGTAACAACATGATCAACTGCACCTGTTACATTCCTTTCACCCACAGGTTAAATTATTATTTTAATGGGTGGTGTAAAGCTAACTTAATTGTTATTCAAAAGTGACAACAGACATATAGGCTACTTTCCACAACAGGCAAACGCTTTTGAATAAATACAATTATATATTTAACATAAAAGCTCAAATTAATAAAGAATAAAACAGGAGGTTGATAATCGCGTAGCGCACTCCCACGTTTTTAACCGCGCTTATGCGGATCCGGATCCATATGGGTCGATGACCCGTGTTTTCGCGCTTGCCTGCAATTGTTAGGTCGGATTTCAGTGTCCTCTAGCTCGCTTCTGTCCGCCATTTCGCGCTCTTCTGCAGGGCTCTTCGCAAGTCGCGTCATGGAAGAACAATAACGCGTCTTTGTTTCACTGCAGTTGTGACGCGTGGAAGGATTCAAAAAATAGTTGTCGGGCGATATAATCAACACAAACAAACATCGAAATACATGATACACGGCGAATACCAATAAACAAACAATATCCGCGATTTCTCGAGTTTTTTTTGTGGTTTATTTTGGATTTAGCCTATATCTCCCACAGGAAAGACGGAGAAGAATCATTTTTTCATTACAGTCATTTACATTTATTCAATTAGTACATTAGACGCTTTCATCCAAAGATACCGACAGAGAAAACGCGAGCAGGAGCCAACAAGAAGCTCTACATCAGTACCGAAATTGTTTGTATTTTTTAAATGTATTTTGACGTTTTATTGCAACTGTTCGACATTACAGAATAAATATGTTAAGCTATTTAATATTGAAATGTCAGCTAGGACCTTGAAACAAATAATAATGTTGCGCCATTCTAAATGCAAGGCAAATCGTACAAATGCCAATGGAGACACGCACACACACACACACACACACACACACACACACACACACACACACACACACACACACACACACACACACACACACACACACACACACACACACACACACACACACACACACACACACACACACACACACACACACACACACACACACACACACACACACACACACACACACACACACATATATTGTCAGTAAAGTCTGTACCTTTTTCAAGCACATCTTCAGAGACATATGGGTGGGACAGAAATTGTTTATTCGGGGTTGTTAAAGGTCCTGCATTGTGTTTTAAGGGTCTAAACCCTAATACATTACAAAAGCAAGGAAAGGGTTGTCTCTATATTTGCATTTAGCATTTCACATGGTTGTATTTAAATGGAAAGCGATACAGCCAGACCACATTCTAAGTTAATTGCTTTAACGGCCTTTGCTTTTGTGCATTGTGCAAGGCATGGAATGAATATTCAGAAGACATCTGACCATTTCTGAACAAAACTTGATCTTCATTAATCCACAGTCATACTGCTAAACCAGCAGACTCTTACTTTACATGCTTAATGTGGAAGAGATTATGCTGTGTGATCCCACTCCCAGCTTTACTTATTCATTGTTATATCCGTTGACTGCTTACAACTGTCATGAAAAATAAATAGATTGGAATTTTAGTATAGTTATTTCTTTTTATGTAATGTCACAGAGATTACACTAGATGGTACTAAACTGCCTTACGGGCTGCAGAGGACATGTTTAGTATAGATGACATTTTGTGCTGATGATATATGGAAAAAAAACACAATTAATGTAAACTAAGCCAATTCACAGGTGCCAGCTTTTGTTCTTTAAAACCATTGCCACCCTTATAATAAAAATAAAATGTGAAATGTTTAATTCAACGGTTCATGGCTCAATTGGATATTAATTGTTTTATTCATCAGGGATAATAGTACTTTTTCCTTAGGGATTGACGTAGTGTTTCTAATGGAATGGCATTGATTTAGAAAGATTACATTTATGAATTCTGAGAGTAACCTATCTATTCATTACATTTCTGTGCAAAAATAAAATAAAAATTAAGAATATCAAATATATTATTAGTTAGGCATATGAATAAATATTAAATGCAGGCTCATGAAGCCAACACTGCATAACCTCAACACTTTACCTTAATGTCTTTATTGCTAAATTTTGTGAATAATATTCTCGATTAATCATTTCCGCTGGATTACCATGTCATGGTTTGTTTTATTTATGTTTTGTGGTTCTGCTATGGTAAGCAATTCAGAGTCCAAGACGTTTGGGTCACTCTTGTGTGTGTTACTGTGTCTGACCACAAGAGGAGGCTAGAGTATTGAGAATAGAGGCACGTTTATATCACAGGGCCAGATCACAGAGAATTTTTCTTTCTTCCTGTGGCAGCTTGTTTCATGGTGCTCAGACTCAACTGTAAGTTAGTGGGAGGAACACTTCAATTCGATACTCATTGGTCACTTTTTTGGGCTTAAATCATTTTATAAAACGGTCAGTTCTGGTCCTTGATTCTGATTGGCTGAGCGGAGTTCTAAGCCGTTATAAAATACCCCGATTTATAACGGCTGACCACATTACATAGCCTAAATATCATTTTATTTACTTTATTTTATGAAACCTTGCTACGCATATGGAATAACCATTTTATAAAAGCAATAAGCCCTGCGAAGCAGTGGGTTACAGTGCATTTCATAACAGCTAAGGGCGTTGTGGCACGACGCGAAGCTGAGTGGGGGCTTATTGCTTTAATATGAATGTGATTAAATGCGGAAACGTTCTTAAATAATTCTAATCTATTAAGAAATAACCCCCATTTCGTGGTGACTTAGTTTGTATATATTGACAGTGAATGAACTGCTGAGATCAAAGTCCAGCTCTCTCTTGAATAACTTACAAAACCTTGCCCACTTGCTTCATTTTGATCAAAGTATAGTGTAAAACTGTACATGAAAAAAAATATTTAAAAGAATATGTCAAAATGAAGCCTGACAAATAGCACCAGGAGGCAAATCATTTCGTTAAAATGATAGATGTGAGGAGATATACATGACAAAAATCCCGTAAAAACGGATAAAGTACTTGCAGAAAATTACCAGTTCGTTTTCCTTTATTTTACGGACATTTCTGTTAATGCTAAAATGTAATTTAATGAAGTGCAAAATGTAAAATACAGGTAAAACAACTGTAAAAAATGAATATGGAAAATTCCTTCATATTAATACAGTATATTGTGCCCTATTTTTACGATTTTTTTAGAGTGTAGATCCATGGGAATGTTTTTCTTGACCTCAGTTATTGTGTGGAAGACATTGGTGTCAGTGTACATTTTAGAATAATATTAACTAAAGGAATACCTTTGATCCCCTGCTTTATGCATTTCATGTGCTCTTTATAAAAACCTTACAAAACAGTTTTAATAAAGTTATCCTAAATCTGAAATTATTTAAGACAGTGCACTAAACCTTTCTTACACCCCAATTTTCATAATAATCTTACACAGAGCAAATGTTTTAGTGACACTTTCTCCTCACTCTGGTTTGTGTACAAACTATAAGACTGATACAGAGTCACAAATGGTACTACTCTTAAGACATGTATACAATAGGCCCAGTTCTTCTCCCCAACGCCCAATCACTGTTTCTCACCATTATTTTTGTTTTCTATGTGACTGTGAATGCTTCTTATTTAAGTTGATGAAAAAATACACAAAGTGGCCATTATCCCTGAAACATTCCTATAGTTTTATCGCACAATGTTTGTTGCAGCTGAGGACAGGCCTTTTTTTAACATCGTGCGAATGAAAGGAAACTTGTCCATCGGAGGAAAATGTTTCATATTTTGATACCGTTTGTTGTGTATTTGTTAGACATGAATCACAGTACAGAAAATCAGCCGAGCGGTTTCAAACGTGCCCGACTGCATCCCTGAGCGCAACAGCTAAATTGTCTTTTCAATTGACCTTATCAGGCAATATGTGAGGGGTGAACAAATGAGGAAAGTATTTACAAGTGCTGTAAATAAATGGGGGGTTGAGGATGGGGGAATCAGGAGATCACTGCAGGGGATCAGAAAGTCAATTTGGAAGAGTTTGGAAACATGGGCCACAGTTGCTGTGGGAATTCAACATGGTGGTTTTATAGTTTGTTTATAATCAATGTAATTTATTATTTAGCAATTTAGGCAATGGATAATTGAGTTCCCTTTGAAGGTTTCAGCAACAAATATTGATTAGGTCAGTAACATTTAGTAGGCCTACTTAGGCCATCCATAAATTTGATCCCTTTGGCTTCACTTTGAGCTTAGAAAATGTGTGTTAATGTTGTATTGTTAAAAAATGGGGCCCAAATGCGTTGAATTAGCATTGCATTACAGCATTGCATAAAGAGGTTTGCCTGAAGTCCTAAACTTGAGACATATCAATTACTACTAATACATCACTTTCACAAAATCACTTTTAAGTTAATTTCAGTGTCAAAAAGTGCTATAAGAAAAGATGAGAAAACTTCCTGAAGCTATAGAGGGTATGCACGTGTCGTCACTTTCCCACGTGAACATGCCGGAACGCGCCTGCTTGAGTGGTAAAACACTGGGCAAAAGGAATGGTTACAATATCAGGAAACGCAATTCCGCGCAACTTTTGAGTGTCTAAGAACACCTGATTCCTTTGTAAGTCATAAGGTAGTCATAAGGATCACCGTCGAGTCCAGCTGCTTGTAGTTCCAGCAAATAACTGCGTGTTTTAGTCCCGGTTTTTGTTCCTCCTATTGAATGCAGCCATTTTGCCTTAGTTTTACCACTCAAGGGAGCGTGTACCGGCGTGTTCACGTGGGAAAGTGACGTCAATGCATACCCTCTATTTTTTATATCTTGTTTTTTTGGCTGAAAACTGAAGCATCATGAGAAATCTCTGGAGCATTCAGATCATTCTCAAACCTTTAAAATATTGTTTCTGTGGTTATTGTTAAAATATTATTTTCTATTATGTCTTACCTTATTAGCCTATGTAATAACTTTGCATTCTATGGGACTATCTTTATAGAAAAAATGAATTGCCCCATGAATTGCAAACAAATGGTATCAATATGAAAATAACCCTGCTTACTACTGAATGCATCAGAAGTTAAAATTGAAGAATCGTACCTAATTTTGCATTAAGCAAATAAAGACAGTAAAGTTCTCTTCTAAGCATTTCAAAATAAGGCCGCTTTTCATCAGCCGACTAAACTTAATATCAATGATTATTATTGATTGATGGTTTGTGAGAACTCCATCTAAAATCATTTACATGGTCTGTATAAATCTGACAGTAGACTCAGAAGTCAACCCTTATTATTTGTTTATAAATATGCCATACAATCTGTAGAGCTCTGTGTATATTGCTATCACATCCTATCTCTCCTCTTACTCTTGATATTGATCATTTCACCAAGGGCATCATGCCTAATTTATGACTTCACACTCATGGGGAGAACGGGAAGAATTGGGTTTCTTTCTGTGCGAGGCATTAAATTCCAAAATCTCTCTGGATGTGTTAATTTTGTGATTTGTTTGTATTCATCATGTTGCATGTGCCAGTTTATAAGACTTGTGATAGTGATAAGATAGTGATCAGAGTGCAGCCACAGTGATGTGGTCAAAGCTATCTTTAAATGAAATGGTGTTAAATGATTAAGTATACTTGTCAAAGTTGACAAGCACTTTTTAATACTTTCTATTGGTTAGATATTTGAAAAACTCAGTGACAAACATAAAGGGTGACTATAATAATGATTTATGACAAAAAATTAAAATCACTAAATATGGAGATTTCAGGTTTCAGAAGGATATGTATCATAACAGTACATTGCTGTTCCTAAAATGGTAACAATATTACAGTTGTCTTCTGAGACTATACAAGTCAAATTGCTTACCAGTTTTTACATCCTCTCTAAGGAAGAATTGTTAGTCTCTAAGAAAATAATTACTGTATATGCAATTGTCTGCTCGGGATTACCATTATGTGCTCCATCTTTTGCTCTCATTAAGCTTAAAATACACCAGGCCATAGTTATTACTTTCAAATGAGCATTTTCTCATAACACATCTGTTGAATAACATTCCTGCAGAGGAATTTCAACACTGATCACCCATCAAATCTCATATTTCTCTTTACAGAAACACAAAGATAAAATTGCCTTGAAACATGCCATCTCCACAGCTGCCTCATTCATTAATGAAAATAAAAATAACGCGAGAACAGAATAAATGAGACAATAATAATAATGCTATCTACACAAAGATATGTCAATAGCTGCTATAATATGTACCTCCCACTAGAGGGAACATGTCCTCTCTCAGAATAAGATGTGTTTTATGAGAGAAAAAAGGATACCCAGATGGCAATAAATAACCATATTTAATGAGAACCATGAGAAACTCACAGTTAAGGAATGCACATTGATAGGATTGTGTTCTAAGGCCAGACAACGCTCCATGTTACACTGCTTGCTCGTGTCTGGATATCTTGCAAAAGCAATTTTCTGCCCTTTCCAGAAGACTACACTTGTCGGAAGCTCAGAGTGAGAAGCGTTTATTTGAGTTGCTTCTTTCACAGCAGTGCTTTCCTCTTCCACGTCTCCCCGACAGGTCCACACATGCACTCTCCTCACTCCTCTCCTCTCTTACCTTGTACAGCAATATATACTCTGCCTCAGGGGAGATCTGCAGGAGCAGCAGGAAATGTGGCCTAACGCACATGTGACTGGGCTGCTCTGCCATGCCCAGGTGCTCTAGAGACGGGGATGACAGAACTAAGGTGTAGCATTAGGTGTGACATATAGGGTTTAGATTCTGTCTGTAAGTAATTGTAGAATAATAGGCCTACTAATACTTGAGAGAGAGGTTAAATATATATTATATTATACGACTAAAATGATCAGTGAATGTTACCCAACATGGAATTGTCATGACCAGAAGTTGACAAACTTGTACTTTTGGCACACTGTAGGCTATAAGATTAGCAACCTCCATTTCCCTATTTTTGTTAACTAAATGTTCAGATTAACATGGTAGTCCATATTTAGGATGACAAACTCATATTTTTTGGCACACTGTAAATGAAGCATCGATTTTCCTATTTTTGTTAACTAAATGTTTAGGTCCATGTTTTGATTATACTGTTTTTAGTTTTTAACACTACAGAAATAGCCTAATATTTCGATCTAAGGTTTAATGCACGTTGCGTTAATATCACTGACGTTTATTTTACGAAATCCCTTCAAATAGCCTACCATCGATTTTATCTGCTCTCACACCGCCATCCACGTCCAAAGTCTTCCAAACTCCGTTTGCCGTGCTTTGCTACAAACTGTGGGTCATTTCGTTGATTGACTTCTCTTGCGTCCAATAGTTTAACGCAAAGCGTCAACTGTGGGACGTGACCGTCTGAGCAGCCAATCAGATGCGCTCGACTGCAAGAAGCCTCGTCATCAATGAGAATTTGAATGTAGGTTATGGTGAAGTATCCGAAATTCCCCTCCCCTCTATGTTCCCTGGCGAGGTTATGGCTTCTGCTTTGTTTAAATGCTACTCATCTCGAATAATTAAGCCACAACGTGTCTTTTAATTTCTAAATATGTTTTCTTTTTCACAAAGCCCAAGTTTAAAAGATGTAAATGCATATCTATAAAGCATATGGCGCCTTCGATTGGATCTTATTTGCGTGCATCGTGTGGTTAGCTGTTGGTAATGAAAATTAGACTAACAACCAAATGTAGCCTTTTTGTTCTTATAGGTATTGTGGAACTAAGAGCTACCTGTCCCGATAACGATTTCGCTTGGTCTGTGTATATGTTTTCTCAACCTCGTTTCTCAGAGGATAAAAATCGATCAAAAGAGCTGTTTTTGCGTTTACTCGCAGTGCTAAATTTAGCGCGAAATTCACGGAAAGGGGAGGAGCTGCATCTGGCATGAAAACACCGTTTCCCAAATACCGCCCTATTACCCCGTACGTGCTTATGAACGATTTTTTTTAGTGTCAGTGGCTCGAGCTCTTTGGCGTGTAAACTCCTGATCAAAGATGCGCGTAAGGTGTTTGAGGATCAGTAAGCAGTTCATTGACAGACCAAACGTGTTACGTGTTAACTAAGTCTTTCATTTAATTTGAAACAGTGGCACGACTTCTGATGTAAGAGTTGGCTTGTCGTATCAATTTATTTGTTGAGGAAACGTGGAATAACGCTGTACAGATATGTCCACTGTGAGAAAAGCGGAGGTTGGAGGTGTGTCTTCGTGGTCGGCTCGGCTCTGTTGAAATACCGGCTGGGGGTGTGTCCTTTTACGTTTAGAAATACTTTCCATTGTTCCACTCTAATGCCCTACAGCCACTCCTCCTCAGACCCTGCTGACCAATCAAAATGAGACGACTGCCTCCAAAACTCCGCCCATAAATCTATATTAAAGCCTCCTTCATCACATGCCGTCGGCATAAGAAAGCTTCATTACAATAGTGATTCTTGGAGGAGACAGGCGGATTACTTTGGCATTTTTCTACGTTCCTAATTTTATTGCCACACAATATTAACTATGGCAGATACGAAAGTTGATTCCGCGACAGAGATCTCCGCAAAGGTAAGAGATGCTTTAAGATGAACGAAATCTCATTCAAACCATTTCTCCGTTTCATTTGTCTCACACTTCAGATTTAATGTGAAAGCGTGGGTTATTTTTGGAGGTAGTTTAGCCGGAAAGAGCCGATTCTGAATTATGACGAATGCGGAGAACGAACGCGATGTAACCGTTCAAGTGATTTAAATGTACATTGTTTTAAATTGATACATTGTAATGACTTATTATAGCGCGTGCGGAATTCAAGCGCAGTTTCTCATTGTCCGGAATGTAACAGTCTACGCGCGCGGGTTCTTTGTTTATACAAGCGTGTCGGTTCTCCTTTGAACAGCGGCGGTGTGAGTCGAGGACGTTACCCGCTTTACCGTAATAAAGCCAGGTTGCTGAAGCGTATAATTCTTTCGCGTTGCGCTTCATATGTCTTCGGCATATTAAAGGTTACACAATTATACTCGTTTTTTCTGACTTAACATTTTATAGCCTAGGTACGTCCTTTAACAACTTCACAGTGCGTTGAGTTTTCGTTTAGCTACTGTACGTCTGTTCATTCATTACCGGTTAGTGTGTTGATAACAGACATTACGGCGGGATTGGGAATCGGTCGATGGTTTCGACGCTTAAAGTTTGCCGGTTTGTCTCCGTGGCTTCGAGTCAAACTAATTGTTCACAACTAATAGAAATATGAATCACTTGTACACCTGCTGGAATTTTGCGTACCAATTTATGATCATTTTGATTAAGTGCTGGTCGACTCGGCTTTTGACTACATGTCCGATAATGGATGTTTCTGATGCAGACGATACGCGGAACTCCGAATGACGCCGCAGTGCATCTGGTTTCAAATCTAAATGCTACATTTGTATAGTTTGTGGATAATTTTTGACTTGCCCGGAGTAAAGAAATGATGTATCTGAGATCCGAACGGTTTGATAAAAAAGACATTGTAGTGGCGATGCCGTGCAGACTTGTACTCCAGCGCCTTTTAAACCAATCACGGCAGATATACGCGCAGCGTTAGAATAATCTGTCACATTATGTCAGCGGCATGTTTGCGACGAGTTCATTTTTTCTATGTACGACGGCAACGTGGGCTCCTTGGTTTACTAGTTTGAAGACAGACGTCGGTGAAAATGTATGGGGGCGGTCCTAGTTGATGTGCTTTATAAACGGCTTAAGAGCTAAAGATTACATGAACGAATTAATGATAATGTTTCTAAGCGTAAAATACATTTAACTTGGTTGGGTAGGGTTTAAATGCACATGCGTTGAGGCGAAAGCAAAGAGCACATTTTTGCTTCAGTTTCTTATTTTTACTGCGACTGCGCGACCTAAATCCAGGTTAACTTGACGGCGGTGATGACGGGCGCACCGAACTCTGTCGTGTTCTGGGTAGGTGGATGGACGGTGAAAGCCATGCGTGCACTTCCTTTGTCTTAGTATAGTTCGGCATCAGCTCACTGACCCACAATGATCCCATGGTTTTTAAATATGTACTTGTTTGGTAGCATAAACATCCCGTTTGGGATCTGTCGTTTAAACGAGTGCGTAGACATTGAAATATGTTAATGCTTCTAAATCGTAAAAATTCAATATCCACATTAGCTGAATTGCACTAAAGTGTCAGATTACAAACGAGGCTACTCGATTAGAGGCGGGAGCAGGAGTCGTTGACGGACAGCAAAAGGCTTTGCTCCAGCCAATGAGGTGTCAATGTCAGAGGGTGTCATTAGAGGTGCAATTTAAACGTGTGCGCATAGGGGGCGTTTTGCTTACGTCAATCGTAATCTTCACTGACACTGCCTATTGGCCACAGATGGCTCCAATCTGATTAAGTTGAACGTTTCGGCACGTTGGTCAGTAAATGTTTACACAACTTAATATTTTTTCATCTTCCTTTTTTATAGGACCTGAAGGAAAAGAAGCTTATTGAGGAAAAGGAAAATGGAAAGGAGACAACTAATGGAAAGGTAAATTAATGTCTGGCCAATGTTCTTATCTCCTGAAGAATTGTATGCGTTTTATGTCATTAGAATTACGTTTTAATCCAAAATTTATGATCAGGAAAATGAAGAGAATGGAGAGCCAGAAATTGATGATGAGGAGGAAGATGAAGTAGATGAGGAAGACGAAGAGGAAGGAGAAGGTTGGCGAAAGTTTTTTTTCATACATTGCATAAGTGACAAAACTAAGATGTTTGAATAACAAAATTAATATGTTTGCATGGCTAATGATCCATCCCTGCAGGTGATGAGGATGAGGACGATGAGGAAGATGAGGATGAGCTAGGTGGAGGAACAAAACGAGCTGCAGAGGATGATGACGAAGATGATGAGGTATATGGTCATGAACAGTAAAGCCAAGTGATGCTTTTTATCTTGTTGTGTCATTAATAAAAGCAATGCACATTTAATAATGCATTTTTTTTCTCCGGTCAGGACGATGTTGACCCCAAGAAGCAGAAGACGGAAGATGATGATTAAAGGAGGATTTCATACTGCTGAGCAGGTGTAGATGCCTCTGCTTTAACGCAACCGTTTAAGCCAGTGGCATACAGGACTCAAATACATAAAACATGGTCATTTTCAAGTTTGTCAACCAACTGACCCCAATTCAAAATTTTCTAGAGGACCGACCACAACCCAGATTTGCAATGAAATACACAAGACAAGGATTTGTTTGTATTTTTATTTACATTTTATATTTTTGTACATATTGTGAAGAGATCAGTCACTTTATCATGATCTCCTGTGACCAAAACGGTGCTTCTTTATGAAATTTTACTTGTCTGACCATGTCTCGATGTTTCAACATAAGACAACATGTAAAGATTTACAGCCATTGAACTTTTGAGCATTCCAGTAAATTTTATGTATGATCTTTAGTTGTACCATAACTAGTTGTACCATCAACTAGTTTTGTATGGGAGGGATAGGCCAAAGAAAAGGAGTTTTGGATTCTTTTATTTTCTTTTGTCTACATTATTTGTTTTACCTTGGCCTGTTTGTTGTATGTGTGAAGTTTGTTGTTCAACAATAAACTTTTATTTTGTGAGTGATACCCAGTTTTTGTTTCGGACTTCTGTAAATTAGATGCCAAAACTTAACTTGGTTAAAATGAATTTTGTAAAGAGCAATACAGATGTAATGTCAGTACTTTAAACTATTGTATAATTCTTAGAATCTATTAACATTGATGAGCTGCTTCCATAAAGTCAATTCATTAAAAGTACATCTTTCCTTCCTTATTGCATTGATAAGAAGCTCTATACTCATTTTCAGAGGTTCTTTCCTACACAAAGTTATACAATTAGAATGTCTAGTAGATGAGGTTCATTAAAAGATGCTTGATTTTAAGGCCACCCAAACAAAGAGGTTATGACTAACATATAGCTTAATCTTTAAGGGCAAGTAGGTGACAAAAAACAATACAAAGAATAAAAGTGATTCATCAGCTGCTTTTAGGAAAGAGAAAAATCTTATAAATAGTGTTTAGTGATAAGAGCAATGTCCTGTTTAAACTAGCAGGTTTTTCCATCAGCAGTGCTAAATCTTATGGCTGATTTAAAACCAGTTTCTAAGAGAATATTAGTTCTGCCTCGAAGCTTTTAACACAGACAAACTTTACAACTGCATCCTCACTCTGGTATTTCATCACAAGACTTTTAAATGCAATGTACTTGGCTCTGTAAATGTGTACTAAACGTAATGTGTATGTTGTCTGAGTAAAGTACTGTCTTGTGCCATGGCTAAGTGGTGTCTATTTCAGGCTTACATGTCAGAGTCAGTTTTGGAGGCTAAATGTTGCTGTCAACAGCAAGTGAAAGCGTGTATGAGCCAACCAGCCACACAATGTTTGTTCTACAAAGAAATTATGACAGGTTTGCTCTCATTGCTGTTTTAATAAGATCTTGGTGCACAAGAGAAACAGGAGTAGAAATCCACAGATCTTCCATGATTGAATGTGTACAGCAACATTATCTTAACCTTTGACACTAAGTGCCTTATTACTCTTTTCCTACACTCACATTTCCTAGTTTTTGGTGTGTAAGCTTGCGCTTTGATCTTGATAACAGTGGAGCTGCTCAGTCTAGACCGGATGGCAGCCGTCGACCAGCCTTCAATGAAGTGTATCTCAATATGCAGGCAGCAGCTTGAGTGCGAGACTTCAGCAACACTATTGGTATGTGACAAGAGCAAGACACCAATCTATCAAAAACTAGGCCTACATGCTAATGCATGTCATCATTTCGGCTCCTGAAATTCAGTGACCTCAAAAATATCATTTGGCCTGTCTTGACAAACAGCTCAAATGGTCACATATCTTACGCATACAAAAGTTTGTGATAATACCCGAGCGTATTTTCAGTAGTTTCTCAGCAGTTTCCACTGAGGAGGAAGTGAAAATGAGGAAGTAACCGTTTTTAAAAACATGCATTAAATAACAGCAGCAAGTTCACACATTCAAATTTACGTGAATGAAATTGCAGCTCTTATTTCTCTCCAGCAAACTGTAGACTGGAGAAGATAGAATGATATTTTGTCTTAGTTTTAGGTTCAAGTAATGAGATTAATTATATTGAATAATTCTTCTCTTACCAAAGACGTTGACATAATAAATGGGTCCTGTGGATCGATGGATGCCCGTTAAATAACTCTCCTCAATCCGTTTACATGTGTTCCGTTGTACAGAAATAGCCTATAACATATACATATCTTTTGTCTGAAAAATTACTTATAAAACAACCCACCATGTTTAGGATCATTTTGTAACAATTCAAGCACATCGATTTGCCTACCCTACCGCATGTGCTCTCGGTAGATCTGACAGCAGAATGTGAACTTGTGAAGCTCACAGTTGTGGATACACGCACGGTTTGATTCATTTCTCACGTCCTCTCCTCCCGCCTACTGGTGATCATTGGTATTGAATATTAACTACGTTGAACCAGATAAATACTCTGAATCAGAATAGCACGTATTCGCCAAGTGAGTGCACACAGAAATTTGTTGGGGTCCCAGGAGCTATGAGTCGAACAAATTAAATACGTGAATTTAAAAGATCAAATATATAACAGGTAATAGCCTACATAGATTTACGCTATTAAACGATATTAATAATAGCCTAAATTAAGATATTATAAAATATTCTTATTAAAATTATTTAATAATAATTAAAATATTTTAAATAGCCATTTTACTGCATGGAACCAGTTGTAAACACACACTTTTTACACAGAAACAAATAGCTCATAGTCCATAAAGCACACCTAGCTAGTGTCACTCTCTGATAGAAACCCTGTTTTAATAAATGAAAATGTTTATTTTCTGAAATTTTTTATGTTTTAAAATATTGGTTTGAAAACATTGAAGATCTCTGAATTTAAATAGACATTATAAGTGATAGTTCACCCAAAAATACAAATTCTGTCATCATTTACTTATGTAATTTCAGACCTGTACGACTTTAGTTCTTCCGCATAACACAAAAGAAGACATTTTGAAGAATGTTGTTAACTGGCCCCCATTCATTTGCATTGGTTTTGTGTCCATACAATAGATGGGAATGGGGACCAGTGCTGTTTGGTTACCAACATTCTTCAAAATATCTTTGTAACAAGGAAGGCGGGACGAGAGCCGTGAGGGAACGGTGCGAGGCCGGTGACGCGAGTGATAATGAGTGTCAGCTGCGCGTTGCACCGGTCTCGCATCTCTCACGGAGGAGTGGAAGCATAGAAGGACGAGAGAGGACCAGGCCTAGACATTGTGTTAAGTTTTATTTATGTTTGTGTGGCCGGCAGTTGACCGTGAGGTAGCTATCGTCCCTTTACTTTCGTTTTGTGGTTGGTTGGTTTATTTTTTTAAACGTTTATTTAATGTTCGCCGGTTCCCGACTCCTTCCTTCCTTACTTTGAACAGTATTACAATCTTCTTTTGTGTTCTGCAGAAGAAAGAAAGTCATAAAGGTTTGAAATGACAAGAGTAAATGATGACAGAAGTTTCATTTTTGGGTGAACTATCACTTTAAGACATTTGTGGTCACTATGGTTTTACTGCAAATAAAACCCGCAACATATGTTTATTATTGTTAACCATTTTTGTAAAAGTAACCATTTTAAACCAGTTGTGGGTATACGCTGGCCTTTCTCACTGAAAAAAATCTCATTATCTCCTCTTACAAAGAAATACTGTGGCAGTACCATGATACACTGATTTTCAATCTACTTCAGAGAATACCGTATTTCACCTGAACACTAATATAAAAGGACTACAATGACCACAACAGTACTGTTCTTTCACATGACTTCTACCAAACTTTATCATCAAGCAATTGTTAGTTAAACTTTACCTTTCATCCATGGTAAGTTCCAAAGCCATTGTTTTTACACCCTATACAAATGCAGGTGGCCGTTTCACTTTTAAAACAGAGACATGCCCCATTGGGGCATTGAATTGGTCGTCTAAAAAACGCCCAGGAAAAAAGAAAACTTTGGGGGTGGGGGGTGTTTGAACCTCCCCCACCCTCTCTTCTGCCACCACCCCCATCACCCAGGCACACCAGCTCGCCTTTTGTTACCCAACCTTTTTAAACCAAAACAACCTTTTGCTTGGTAACGTATATAGTCAAGGGACATCTTGTAGTGGATACGGCAAATGCCACTGAGAGCAATAGCAGGGGACGCTATTAATTGCCCCTGAAGGCAATGCTGTGTCTGCTTGTCCAACCCAATGAGATTAATTGGAGTGAGTGTACTTGGGAAACAAGATAGGTTTGAAATAAGGTTGAGGTGTACATCTCTCTTGTCTCTGGGTCCCCTTGTATTAGTGTTAAAAGGATAGTTCACCCCCAAATTAAAATTCTGTCATCATTTATCACTTTCGTGTGGATCAAAACCTGCATGTGATTCTTCTGTGGAATGCAAATTAAGATATTTTGAGAAATGTCTCAGCAGTTCTGTGTCCATACAATGGAAGTCAATAGGCGCCAGTACTGTTTGGTGACCAACGTTCTTCAAAATATCTTCCTTTGTGTTCTGCAGAAGTAAGTCATACAGGTTTGGAATGACATGAGTCATTAAGTTATTCCAGTGGGATTTAACGGTTTCAACAAGTTGCTATTGGTTTCCATCTGCCATCAAAATAAACCAACACATTACCAGTAGAGAGACCCACTAAGACTATTACAGTTTCCATTAAAATCTCTCTGATAGTTTATATCGTTTGTTTTTTCTGCAGTGTACAAAGAATGTGCTGAGATAAAAAGTCAGTTTTTCGCTCCGTTAGCTGTTGAGCCTCTTCGATTTTGTATCCTTTCGCCATATGTGTGTTTGTCCACTAGGTGACACACTTGCACAGAAATCGCAGTTTGACCCAACCAACGTATCAGAATTTCTCGGGGCGCTCCACATTTCGCCTCCTCGTTTCGACCCATATGTGCGTGCACGGAGGGACAATCGCGGCGGATGACGCCATCTCCTCCCACCTCTCGAGCACAGGAAACGACTCTTGATTTCTAATATTAGCTAATAGCTTTTGGTAGGATTCCAGAGTGTGAGTCTATGTGTGTGTGTGAGCTGATGGTGAAGAGAGCGTCTCTAGCAGTGTCTGTGCGTGCGACAGCGGCACTGATCCTATTCCGAGTTTGGCTGTTAATCGGTTTAGATATCCTTGTGTGTCTGTGTCTTCCTTCATCATTCTCCCTGCGTTTGTCATACCTCTCTGTCAGATCACAGAGCAAAAAGCATCATCTACTGCAGGTAGAAACCAGTGGTGTAAAGTATTGGAGTAAATGTACTTAGTTACTTTACTTAAGTATCTTTTTGGCTACTTTGTAGTTGTACTGAGTATTAAAGATATTAGCAACTTTTACTCTCTACTTAACTACATTTTTGAACAAGTATATGTACTCTTTACTCCACTACATTTGTAATGACTAATGCAATTACACATTACATTTTGCATGCCACCTATCTCATAATTAATATTGCCATTCACAGGGCATTGAAGGTACTACAATCGTGTGGATTTTGCCATAACTTACAAAAACTTGTCAACATGGCTTCTTTATATGAATATGAGTGCAGTATCAGGTAGATGTCAATCGCTGGCGGTTTATACACGGTTAGCCCTTACCCGCTATTTCTACAGTAATATATTGGCAACACTGTTGCCAGCTAGTTACTGTAGGTCACACATCTACAAAAGCTCTTGTTTTTAAAACTAACTCTTCCTAAATGTGCTCTAAACATGTTTGCTCAAAATTTGACCATATGGTGGGACTATTGCCATGAAGTGATGTAAACCAGTAAAAAGAATGTATAGTATTTCAATTTTCAAAAGTGCTCTCACACTATATAGACAAAATATTAACCTATAGAATGAGTCGGACACAGAGAAATGAACAATCCACATATGAATCTCAACAATGGTGACAATCAACTGAACAGCTTCATGCTGCAATGCATGCTGGGTACATAGTACAAAACTCATTCATGATTGTTTGTCACCATTGATGAGGTTTGTATGTCAAGTGTCTAACTGTGTCTCAATTGCAAAGAAAGATTTTCTGACAGAGATCTTTCCATTATAACATGTAATCACTTTACCAAACATATCTTAATAAATCTTAAATGCTATATTATTATTATTTAATGATTGAATTCTTTCAGATGTATCTTCAGTTACTAAGCAAACATAAAGTTGCGGTTCCTGTAAAGTCCCTTTCAGTGTTATTGTATAAGTGTACATTTTAAAGCTACAAGAAAGTCAAAGAGTCCAACCAAAGCAAACACTGATCGCCATAATGGTGACTTAAAACATAATTGAACCACTATGAACTAGAGTTAAATCTCAATAAGATCTTACACAGATGACAGAAATAAAGTGAAAGTGGTGTCTGTAATATGTGAAGATGTTATTGATGTTTGTGTTTAATTATCCTCTGGTGAAATCTTGACAGATTTATTGTGTTCATCTGTTATTTACACTTGTTCATCTAAGACTGTGTGACTTAAGTGCGTTAATAGATTCTTTAATAATGTATCTTCAAACAGCCATTGCAGTAGTTTACTGTAAAACACCTACAGTAACTAGCTGGCAACAGTGTTGCCAATGTATTACTGTAGAAATGGCAGGTAAGGGCTAACAGTGTATGTGAAATGAGGACATGACTGCAGCTGGCGATGAGGCCCAAACCAGCATGTCCAGTGCAAAGATGCTTTGACTTTTTAATTCTACTTAACATTATTTTATTTATCTGTTATATTGAAGAGACCTTTTTGAAGGACTTTGGTTTACTTATGAGCACTTGAGCTTAAATGAGACTTAGGGTGTTTGTAATGACGTAGGTTATGGTGTCGACCATGATTTGTTGCAATTTTGAGGTGTTCAGTCTTATTATGATTTAAGAAAATAAATGCGATTGCTCTCCTCATGAATCGACTGTTTCTAGTTTTTCACTGATGTGTCTCTTAAGTGTTGAGGACTAGTGCTGCTTTGAGCCTACATTCAGTATGAGTATAATACTCAAGTACTGTTCAAATCAGATACTCAAAGACTTTTACTCAAGTCGTTTTGGAATTGGTGACTTGTAACTTGTAATGGAGTAATTTTCACTGCAAGGTATCTGTACTTTTACTTAAGTATGGTTTTCAGGTACTCTTTACACCTCTGGTAGAAACTTAACCTTTAATCCAGCACCAATCTTCCATAGTGGAGACGATTTATGAATAATAAAACACAAAAAATGGCATAATAACGGCATGAAGGAAATCAATTTGGGAAACATATTTATTGAGCCAAAGGGGTTTCCCCCTTCCATAAAGGCTTGTCTGACAGGGAATCACTGGTGGTTGTTTGTCCTTCAGACCACTGTTGGTAAATTTTCACCGCTGCTGACTGGGAGCAACTCACAAGTCTTGCCATCTCAGAGAAACTCTGACCTTGACATAATAAATTGGCCTTTGTCAATGCTGCTCAGACCATCTGATCTATTTGGGTTTTAATATATGGTCTTGATCTCCACTGTAAAAAAACACATTTTCCAGCAAATTTACAAGAAAAACAGGTAAAATGTAATTTTACGGGGGAAATTGTACCATATATTTCTGGCGTCCTAGCTGCGTTTTTTTTTACAGGATTTTTTTACAGTCTACTTTTGAAATATGGTCAAAACCCATCAAATTACAGAAAAGACCGCAAATTTACAAGAAAAACGGGTAGTGTAATTTTACAAGAAAAAAACGGTTATTTTATGGAATATTTCTGGCACCCCAGCAGCCAGAAAATTTCATTTTTTTTACAGGATTACAGTGATTCACTTCACCTGTAAATGGTTATAATGATTTGTGTCATGACATATAAACAGTAACTGTGATCTTAATAATCATGATTACTGATATTGTGAGAATACTACACTTGATAATATCATAAGTAATTCAGTGGCAGTATTTGGCCGACACCTCAAAATCAGTTTTGCAAGTCAAAATCATTACATTCGTATTTTTTGTGTGATTTGTGTGAAAATACACTAAATAAACTACATTCAAGATGAATTGGACCGATAGCATTATTAATTTATTAAATAAAACTCTGGATATTGCAATATCTTTATAATTAATTATTTTGGCCACAATAATCATAGTGACAGCCCTAAATTTATAATTAGGGTAGTGTTAGGTTAAAGCCCAAGTCTTCAAGTCTTCTTCAAGTCTTCTTTCCTTAAATAATCCCCGTAAAACTATAATATTCCAGTAGCTGGGGTGCCAGAAAAATACCATTAAATAACTTGAATACGTGACAACTAATGTTTTACAGTTTATTTGGTCATTTTTTCTGTAATAGTTTTTACCGTATTTCAAAAATTGTCTTTAAAATAAAACAGTTAAATTATTTAAATTAAAAAAATTTACAGTGATAGCTTGGGTCTAGTTTTTGTCATTTTTTGTCATCCATCAGGTGAAAATGATCAAGTAATAACACATGTAATGAATGATGTGTTACAAAAAAGTATGAGCAAAAACAGTGATGACAATTAACAATGCCTCGATGAAAAAAAAAAACATCTCTTGATCATGGTTGAACAGACATTCGACATAAAGCTAACAGATGTCCTTTATCTCCTTAAAGCTGCTCAATAAAACATCCTGTGAAATTCAATAATTCACTTTGTGAAGGGCAGACAGATATTTCCCTGGTCACTCCTTGCTGTTCATTTTATCAGACTCCCACATACGATAATCTGAGAGACTGAGATTGAAGATCAGATCCTGATCTGAGTTAATTAAAGAAAGGAAAAGATTTGATAGGAGTTTGTAAACACAATGACAAGGTGGACTTTGTAACAGTCAGTTACAGTAAGTGCTGTTTCCCATGCTGTGTATATTTTCAAGGGGAGTGTACCTGTAGTGTGAGAAGGCTATTGATCCAGCATGCTGTGTCTGTATGATAGAAGAAGCGGGTTCCAGCTGAATGGGCAGAGTCCTCAGTAGCAGGCCCGTAGCCAGCGGGGTTCAGGTGGTTCGAACGACCCACCCCTCACTGTCACAGGTCCAGAATTTTGTAATGAAAATGTCATGGTTCTGTCCCACCTTGTCTTGCTTTTCTTGACCTAGTGGCAGAACCATGATACAACCTCTTGTTTTATGTGGAGAGAGTCAGTTTTGGCATTCCATATACTCCCTCTCTCCGGTGTGGCGTCTCTGTTCCCGCCCTTTCGTCTCCTCGTTATTGTTTGTTAATTAGTTCATGTCCTGCACCTGTCCCCTCTTGATTTATCCCCTTTTTTATGCCCTTGTGTCTTCTGTCTCGTGCTGGTTCATTGTCGTTTGTCTGGTGAGTGCCTGTTCTGTGTTAGTCTAGTCTAGTGTAGTCATTTGTAGTTCATGTCATGTCATGTTATGTTTATCTTAGTCTTGTTAGGTGTATTTAGTCTTAGTCCTGTCCTGTTGGAGATTCCCCTGTTTTGTTTTGTTACCCCCACGTGGGTCTTTGTTTTGTATTTATATTTTATTAAATGTCTTGTTAACCCCTTATCCGCTGTCTGCGTCTGGGTCCTCTGTACTGTGTCCTTTTTCCCTCACCATTCATGACAGAAAATGTGTCCTTTGAAATAACTGCTAATAATTAGAGTCATGGGCGTCGGAAGCGCAAAAAATATCATTGCAAAAACATAACTGCTATGTCTGTAGCTTCAGTGGTGTGTGAGCAAGATGTATGACAAGTAAAATTAGTTCTGACGCTATCAACAGGTTCGAATCCACCTTTCGTCAAACTAACTTGTACATTTTCACATCACATATATCGTACAGGCATTTATTTTTCAACAACGTACAGGAACATTTTCGTTTTTATTTTGGTCATGTTTTTCGAAGCGTGATCTCACAGCATGCCATTGTCAACTTTAGTCATATAAAATCATTTCCCTATAACAAAATTGCTGACAGTGAAAATGCCGGGTGGCTAGTGTAACAGAGACCAGTGAGAGAGAGCTGTGCAAGTAAACATCACTCTCCGACTTCAAGAGTTGTTCTATCGACACGCGCTTCCTCCTCGTTTGAGCGCTCGTCTCCTATAGAAAATGTGAAGCTGAAGTCACGCCCTATGTTGCGGTGGCACCGCCATTTTGGGAGGATAATACTCCACTGCTATTATTGTTTAGATATGTACCGTTACTTGTTTTGTTTGATATATGGAGAAATCGAAAGTGAAATTACCATGGGGTTTTCCTGAACGACTCTGCGTAATGCTATTGCAGTTTTTTAACACAGCAAGACCAACCTACCATAGTTATATTTCCTAATCAAACAAGAAAAACAAAACACTGCATTGAACGCATAAGCAGCCATCCTCCCAAGATGGCGCAACATTCAACGCGGTGTGATGTCGATTAACAAGCTCTATACCGGACAGATGCTGGTTCGAAACCAGCTCGGAGCAATTAGGCATTTTGGAAAACCACTATCCACAGTATCAAGCCCTGTTTACAATAACATAATAATAAGTTTATCATTTGTCAACTTTATTATTCATTATATTTGTTAAAGTTGAATGATTTATAGCATTTATTGGTAATATTAGTTATAATTATTCACACCCCACCACAGACCTCACTCATTTTCAAACCCTGGCTACTTACCAAATGGACCCTTAATAAAGATCAAGGAGCTCTTCTGAGTATTTGTAATGAGCAGCTCAATTCGTTGTGGTCCTCCGATTACACATTTTACTGTTTGTATGGAGAGTGGGGCATTCACATAAACAATGTTGAGCATACAAGTATTTGAACCTCAAAATTAAATAATAGATGTGGGGGGAAACTACAAAAAAAAGAGAAAAAGAACCACCCCTTCCACAAGGCTGGCTACGGCCCTGAGCAGAGTGTGCCATCTGAACCTCCACAGGAACAACTTACTCTGCATACTCTCTATCTATCTATCTATCTATCTGTCTGTCTGTCTGTCTGTCTGTCTGTCTGTCTACAAGCATTAAATTGAATGCGAAAGCAAGACCATAAAACATGTACAACTGTATGATAATGCAACTAAAGTGATCTTGATCTCACACTAGTATTTGAGCAGACATATTCAAATGAGGGCAGGGGGTCAGCAGAGCTCAGTGCAGCCTCTGACAAGCCATTGATCTTTTATGTCATGTCATTGTAAAGTGTGGTTGCCCCACCCTTTCAGAAAGTGCAGTGGGAATTGAGAGCTGCATTATGGGTAAAATGTGGCTGTGTGGTATGCTAATAATACTTCTTTTGCTGTGTGCTGAGATCTGAAGCATGAGCTATACAAAGTTCTTCTAATCTTGATCGCTGTTAAATTTGAAGTAACTATAGTATTTTTTATTCTATAATATATATTTGTATTATTTGCAAGGTGATCTGATTAAATGGCTGGGGTGAATATCTTTCCTTTCTGTGGATGGCTCATCTTTCTCCCAACCTAACCCATATCAAGGGTGTAATATTTAAATGCAAGTTTCATCTAAACCATTAAGCCGTGTGTACACGGTGCGAATTCTGATGATCGGAAGACCGTATGTCCACGCACACGTCACGAGTGAGTAAAAACTGAGAAGGCAGTGATACATGACACGATTGTACGACCTGCCGATTTCCCAAGCAATTGCATGAAGTTCCGCGCCAAAAACATGGAGTCAGAAGAAGAGATTGTGGCAGCAATGGCTTGCGAAAGAATAAAAAAGAAAAAAATGGCATGGCAAAGAATTTTGTTGAAGAGCAGAGAACAGCATGGACTTTCTGTTCTTCAAAAACAACTTGAGGTAATAACGTATCTGTTTGTGCATGTTTTGATGTGGTCACGGAAGATATCATATCAATCATAGCGTGTCACGCAAGTTTGTGCAAATAGTAACTCCTGATTGGTCGATTTCAGATAGATCAACAAATCGGCTTGTTCAACATCATACAAAAATGATCGGGAGGTCGGGAAGTGATCTTAAAGCCGAGCTGACACTACGGGACTGTGAGACAACTTGAATTGCTATGGCGCTTACACTACACAACAAAGTTCCTTCTCATCTGTCATCGTCTTGTCATAGCTGCGCGCATACTACACAACACAACGCTGATGAGGTGCACACACCACAAAACATTCGGTGAAGAGGCGTTCCCGACCATCAGCGAAAATACTTTCATTTCATCTTCTGTCCTTCCTTTATATCATCTGCACTGTGATTGGCTGGATTAGTTCCATGTGGTCGTTCAATCGCGCACACAACGAGATCACTAGGCGATAATATCAAACAGGTTTGAAAATATCGTAGCGTCTGGGATAGCTCGAGACAGGTCCAGATCACGTCGCACACCTGCTTATACTTAACGAGCTTCGGCGACCGAAACGAGCACTGATTTGGTCGCGATCTGAAGGTTTTGTGGCAGACCTTGGAAATCTGTCCGCGACAGCAAAATCCAGCCAAAAGTCACGTAGTGTGAGCTTGCCATAAGGCACTCTGCTCGGCTCGTAATTCCTCGCACAAGATACGAGCCGCGACTATACGAACATCAACGATTTCCTCGCGATTGGAAAAAAATCACCTGCGAGCTCATACGACGCACCGTGTACGCCCGCTTTATGGCCTCTCCAGATTACACAATTTTTTTCATCTGTTACGATGTCACTGTGTCAGATTTTGACTCTGCAAATCTTGACATGTCGTTCACAAGAAACAATAGCAGACTATGCGTGTCCTCCCGACGAGAACGGGTTTTTGTCATTTACGACCTGGGTGACGTTGACTGCGTATGTGATGTCATTGAGTAGGCGTTATTATAGTGACTGACTGACTCTCAAAAAAAAAAAAAAAAAAAACTGACTGACTTTCGGAAAGAAGCGGCTGCAGTATAAAAATAAACCATAGATGGGAATTGAAGTAGCGTGTTTTGTACTGGCTGTTTTGGCATCAGAAAAGCGTAAGAAAAAGAATCCCAACAGTGGACACGTTCCTGGATTGCAAGACGGGGACAGTATGGGTTGTACATTCTACAGAGAGAACTTGAGGTAAAGTTATGTTATGTTTAGTCATGAGAAAATGTAACAGATAGCTCGCCTGCTGCACTTCGCCATGTTTTAATGTTGTGTACGGAAGAGCATCAGTGAGAGCGCTTCTGTGCTGTGCTTCTATTGGTCAACGTCACTACAGCGTCACAGCTGTCGTGAGCGACCAGGGAAAAAATAAACATGCTAGAATTTCTGTCGTGATGTCGTGCAACCTCGCAGGAGCAGTTTTGCAGAAGCACAACATATCCTTTAATCTTTAAATTCTAAAAATGACTGATTAATCATGACAATCACAAAAATCATACATATATACAACTTTAAATTAAAAGGCCAAAATTAGGTCCATTGAGACAAAACATTTTGGTTCGTTGCTCTTAAGTGAAAAACAATGCAGTAGAAGAGGATTATGATGTTTCCGTATTCTGTATTTCTTCTTCTTTTCTATCATCAGATGGATGACTTCAAAGGCACACTTCAATAGGATAAAGAAGTGCCTGAAGAGAACGTGCACAATGAATAGCTCATTTCCCGCTCAGTAGAAAAGGAGGCATGGGCAATTTGTGATTAGCATAACCAAAGGCTACATCAAACGGCTGGTTCTGCTCAAACAGGACAGGTCAGATGAGAGCAAAATCTGGACATAAAGGGTTCTACCATTTGTTGTACTGTAATGTGTAGTTGCAACAAACCTACTAAAGTACAACCAAATGGCATCTGTTATCAAACGATACTGGACCTTTTAGATCAAACTTTCCTTTTCTGAGCCATTTTGAAAATTGCGGGCTCCTAGTTTTATAGTTGGTCATCTAATGCCACGGCACTCGTAAATTTTTAAGTGTGTCTTACTGTAAGTGTCCAAATACTGGGGCTACTTAAAGGGACAGTTCACCCAAAAATACAAATTCTGTCATCATTTACTCACCCTCCAAGTCTGTATACATTTTTTTGGTCTGATGAACACAGAGAAAGCTATTTGGAAGAATGCTTGTAACCCAAGCAGTTCTTGGCCACGACTACCATAATAGGAAAAATTACAATGGTAGTCAAAAGTGCCCCAGCACTGCTGCTGTCCTACATTCTTCAAAATATCTTCTTTTATGTTCAACAGAACAAAAAAATGTATCAAGCAAATTTCCCTTCTATGGTAGTCAATGGTGGCCAAGAACTGTTTGGTTACAAGCATTCTTCCAAATTTCTCTGTGTTCATGAGAACAAAGACATGTATACAGATTATAAAAACCCGAGGGTGAGTAAATAAAGACAGAATTTTCATTTTTGGAAACTGTTCCTTTAAAGGTCCAATCAGTGAAATCTAGCGGCAAGGTTGCGAATTGCAAACAACCGCTCACTCCACCCCTCCCCCTCCCGTTCGAAACATTACAATGGCTGACAGAACATGGCGAATTTTGTGCAAGGGGGCCCGCGGGTGTATGTAGATAGAAATAGCTCATTCTAAGGTAATAAAAACCTAAGGCTTCATTGTGCAAACTCTTTATACACCTCTGAAGACATAGTTACGTAAGGAATAATTGACGACGGGCCGTTCAATTATTCGAAAGTTAATGCACACCCCGAGGCGGTAATGCGGCTACAACTCGAAGCGGAGTGGCCGTTACACCCCGTGTGCATTAACTTTCGAATAATTGAACGGACTGGAGTCAATTAATCCGCATATACCACGGTTACCACACCACAGGACATTGTTCAAATGTTTAATTTCAATGTTTGTCATTTTATCGTCTTTGGCGTAGACTACGTGTCGGTTTTAATTTATACTTCTGCCTCGTTGTCCGCGTCGACATGCAATGACCACTAGGCGTCAGTGTCCACGCACATGTTGCTTGTGTAACCAAGACAAGAGCCGAATAAGAAGCAGCTCGTTTGAGAAGCTTTAGCAGTGATAGCGGTAAGTAAACAGTCACTTTTGTTGCAGCTTGAGATGTTAAATACAGAAGAACAAATAATTTACTTAGATAATTCATTCGGAAATGCGTTTGAGTAAACATGACGCTATGGCAGATTTTTTTGTTACCTGAGGGCAGAGGTGGGTAGAGTAGCCAAAATCTTTACTCAAGTAAAAGTACAAGTAACTAGAGAAATTGTTACTCAAGTAAAAGTAAAAGTCACTATTTTAAAAATTACTTGAGTAAAAGTAAAAAAGTATGAAATGAAAAAACTACTCAAGTAGTTAGTTACTTAGTTACTTTGTATCTGATTATATAGGCCTACTACATAAAATTAATATTAACGCCAATATTTTAATATTACATTTTAATCAATATTTTTAATTATCATAAGCAGATATCTTTGCAATATACTAGAGAGACAGACTAAAGAATAGACAAACACAGAAGAGACAAGCATTTCTGTAAATTTCATCTAGTCCTGATGTCAATGTAGTTTACACAACTTATTTAGAATAATAGACCATGTCAAACTAAATCATGAACTAAACTCAGAGCATTTCCTAAGATGATCTAGAACATCTGCAGTGCTCTCTTAAATGAAATACACATTTTTGAACAAAGTTCATGTTTTCTCGTGTTGTGTCACGTGTGTGTTGTGAAACGCTTTTACTTGTAAACAAACAGTAAACAGTGAACCACACGCCCATCAACAAGTTTTCTTCCTTATGTTCTTCAAATGTATATTTCTGCAAGCCCACGTCTCTGTGTCTGACAGGTAACGCGCATGTTGTTGTGTCTGACGAACAGGTCGCGCAGGTGCGCGCATATGGCGGGCATTTATCATTGCTGGCAAACAATATGACACATTTGCAGTTTTGATTGTATAGATATAGATTAATATCCACTTCATCCAACGCTCTTTGTGTTCTGCGTGTTCTTAAATTTCGCGCTACGAGGAGTGAGTAATCCTGCTTCAGATGATTCAGATCGTGCTGCGAACTGAACAAATCATTTGAACTGATTCATTAGCCTATTCAAATGGTTTTGCCCATTGTTCAATTAATGCTTTCAAAAGAATCGACTCAAAAGAATCGATCACTCGGGAATGCCCGTAAAAAGAGACGACAACCTTGAAGTAAACAACGCGTTTTAAAAAGCATATTTTAAAATGAAGGAACGAAGGAACGTCACGCAATGTAAGTTATGTAACGAAGTAAAAGTACAGATTTTCTATTAGAAATTTACTCAAGTAAGAGTAAAAGTACACACTTTTAATTTTACTTAAAAAGTACATATTTTCCAAAATGTTACTCAAGTAAATGTAACGAAGTAAATGTAGCGCGTTACTACCCACCTCTGGAACACCAGATATATTAGTCATAATCAAGTGAGAACTATTATTAGCATTTTGTCTGATGAACACACACTGAAGACTGAAGCGATCAGCGCTAGAACAGTGCATGGGTCACTTAAATGCGTGTCTGCTCGCTTCTTTCCTGTGTACAGTATGTCATTAAAGTTCCGCGAGAGCGATTCAAGTGCCGACTGCTCCATATGCGTCTGAATACCTCTCGCGGTACTTTAATGCGATACGCCAAGCAATTTGCGCAGCCCCGTATTAAATTGAACGCGTCTGTTACTGAAGCCGCTGATTAGCTTGTACAGGAGTGTTTTATCAAACTCGGCATGAAAATGGATCTCGCGGGCCAGGGTTGAGAACTGCTATAACCTGTTCTGTTGTTTAAACATGGCGAAGTGATATGGAACTGTAATGCGGTCAGCAGTCCTGGAACACCTTCATAGGTGTGCGTTTAACTGAAAGTTAATGCATACCCAAAGAACGTTTGTCAACCAATCAGATTGAAACATTCAACAGCCGTTATAAGTATATATATGCTTCTAGAAAATGTTAGTTCTCATAAATTGTACATCATTAGAGTTTAAAGAGTACATTCCTCGAGATCATAAAAAATACATTTCATGAAGTGTTTAATTTTGCCGTGTTTGAATGTAAGCAATCTGCCAAGTTGTAAATCCGAAGGTGAACGAATAACAAAGTTATTAATTATAAAAAAGGTAATCGACTCTGAATCACGCGAACAAGTCATGACCTGTCCGAATCTTTAACCACAATGTATCTACGTCACTAGAAATAATCCCCGCCTAGGACTGACTGCGAAAATTAACTCTCTCCTCCCCAAACACTGTACTAGCTCGTTCGTGACGTGTGCATCATGTCTAAGAGAAGCTGTGTTCTATGTAGTGAAACTAAGTCAGTCTTATTTTCACTACCAAAGGAAGAACTTCTGAGGAAAAAATGGTTACTATTTATTTTTCAAACGACACCAAAGGAGTATAAACCGAACGTTTTACTTTGCGCGCGTCATTTTACCGAAGATTGCTTCATCAATCTTGGCGCCTTTACTGCAGGATACATTAAACGTCTTTCCTTAAAAGATGTTGCAATACCAACTTTATTTGGACCTGTAAGCTCCACCGAATCACAACCTGTAAGTGTGACTCTTTATTTTTGTCTTTACTTAAAATTAAATTTGTGTGACGTTATCTCATGTCTGTGTTTAGCTAACGTTACCGTTATTTTTGGGGTTGTTACTGTTTGTTTACCTAACGTTAGCTATAAACTCGTTGCGCTAATGTAAGTGTTCAACCATATTAACTCGCAAAGTCTTTATTTCAAGAACTGCGTGGTGTACTATAGTTATAATAACATCTGAAGATACGAACACCGTACACTGTATGCCGTGATAACTAACTGTTACAAGAGAAGTGTCTAAAACAGTCCTTTTTCTTACTGGCATCTGTATAAGGATTAAAGAATGATTCGTCAGACTCGGGCTCGAACTGGTAAGGTAAAATCGACGCCATCTCTCTCTATACACTGTTAATATCCAACCACCTGCAAACCGTAATACAGCAGTAATGATAGGCGGTCCATTTGCGACACATGCTGAACGCGTTTGACCAATCACAGCAGACTAGACCATTTGACCAATCACAGCAGACTAGACCATCTGACCAATCACAGCAGACTACACTATCTGACCAATCAGATCAGACTACGCTGGCGGAAAGGCGGAGATTACACAGATGAATCGCGGAACGAATCATTTGAGAGTCAGTCAAGAAGTAAGGTAATAAAAACTGCTTATTCTTACGAAATAATAGTATTTTTACATCATGTATGTACATAAACTTGTTGTCGGACACTCCATAAACCAAAATAAGCCCTTAAAAATATTGAGGAATGTACTCTTTAAGTATTTTAACTAAAATGTCCACAAAGGCAGATAAATGTTATCTAATCTAAAATTGCTTCCTAAAACACAAGTAACGTTTTTACTACAGTGTTTACACTTCTGGGGCCTCTCTTTGAGGGGCCCACCAAACCTTTTCCCCAATAGATCACATTACTTTGAGAAACAGGCTTGATGTTTGCCCCACCGTACTGTGCTACTGTTGTCAGGGCAACTCGGTCCAAATTTATGTGCTAGTTCATTTACAATTCTCTTTAAGTGCTTTCCAAGTTTAAGTAAGAATTGTAATTCGTGTAAAAGGTATGCACTAATCTATGACAAGGATTTTATTTTACAGAACAATTCAGAGACTGCGCTGAAAACTTGCTTAACAGGTAACCTGAAGGGATTTATAAGCCACTAAAGGGTGTGTTGGTACGTATTGTGTTCGGGTGTCACTGCGCATGCTTAAGCAAATATGTGTGTAGTGCAGCACAACCTCTCGCACTATAACACACACTTACATTCATACAATGGGGCCTTCCCTCTCAGCTCATTGTACTAAACAGAAGGAGCTTTTGTACAGCCTGGTACACGGTGGCTGACCCGAGACAGCCAAAGAGGTTCCACTGTGCTCGTTCTCTTCTATTTTGTTATTCAATTCACCTTTTCTCAACAGCAACCGGACACCAGGGCTCTCTGTGCCTTCCATTAGTGGAAAACGCTTTCTGACCAGAGCTCATTCACTGCTGTCTCTGGCACAAGGCCCCATTTCTCCTTATGTGGGATATGGGCATAGCACCACAGACCTGGTCAACGCCCAAAACACACTCTCACACCGCACGCACACACACGGATCTGAAGAACGGGGAGACTCATACTTTGCTCTGCCTCTCTGGTTGGATTCATGTGTTTTGGCTAGACTGCTATGTATGCATTGACCTCAGTGGAAAGTCTACGACAGAGCAGACTTGCCACAGGAATGTAGCGCCTTTTTATACCCTAACCAATGATATAAATTTAAATCAATAATATCTTAACTTTTTTAAAGAAATGTAAGTCTAGACACTATACTTTTTTACATGACTTGTTTTAAATGTCAAAAGGAGTTTAGTCATACTGTACATGCTATATTGTCAAGCAATGCCCAGTTTTTGCTACAAGTGTAAGGATTATTGTCAGTGTTATGATTTAACATTTTCTCGATTATTTTGTCATCCAAAGATTTTGAGGAATATCTTGTCTTCTCCGAGAAAACACCTCTGCTGTACAGGAATGTCTATCTGATTTTAGCTGAGCAATCAAGATCACGGGTTTGACTCCCTTACTGGGATTGACTCACATATGAATGTTCTGTGTCTGTCAAATGCATGAATGCAAATGTTATGTGCTGGCCAGTAACGTCTACCAGATTCAGACATCTGAACACAGATATAGCAGGCCATTAATGGTCATGGCCATACTGCTAAAGACCTGGGCCCATATTCTTAAAGCTTCTAAGAATCCTCTAAGAAAGCTCCTAGTTTAGCTTAAAAACTTCTATGTAGGAGTCTTGTCTTAAAATCGATTCAGGACCAATCTGAGAGCAACTCTGTGCAAGGAAAAGAAAAACTTTTATCTTAGTGAGTCAGTCTGTGTCTGTCAAATGCATGAATGCAAGTGTTATGTGCTGGCCAGTAACGTCTACCAGATTCAGACATCTGAACACGGATATAGCAGACTGACCCCGTTGCTATGTATGACACTGTGAAAGAATGTGATTGGTTGGTTGGCCAAGAAGGAAAAAAGAGCGCTTTTAAGTATAGGGTCATTAGTTTGAAATTGCACATGTATTTTTTCCTGTTTTACCGTACGCACAGGCACACACACACGCACGCACTATATACAGTATATATACAGTATATATATATATATATATATATTTTTTTTTTTTTATTTACCATGCTGTTAATATCAATAGAAAATGAACAGTGACACAATAAGTTTCTGTAAGTGCTGCAATTGTTTGTGTGATCACTATAGAAGGTTGTGATGAAACCAAATCATCTCTGCTGCATAGAAGCATTTCTCCAGTTGCTAAATATGTTAATGTAGTGATTTCTTCTATTTCTGCCTTTATGGCATTTCTGCGCTGTCTTGGAGATGTTAGCGTCTCTAGTAGGATCGGTCACAAACATGAACCCTGCACGATCTAATGTGTTGTGTCTTATTAACTCACTGTCATTCAATTCAATGTCATTTTATTTTATAGCACTTTTACAATTTGCATTGCATCAAAGCAGCTACAGTGTATACAAGAAAACCAAAACCAAGATAATCAAAAGTTGAACACACACAAAACAATAAAAATAAAAAATATGATAAACCTTAAAAGTAATATGGAAATTGTCATGCATTGCAACACATTTCTTCTCACTTTTCGTGTTTCGTACATTTTCTCTGCTGCTAAAGAAACTCTTAAGTCTCTTAAAAGTCCTCCTCACTACTCCTAAAATTTTTGACCTTAAGAGCTCTTTTAAGGGTTAAGACGCTTTATGAATAAATTTTTTCTTTACTAGGATATTTTCTATAATTTTAAGGGAAAATGCCCACATTTCTAAGAATTTTCTTAGAATTTTGTCACTAGGAGCAATTCTTTGCGCAAAGATTTTTCATGAATACGGGCCCTGATGATGACATGATGTGACCTTTTTGATGTAAACTTTGTATAAACAATCATGTGCATGTTGTGTGCACACAAACACACACACATACAAATGTGTGCAGTCACTTGAATTAAAACACAAATGTATTTTACAGACACATGTTCTAAATATCATAATGCTAGAGGTATTATACAAGAAGACTGCTTATGGACTCTATAGAAGAGAACTGATGTCCTATCAGATGAGTGTGTGTATTTTGAATGATACGTGCTGTAATGAAACTGGTACATTTCCTGTCAGCCCCTTGAATGGAGTCTAGAATAAAAAAATAGACAGCTCTGACCCATAAATATAATGGACAACGAAACTGATGTGAGAGAGAGTGAGTGAATGTGCTGTGCCAGAAATGGATCTAATATCTTACAATAGCTTTTTAATAGTCACTCTGTGTAAAAGACCCAGTTTACTTTTCTAGAGCAGTCTTAAGAGCAAAATTACTGCCCAAATACTATTTTCTTTAATACAAATGTCTTTGGTGCACACATGTCTATGGAGTCCTGTATACAGTATATTTAATCCAACAGTGCACATCTGTTTTATGGCATTAGTTTATCTTCATTTTTCACACATGTATTCTTTCTATTGATGTGTTCTCTATTATTCTGTGATTAATCCCTGAGGTCAAAGAAGCTAATTCAAACCATTATCTGACTGCCGCTGGGATGTGTCCAAATCAAGAGCAAAATCAAGCGTGCTCAGATTATACGGGAATAAGGGCAGGCCTGTCCCTGACCATAATAAATAGTTTCCCATTATGAAAAAACATTATGGGGCAATTTAATATGATTATTATTATTTCTAACCTTTTAAAGATGCCAACTGGCATATATCCACACAAAACGATCAGTAATAAAGGCTTGATTTACTATTTTTTAAAGTCACACCATTTCTGTAGCTTCATGGTTGATTTAAAGTCCTACTGAAAAACCAACAGGTTAGTGTATAATTTTGTTGCTGTCGGGTGGAAATCTTGCATCTCCAAAACAATAGCGTTTTTTGAGGAAATGGAAAATCACTGTATTTTTTAATTAAACACTGAGTTGTCCAAATATAGAGATTTCTGCAGACAGCGACAATATCGTATATGTTCCAATCTATAAACTGTTTATATATTTCTCTTTATCAGCATTTTCTGTAATTTAGCACATTGAGTATTTGCAAAAACATTTTTTATGCTATGCAGTATGATAATTGACAACTGATGGATCTGTTACGCCGTACAATGCAAGCATTGTGAGTAACAAACATGATGTTTGTTTTTCAGTATGTCTGTGTCAGATTATCAGTGTTATATAATGCCAGACAACAGATATTGTCAAAACATCATTTTCAAGAATATTGGTTGAGAGATAAGCATAAAAATATTGTCAAGAAAAATATAATTGTATTGCAGCTCAGAGAGTATTTCGATTTTTTTAATCTAAATTGTTTTTCATAGTTGTCTATTCAATTTCCAATCACTGAAGACAAGCTTTTGGTTACGTATATTGTTTATAAAATGTGCTTATGTTTTCCCCATTGATCTTTCTGTTCTCTCTATACTTGACAATATGCTATCTGTTGAATTATCTAGTCTAATCATGTGATTTTTCTTGGATTCTTGTGCATATTCGACATTCTGTACATTGCCAAAGCTGAGCTATTTGAAGGTGCTGTTACCACTGCTTGTGTACTGTAGGTTCACAGTGCAGAATGGTGCCACTTGGCACAACAACCCATCCACTTCAATCATTGTGCTTTGGTTTCGCACATTATATTGCACAATGCGTGTTACTGTCTCCCTAGTACTCTATTTGGGCTGCTGGGATGTAGATAAGATATTACTGTCTTGTGTATTAATACTGCTGTGGGAGATTAGATTAACAGACTTATTTTATGATGTAAAGTGAGATTTGCAGGGTGCCATCTGGCCATTCACAAACACCCTAAGCCCCTTCCCCTATCATCTAATCATAAACATGATCAAGGGGCTTGAATAGATTACAAGGAAAACTCAGCTCACTAACTATGAAGGCAGACGACTATCTATCCAAGTGAAATCACAAAACTGTATGATATGGTTCAAGTGGCTCCTTGAAAAATATTGACAGTGCAAGAAGCTAAATGTGTGTATTGAATGATGACAGCTTGAAAATTAATCAATTTATTTAGTAGTGCAATGATGTAATGTAAAGATCACAGCAGATGATTTATCATAGTATGACATAATCTTCATTGGACAAGTGTTGTTCTTATAACTGATGTTACTCACATTAAGGAGGGACCGCTGAGATGCTGCACGTACGGGAGACAAGCTCTTACTCAGGATCGATCATGTTCTGGCATCCTGACAGGCCACTAACATTACGCCAGAGATTTATTATGTTTACAGGCTGGGATTTGTTTAATAGGCCATCATCACATTAGCAGAATAAATTCAAATTACATACCATGCTGTCGTACGATTACCACAATACAAAAAGGATTGACGCTAATAAGTTGGGCAATATTGGCAATGATGATTTCAATACAGCATCTGCAAATTATCATCATCATGAAGCAAAAACATCTAAATTAAACAGTAAACACCGTTTGTGTTCACAGAGGAACTGCTGCTCCCTTTGAAATTTCACATCTAATAACAATGTCCCTGCACTGTTTTCATTTCATTTCCCTTGTTGTTGACTAAATTTCATGTCACTGTGCTCACCAACGCTGCTGCCAAAATCCTGATTTATGCCAAGATTAATTGTGAGCAATTTGTCCAGAGATGAAAGCAAAAACAGCTGCTATAATCACTGTGCAATATGAGAGAGCCAGACATGGGATGGACATGTGCTGGGAAGAGCCAATGTTATATTGCTTACAAATCCACATTCTGTCATAGATAGTGTGTCCAGTTGCAAATATTAAAACATGCTGATTACATCCACAGAGTTCATTTATATTAAATAGAATATATTTGAACAAAAAACGTATTTGAATAAGACACCAACAATCTAACTCCCAGAAACTCAACTCTACAATGGGGAAATGTCTATATGTTCTTCACCAAAATTTTACGTACGTGTGAATAAAGGTTGCAAGACCAAAATCAAAACACAAATACACATTCGCCAATCCAGTGATGCAATGCAAACCTGACCGCTTGTGTTTGCTGTGTTGAAGAGGAGGTTGCCTCTTCTTGATCAGAGAGGGTCATTCATAAAACATGATCATCTAAAAATAAAATCCGCTTTTACCACAACTACTTTCTAATCTGGGCCACCGCTTTGGTTGTTTGTGTCAATACATGTTTTCATTTATTTGACATGTTCTGTGTACAGATGATCCATTGACTTTGTGGTGTCTGACACTTTCTGGTACGGAAATGGATAGAACACATAAAAACTAAAATTCTGTTAACCCCACGTCAAAATCTGTATATGACTCTTCTGTGGAACACAAAATATATCTTAAAAAAAATCTCAGTGGTTTGTGTTCAAACGACCAAAGGGGGCAATGGGGGTCAATGTTGTTTGGTTATAAATGTTCCTAAAAATATTTATTTGCATTCTGCAGAAAAAAGAAAGTCATCAGGGTGAGTAAATCATGAAAGAAGTTTAATTTTGGGTAAACTATGCAATTAATATTGAAAAAGTATACAAAGAGTGTTTTTGTTTATTTTATTCATGTTTATGTGTTGTTCATGTTATTTCCCAGTCTTACATTTTTGCAATAGTTCATAATTTACTGTATAATTTATTATAGTATCTCAGTCTAACTATATTACTAATACGGTTATTATATGCCATTGCCCTGTGCAGCCAAAAAACTGATTTTAGTGCAAATAAATTATTTACATATTTAGCCCCAAAGTTATAGATTTCATCAAAATACAACACCGGCATAAAGAAAGATCAAAATCTGTGTTGCAATATCACACGTCTGCACAATCTAAAATAGAAATATCCTATAAAGTTGAACATTAAACCTCTGGATTAACACAGACAACATCGTGCAGCAACCAGGATCAGGTTCTGCGTGGCTTTACATAATGCTCTCTCAGTTGAGCCTAGGTGAAAAGCTAACTACAACTTCTTGGCAGTGGATTGGTAATCAGATCTTGTGTATTCAAACTTCATTTGCACTGAATGCATGGGAAAGACTTGACCAGAATGAAGCGTTTATCAATCCCTTTATCAATCCCTTTCATTATTTTACGACTACTGCCTATATTCTCGTAAGGACCCTGTTTATACCACTTGCCTACTTGAACAAGTGAGTCTCCTTTAAGAAAGTGTCAAGTCTCACCTTCCCAACCCTGAGCTGAAAGGTAGCTCGGTTCCATGATTGGGCGGTCAAGGGTAGGGTCTGGAACCACGTGACATTCTTCCAACCCTGGGACGCCATTTTGGAGGAAAGTTTGGAATTTCTGACACACAGGAAGAAAAAAGAGGAGGAGATAACGAAAGAAGTTTGACGTTTAGGAAAACAATCTCCATTCCTCCGAAGGGGAAGAACAATGAACTGTGGACGCGTTGATTTGAATCGCCTGTGTTTACGCAGAGCCCGTGCAAGCGATTGCCAGTGAGGTGTATATTTGCAGTTTGAGGAGTTTTTTGGAAAGCCCCCCTGCAACTGGCGGCGGCGTATGTGCAGTCTTTACCCCGCAGGCGCGGAGGCTGAATCTCGGCGTCTGTGTGTCTTCTGAATGGCAGTGCAGGGCTGTCAGCGGAGTACAGCTCAATACTGTGGTGTCGCGCGACTGTCAGCTTGAAGAAGTGCAGCAGCTTGCGCTCGACTCACAAAATCCAACGGCTTGTTTTCATATCAGCCCGGACTGTCCTTATGATTACTGGATAAATATTTGAGTTCCATGCCAACTGCGTCTAAGTTACCCCTCTTTTATACTTTGGACGGACTCGTGCGGAGGTAACGTTAGGAGTGCTTTATTATCGAGTGTGTTGTGGGTTTGCGAGCTCCGCGGGACTGGTTATTGTGCACGAGCCCAACCGAAACATGCCAGTCAGGAAGAAAGGTAAGAATGATATTTTAAGAACTCCACAAAACTCATTAAAAATGTAGGGCATTATCAACAAAACTCTTATTTAAACTTATCCATGTTAACTGTGTAGTTTATGTAACAAGTTAGTGCGACTTTGTTGTTCGTTAGACACTTCTTTCAGGTTTTTCAAAACAAGACTTCTCTTAATATGAAAACTATTAGTATGTGTTATTCACCTTCCTGGTTATCTAGAGATGCTGAGTTTAAACAGAAAAAAACGTTGGAAATGTGTGCTGTCATACGACATTTGACGTTATGCTTGCTGCAGTATGAAACTCATGACGACTTTGATACGTGTTTTGTATAGATGCACAGCGGGCTCTGTTACTGCTGGAGGAATACCGGTCCAAACTAGGTAACACTGAAGACAGACAGCTAAGAAGCTCCATCCAGAGAGTCATTGACATCTTCCAGAGTAACCTCTTCCAGGCCCTCATAGGTACAACAATCTATATTACCTACTCAAAGTGAAAGTACTGTGTCATGCTGCAAGTGGTATTGTGTGATCACGAGCTCATGTTCGTCTAGTACTTTGTATACTTTGAAGTCACTCTGTTTTAATGTCTCTTTCACTTTTGTTTATGGTTTTGTATCAGGAAATGTCGTATTTACAACAGAATCAAATACTAAACTTTGTTGTGAGGTCTGTATGAAGTGTCATAATTGGGACAGAATTGGGAACATCATTTCCCCTCCAGAAGTTTGGTGGTAACTTGTAATTGCACTGAGGTGTTGAGTAGTAAAAGCCAATCCAGAGCTATGTGTTACCACCATCCTGTCATTTAATGAGCATGGCCACAGTTTTCAGCTGAGTGAGAACTTACTGACATACAGTTGACCTTAATACAAAAGCTAACTTGTTTCTACAATTTGTACTACAAAGGATTTTCATAAGGTTTAACTTTTACTTAATTTAGGATTTTCACAAAGAGGTCTGGTTGTACATACACTTAGGGCTGTCACGATTCTGAAATTTGACTGACGATTAATTGTCTTTTCCAACAGTTTATTGTGAGAAACAGCAATACAGTGTTTCTTAGTTCACTCAGGGCTGCCGTTAACAAACTAGGCAACCACAAGGAATGTTGAACAGCCTGTTTGTGTTTCTCTGGGGTTGACTGTCGGTGTGCCAGTGACTCCCTGTTTTTGACCCTAAAGGTGTGGAGGCTCCCTGTAATAACTGTCTCGCTTTCACCTCCCAGTAAGTAGTCTTAAATGAAGCTGTCATTTATTCGGATATGGATAATCTTTCCCTAAATTCCCTAAAAATGCCGAGAGTTTATAACAGGTGTTAAAGACAAAATACGCATTTGTAAGTCCATTCTGACCACTGAAAAGCACCGTAGTGTGTTGCTCTTCAGGTGGTTCATGGATTATAGTGTCTGATGCATTAAAAATACCGGCAGCATAAACAGCACAACATGACTCACATAACGTCACATCACACACGTGCCTGCAGCGTTTCAGAGAGAAACAGTTCACAGATGGCAGAAAGTGCATCCTTTTGGCATTCTTTATTTTACAAAAGCACAATGTTTTGTGGTTATCGTGGATCTACGCAAATAAATGTAAACTCTTTACATCATATGTGTCTGTCTGCATGATGACCAGATGATACAGAGTTTTATAAGTTTCGGCTGTTAAAGTGATCGTGAAGATATTCACACACACACGCTCACAAACATACACACAAGTTCACATAAGTTCTTTCTAACTTGACAGATAGATCAGGATCGCTGCTTCACTACACAGAGTGGGAGATGATAAGAACAGAAAGAAAGAAAAAACATGAAAAAAACGAAATTGGCATTTTAAAACATCGATTTTATTCCATTATAATTATTATATACGTGCGAATTGTCATGGGACTGAGAACGTGAGAAGCGCATTTTCCAGGTTTGCAGGATTACGAACTCACACCTCCACTGTGAATTTATGTCTGTCAGAACACATGAGTTTTTATCACAGAGGAGCCATGCAGATTTATTTTAAAGGGCGACCTCATGAGAAACAATTACTGTCTGAATAGGGCTAAAGTCTCTAAACTAAGTCCTAGAGACTTGCGCCCTTTACTAATCCTTTTGCAGATTCTTGGCTGTCTGGGAGAAATATTACAAACACCTTATTTAGTTATCACAAGACCACATGTCATATTTGCTCTCGACGTCCAGGCTGAAGCTCTACAGAGTATTGATATGTGTGTGTCTCAGCAGTTTCTGTTCTTTCTGTTCAGTGTTGTTCTGTATCTCAGAAAGCCATCTTATTCTAAGCTGCTGTGATGAATCGCTGTGCTCAACATCGCTGGATAAGTCCATACATCATGCATGTGAAGTACACACTCTTACGATTTCGATGATTCGTACCAATGGTCACATGCGCACAAACGTGTGTCCAGAAATCCTGTGTCCTGCATGCACACATGTTCTTCTTTGAAGTGAAAAAGCGTTGGAGTGATGGTTTCCAATTTAACTTCCTCAGATATGTATTCTAAAGGACAAACAAAATGTACATTTACATTTATTCATTTGGCAGATGCTTTTATCCAAAGCGACTTACAAGTAGGAGAGCATATAAACATTTTGTCAACACGCTAAACAGTACCGTTAGTTTACAAGGCCATGCTACTAGGAGGATTAAAGCTGGAGTAAGCAAAGGAGAGAATGAACAACAATTTTTTTTAGACAGACAGACAGTCAGACAGTCAGACAGTTGTAAAATCAAATTACATTGACAAATGTAATCCGTCTGTTGACATGATTACCCCAGTTCTAATCCGTTGGCTGATGATTTATGGTGGTTTCTCTCGGAGAGCAGTAACTGCAGACTCAGTGCGTGTTTCTCAATGATTAGAGCCTTAAGATCCCTCCCAGGATACCAGGGAACAAGAGTTAACCAGAGCAGTGCAGGTCTCCTGCATGAAAATGTGGGCCACAAGGTTCACTCTTGACAGAATTCCCGCTTCGGGAGTTTCTAGTTGAAAATGAGACTCTGCGCTGGGGTTGAAAGTTGAAATCACATTATCTAAAGTAGATAATGGCAAGGTCTCAGTTCACACACAGAAGGACCTTCTTTAAAAAGCTCTTAGTGGTTAATGAAGAGTTGAGTGGTGAACTTGATATCACACAGGCAGGCTGGTATCTTCCTAATCTTTTTTTTTTTGCAGTCCTGCTTGGAACTGAATATGTAGAAACCACTTCTTCAAATAGATAGGAAGCTTCCCCTAAATCACATTGTAATCACTCACCCAGCTTGGATGAGCTCGCAGGCCAGCCAAACAAAAAGATAAAACAAGCTATAATCTTTTTTTTATTAATGATTTCCTCATTCGGCTGATTGTTGTTGTGTGAATGATTGCAATCTCTAAAGTTGACCGTCACATTCAGTATATTGATTGTCTACAAAAAGCATTAGCATTTCAAAGTGTGTAAGCGAGCCATCAGATAATGAAGACATGTTTTGGAGGTAAAGAGAAGTGGCAGGCATCTGTGAAATGCAGAAATGTTATGCTGTGGCTATGGAGGTCTGTTAATCAGATATCAATACAACACTCTGTTTAAAGACTGCTTTACCACAGACCTCATTCCTGAGGGAGAAGAGTGAATGTGAGACTCGGAGAAACCTGGGAATCGGCTGATAGTTACGGATCTGTTTTGACTGTCTCAGTGGGGAGGATTTGTCTCTGATGGTGTGTGGAATATCACAAATTTAAGGAGATTAAGTCCAGTTACAGGTCTTTAAATTTTGACTTTCTTGTTTTCTGAATTATTTTATTTTGATTTAGTTGCGTTTGATATTGGTTACTTGAGGTGCAAGAATATGTTTGGTTAGTTAATAATTAATGATTAATAAAACCTTCTGCAGGGATGATTTGTCTTTATCTTATCATATTGCTTGTTTTTCATTTCTTGTGTCTTTTTGACCTAGAAAATTTACAGGTGGTCTTTATGGTTTTATTGTAAAAGAAATTGTAAAGACACCTACTGTAAACCCCACATTTAAAATTCTATCATGATTTAATCACTCTCAACGTAGTAGTATTTTTTTCTTGTTCTTAATGAAATGGTTTTCTGAGCTGTCCTCATGCAGTGAAAGTGGAAATGGATGCTTTAAAAAAAAGCATGCAATTAAAAATGTACAGCTTTGCTATATTTGAAGTCTTCTGATTTGAGAATAGGGGTGGGAATCTCTAGGCACGTCACGATGCGATTCGATTACGATTCAGAGGGCTGCGATGCAATGATAAAACGATTCTCGATGCATCTTTTTTCATATTCATATTTTCTTTTTCTTGCTGTGTGACTATTAAAATCAAAGTGTTTGTAATTACCCAGACCGATTTTACTTCCAATATCCTTTATTAATAAAACAAATGGAAGTGATTTCGCAAGTCAACTGGAAGGTTACATTTGCCAGCATTGCAAAGAACCAACAGGAAAAGAGTGACTGCCCTCAGTGCCCTGTAGTAGCATGCAGAATGCAGTAAATGAATGCAGACTTTATTTGCACATAGCACTGGTGCTAGAGAGGTTTAAAGTTTGGTAGCACAGGGCAAACAGTAGGAGCACAAGTATAAATCATCTGTTGCAAGTGCAGTTCATCATGAAAATGGCAGGTAACTGACAAAAGACATTCATGTTACATACAGATGGATAAATTAGGGCCATATCATTTTTAGAGTACCTACATTTGTTTTAATTTTTCTAATTTGTGTGTTTTTCCTTTTTTACTATACAATAGTGGTATATTTGTCCACATAAATTACTGTGGTATACTATAGTAATTACTGTAGTAAACTGCTGTAAAATTCTTAGATACTATCATGTTTTTGAACTTTACTATATTATATAGTGTTTATCAATTTACTACAAGGGCACTACAATTTTCAATAGGAAATACTATGGTTCACTAAAGTATTTTTTGTCTGTGTTCAATTTGACGGGTCTTTGGGAAGACGCTTGAGTTTTTGTGTTTGAAGATAGCTTCACTCAAACAGTAAACGCTCGTAAAATAAACTCTCAGAGCAACTCTGGAGATGAAGTTAATTTGTTCATATCCTCATACAGTGCAGATGCAGATAAATACTGTGCACATAATTCACTCAGACACGCAGAACAGCCAGATGACATTTAAATAACAGGATTCCGCTCCGCTTCTACTTACATGGACTATTGTTACACACAAACAAGCACAACCACGACAAATACGCAGCTCTGTCTAATGCACATATTCTTATTATTCTACATATACTGTTTTTTTTTTTTCAAGTTACTTGTCCGGTTGGGCACGTAAAATTCTCTCTCACTCGCCCATACAAAACATTCAGTTGTCCCGGACAACCGTTAATGTTGAGCTCAGCTATGACTTTAATATAGTTTATCATGTTTGTCGTGTTTCCAAAATATGTTAGTTTAGCTTGACACAACTTGCGTATGTGGGGTCTTATCGAGGCCATTTTACCTTCAGCTTCATAGAAACCAAAATGCTTCCATACATGAGCTTTTAATGTAAACTGAGCCGGTCAGATTTCTTTCTCCGCCATCTTCGTCGTCTCTTATTTGCACGCCGTCAAATATTTCACATTTAGAAAATAGATTTTTGACATTCGTGAATCGATTCAGAATCGTCCACGCCCGTATCGCGATGCATCTAAGAATCAAATTTATCCTGCACCCCTATTTGAGAATACTTGAAAATATATAGTGCGGCCTTCTTCTGGTCCTTGCCATTACAAGTTCTCTTCCACTTTCATTGTGTGAAAATTTTTTTTTTTTAGGTAAACTAGGCCTGTCCCTTTAAGTGTTTTGTGACCAAAGCGCTCATTTAGCTTTCTTTTAGGCAGGATAAAGGTTGAATGAATATTGTAAACCTAATTCTAAAAATACATTTTGTTTCTGCATATTGCATTTTATGATGTGTACCTATTTAGACTGTATATCTGACACCTTGGGGCTGTTATGATATTATAAACATTTTGTAATGTGATGCCAGCCAGGCCATTTGTTTTAACAACTGCTTTGATGTGTCGTGGTAGTATTACTAAAATAGCCAGAGATTAGAAGTGTTTGAGTTTCAGTTGTATCATGCACAAGCACATTGTGTACTGACTGACACACAGAATAGATGGAGTCACTGCACTGACGTAAATTAACAGCACGCCTCATGATACCATTTCTATTACAGTCAGTGAAGTGCATTCAGTATTATCCTCTTAAAAACTGATTCTCAAATAATGACTAAAACTCTTTGTAGCCACCCAGAGGCTGCTGCATGTTGTGTACTCATTAATAGTTTGCCTGAATCATAACCTCTTCTAATGTCACACTGATTTGCTCCAGAGACCAGATTAAAGATTGAACTCACAAAGCTGCCTCGCTGGTTATTACTTTACTTCATCATATGTATTTTTTTTATCCTGACTGACCAAAAGTTTGAGGGCAGGCATGCTGTTGTCCGCACTGTTTAATCTGCTGGAACGTGATTTTGAAGTCAAAGGCCTGATGTAGAAAACCTATAGTCTGACTAGTGTATTAAATTGCCTGAGAGCACTCACTACTGCTTTACTATGTTTGTTCTTTGGTTTTATATCCAGGATAGTCAACACAAAGTTTTTTTTAATGAATATTAAAAATCAGTATAGCAGTATATGAGCGATTTGCTGATAGTTACACATTATTTTGCCCGTCTGCTTTTTTATGCACTTCAATGAGATTTACAAATTATGTTATGAAATATTCTTCTTAAAATTAAAATGAACTCAGCTGGTGTAGTGGACTTCATAATGTGTGAATGCATACTTTTATATGATGCATTTTAAATATGTCTCATGATGATTCAGGATTTCAGAAATTACATTAAATCATTAAAACCACTCAACTATAGCTTCAATAAGATGCATTGATTTGCGACATATTTTATACTTATTTTTGTACAGGTGGTTTGAAATCATCTTTAAGGTCCTGACACATCTTTTAAGACCCCTGCATTCCCTCCCAGTGGCGCCCCCAGGCACAATACAAAAAATGTATATGCCTAAATCTAATGGTAGACAACAGTTTTGGCATTGCCATTAATACTGAGAGCATACAGTTATTACTATTTATTATATAGAGCCAAATAGAAAACTCCACAATTCAACTGCAATTACTCTCATGTTTATTTGGAGTGCAAATTCAGTTAAAAAAGAATACACAAGAAAAAAAGGATGCTTAACCCCGACATACAGTAAAACTGGTATTACAACTTTGCAGTACATTTCAAGAAAAGCGCAAGTATTGCAAATCTGATTCAAAATAAAATTACAACTCCTGGATTGCATTTTACAGTAGTGCAAATTGCAGTTATCAGTGGAACATCCCACAATAGTTATCAACCCATCAGAGATGTGTCTTTGTCTGTATGTGAGGAGCAAGAAAATAACTCTGGAAAAAGTATTTCCTTTCGCACAGTTTGACAAGGGGCTAACCGCTCTCACAAGCCCTTCGGTAAAGTGACAGTGTTGCCAGATCTTCATAGAAAAAACAGCAAACAAAGATAGCCGAAAATAAACTTTAAAGAGTACACAACATAAGATTATGAAAATTACATTTCATGCAGTGTGTAATGTTGCCGTGTTTGAAAGTAAGCAGTCTGCCAAGTTGTAAATCCGAAGGTGAATGAATAACAAAGTTATAGGCTTTTAAAAAAGGGAGTCGACTCTGAATCACGCAAACGAGTCGTCCTTTGTCCGAGTCGCGAACCGCCTCGGATTTACTACATATAGTCCTCGCCTACGTTTTGCTAGGACTGCCTGCGAAAACTTCACTCTTCTCCCCCAAACACTGTAGCTCGTGAGCCTCATTCGCGGTAGACCAATCACAGCAACAGCAGACTAGGGATGCACCGATACCATTTTTTAAAGACCGAGTACGAGTACCGATATTTTGGTCTGGTACTCGCCCATACCGATACCGATACCTATAACCGATGCCTATATAATGTACAATAATGTTAATAAACCAGTATCTTACTGGCACATTTTCTTTTTTTCTTTTGTTATTCAATTCAATTCAATTTTATTTATATAGCGCTTTTCACAATGTGCATTGTTCCAAAGCAGCTTTACAGGAGCAAATAAGAAAAACACAGAAAGGTAAAACACAGCACAGTGCATGGTGTTTATAGACCAAGCAAGATCATTATAATAAATAATATCTAATAAATAAATGAATAAATAAATGCAGTCTCCCGGTGAGCAAGCCAACACTGCACTGCTCTGCTGTGGCGAGGAACCCAAACTCCAATGCTGAATAATGGAGAAAAAAAAACCTCGGGAGAAACCAGGCTCAGCCGGGAGGGCCAGATCTCCTCTGACGTGTCATAGCTGCACTCAGTGACCCCGACCAAAGCCACCGAGCAACGTCCACGAAGAACAGGGAGAGCCCACGAGCCGCGACCCAGGAAGCCCCACCCGCCGAAACCGTGCAGGTCCAACCCGGTCCCATTCCGCGGTCAACAACAGACAACAGAGGGACAACCAGGGAAAAGTAGTAATGGCATAATTAACTTTATTCCTCTGTTGTCCGACATCGACCACAAAACAAGACCAACCAGACCAGACCCACACAGTCCCAACAAATGAAACGCCCCGAACCACAACCAACAAGCCCCCCCCACTCCCTACAACACCCACCCAGCTACCTCCAATCAAAGTCACTGAGTGCAGCCATAACTTCAAAGTTCAAACTGCTGTCGTGTGATGTAAGTTTAGCATTAAATACCAAGTATTGTAAATTTAGCATTTGTGGATGGAAGTTTTCTGGCCCGTCCCAGTAAAAGCAACCCAGGAGACTTTACGCTGTCTGTCAGGCGAAATGGTGCCGTCACGCACATTAAGATCCAGAACACAGGAGACTATTATTAGGTCTACTTAAATTTTAGTACTATTTTTTAATCAAGTTCTATTTTTAAGATAAGTAGCACAAATTTACTAGCACATTTACTTCAGTTTACTAAAGTAAACAATATACTCTGTGGTCAAATTATAAAAAAATTAAGCGGGGTGGTGTGGTAAAATGTGAGTGTATTATAACTTGTTCAAGTCAACCGGACTTTTATTTTGACGGGACGCCGCAAAGTGCATTTGTTTAAGTTAACCAGACTTTTATTTTGACGGATCGCCGCAAATGGTGTTTGTTTATGTGTTCGTGTCCTCGTGCAGTGAAACGCTGCCGTTGAAAGCTCCACAAGCACAATGCGTTCAGTACACGCAACCGCGCCACTCTTTCACACACGGTAACGCAAAACAAGCAGAATACATATTTAAACAGTATCTGAATATTTCATTAACTGTTACGTTAGCTGTTCAGCGCTAATTTCTTGTTAGGAAATGCCTGGATTCCTTGATTCCCTCATTTTTCCGCATTGCGGAAATCATAGGGCTCTATGTATGTCACGTGAGGTATCGGTCTTTGGTATCGGTGTGTCATTACGAGTACAAGTACGAGTACATGAGCTTGGTATCGGTGCATCCCTACAGCAGACTAGACCATCTGACCAATCACATCAGACTAGGCTAGCGGAAAGGAGGGGATTAGACAGATGAATCGCGGAACGAATCATTTGAGAGTCAGTCAAGAAGTAAGGTAAGAATAACTGCCTATCGTTATGAAATAGTGTTTTTACACCTTCTATGTACATAAACTTGTTGTTGGACACTCCATAAACCAAAGTAGGACCTTAAAAACCCCTAGTTATGTACTAGGGATATGTACACTGTTCCCTCCCACAAGCACTTGTCAGATTATGGTCCAGGAAACCTGAAACAGCACAATTACACAGGGTTTTCCTAAAACGGCAACATCTCTATTTGAACAGGCCATTGTATTTTTGTGAATAATTTCATTGTTTAGTTTTCAGTCACTAGATAGATTCAGTCTTTGTTTCTCTCTTATTGTTTTGTTTTGGATTTGCATGACAGAGAGGTCAGTCAGATGTTTTGTGACAGCCTCAAGCCTTCTCTGAAGATTTAGAAGCACATTTTAGACCTAGGAATTTAAAATAATTGGTCTAAATTATAAATGGTCAAAGAACAAATGCATACTCAGTTCCCTAAGAAGCCTGCAATCATTTTTCAGATGAGGTGTGAGGTCACTAGGCTCAGTTTTTCAAAGGGAAACCAGAGATGTGGGAATCACCCCCACCAGTGTGCATTATAAAAATATTTATTCTCAATACCGTGGAGCTCCATGTGATACAGCGTGTATTTTCAGCCCTGTTACCCAATCTCTGCCATGCATAGAAGAACTATATCCCTCTGCTATTTTCTCTCTTGGCAAAATGTTGAACAGCATAGCCAGCCACAACACTGCACACTGACTCTTAAACGGTCATTTCCCCTCTGCTTGTGAAAAGGACTGCTTCCCTAAATTATTTAAAACTGTTCCTGTGCATTTTGCTGGTTTTGCTTACTGTTTGTTTGTTAAAATATGAATAAAAGTATAAACGATTGTATTGTCAGTCACATAATATTGTATAAAATTAAATATGCTGTTTACTAGGGATGTGCGACATGTCGACATGTCGACTACACGGTACAGCCGCTAGAGTCGACTCTGAAAACAACACGACTACACGAAAAAAAAATGGTTCGATGGAATTTTACATTAAACACGTTTTATTTAAAATAACACTTTACAATTAAATATTTTTAAAAATAATATGATACGTGATTTTTTTACGTTTCTGAAGCGGAAACGTTTTTTTGTTTAATTTACCTTAAGTCTCGCGTGCGCGCGTTGTGTCAGTTGCCGGCAGCAGGCTTACAAAATGGCCACTAGAAAATCAAGCAAGGTGTGGGAGTATTTTGATTTAAAAGACGACAGAAAAGTTTTATGTAAGTTGTGTAATGACAAATTGTCATATAATAATTCAACTGGGTCAATGCGCAATCATATACACCACAGGCATGTAGGTGTTAGCTTAGGAGAGGCTAGTCGAGGAGGCAAGCAAATGGCCATCACGTCGTTCACTTCAGCTCACCGCCGGTGTGATCCTGTATGCTCTGACAAAATAACCGATATTATCTCCGGAATGACGGCAAGTGATTTGTTACCACTCAGTTTTGTTGAGGGAAAAGGCTTCAGGCAATTAATGGAGTTCGTTGAGCCTGAATATACAGTACCAGGGCGAAAAATGATCACCTCAAGACTGGAGTTGGAGCATCAAAAAATGATCGCAAATATGAAAAAAAACATGGAGAAGACGAAATACGTAGCAATTACAACAGATTGTTGGACATCGCTTACCACCGAGTATTACATGACCATAACGTGTCACTTTGTCATCGAAGGCAAACTCCAAAGTAGGGTACTACAGACTCGCGTATTCGACGAATGACACACCGCGGACAACTTGGAAGAACACCTGCAAAATGCAGTTAGAGAATGGGGTCTGGACAGCAAGGTCATTGGCTGTGTCCATGACAACGCAAGTAATATAGTGCTGGCCAACAAGGATCTTCTTGAATGGGAGTCAGCTTCCTGCTCTGCGCACATGCTCCAATTAGCAATAACGGATGGATTTAAAGCTAACGCCATGACACGGTTAATTGGTGCATGCACAAGACTGGTGAGCCATTTTCATCATAGCACAACTCTGGAATTCAGTCAGCGATGTTTTCACGTCTTCACGAGCAAAGATGGGCGATTGCTGCGGTATTATCTGACAGATCCGTCACTAAACTTTCAGATGCCAGGATTTTGGTGTTGTCCGATGAGAACTGGACGACCATTGAAATGATGCTACCTGTACTGGATTGTCTCAAAAGTGCTACGTCTGTATTATGCAGTGAGGAATACGTGTCGGTTTCTATGGTGTTTCCCGTGACAATGAGTTTACTGAACAGGTAAATAATTCTAGGCAAATAGAATACATTAAAACATATATAAAGATATATAATTTGTAACATTAATAATTATAATGTGATCATGATCTGCAAGTTATTTGTCACCTAATTTCTACTACAGACATCTCTGCCCAGCAGTAGGCGATTCGAATAAAGTGGCCGAGTTTAAAGCAACGGTTTCAGCATCACTGGAGAAAAGAATTGGTACCATGGATGCAACCAAAGCGGGAGGTATCGCATTGCTTGCCTCTGCACTCGACCCTCGACACAAGCGTCTTCACTTTTTACAAGTGGACAAGTGGACAACAGACTGTAGAATATTAGGGCGCTGTATGACAGCCTTCCATCAATTGATGATGAAAACAGCGGCACCGTTGAAGACGACAGCCCTAGCACCCCAAAAGAGAAGAAAACAGGACTAAGTTCCTTATTTGGGGATGACTGCGAAGAATCACTGCGTGGGGATGAGCTGGAGTACTACTGGCCATCTGTCCCACTAAACGAAGACCCACTTCGGTGGTGGTTCGGGATGGCCGGGCGCTTTCCCAAGCTCTGTCGGTTTGCTAACCGCTATCTCTGCGTTCCCGCCGAGCAAATTTTTTCTTGTGCAGGGATTATTGTGAATCGTCTTAGGGTCCCGTCTTTCACCAGACCATGTTGATATGTTAATTTCTCTCAACAAAAATACATGGTCTGAGTAAGTAAAATGGACTTTGTTATTTTTCACACTGTCCTCTTTTACACATGGTTAAAAGTTACAAAGTTATATACAAGTTTTATTTATTTGGTGTAATGTTCAATTTCTTATACATTCTTAATGCGTAACCTACTGTAGATGTACAGCATATTAATTATTTAAAGTCCGATTTATGCTATTACTTGTTTTATAGCAGTCATCTGTTGATTGTTTTCAAAATTATTGCAAAATATGTTGGCTAATGAGGAAATTCTTAATGAGAATAAGCAGAATAATATGCTAATCATTTACTTAATGTACAATTTTGTCTGAAATTTAATTGCATACATTTTTCTTCTGAGAATGGATGTAGAATATTTGGCATGAATTGGTATGAATTGTTAAGTAAACTGTCATCTGTTGATTGTTTATAAAAAGTTTAGGATATATGTTGGCTAATAATATTTAAGGAAATTGTTAACAAAAATACCCTAATAAGAGTAAGATTACGTAATGGGCCTGCACTCCAGGTTAATAAATGCCTGTGTTGTCTAACGCTGAGTGTACTGTATCCTTTTTCTTTACAAATAAAGAAGACGGTCTAAAAAGTTATTTCTTTTCAAAGTGTTGCACTCTGCTAAGCAAATATGACCTGTGGCGCGGTGCGTATAGCATTCTGAAAAGAGATCTTGCTGCGCCTGGGAAAAAAACAAGCGTCTCGCTTTCGTGGTGGGCTTGCAGCACGTCTACATTTAAAATAACGCATTTGAGCTTGCGAAAGATGCAGATTCTTATTTTTAGACTAGTCGGTTTTAAAACTATCGTTTAAACGACAAGCCAATAAGTCGTAGCGCACATCCCTAAATGATCCAGTCAGGGCTGGCGCTTCAGCAAATGCAGAAATATTAATGATCATAACGTAAGGAAAGTGGAACACATATGCCTGTTTTAGCTACATTAAATACTGGATATGAACAGTTTGATTTTTTAACCTACATTATTTAGTATTTAAAATTTAAAAATAGACTAGTCGACTACACGGTTACAAAACTTTCGTTTAAACGACTGTCAAATTAGTCGTAGTGCACACCCCTACTGTTTACACAGTTCTTAGGTGCTAAATGTTCATGATAAAGTGATAATGATAAGTTCTTGGGGGTCCTTCTGTTGTTTTATTAGAGAATGCTTGTTGACCTCTGTATCATATGTAATTGTGACCTGTTGTAACAGCTGTGAACAACCTTTATAAGCTCCAATGACCTCTAACTTTGGTCCAGTCCATGCTGTTGTCAATAATCTTTAAACTGATTTTCACTCTATATTTATAGCCATTTATACTACTTCATTACATCTGTAAAGTGAGACTATATGAGTATTCATATCACATTTGTGATTTATTTCAATTATATTGAATATTTTTTTATATTTCATTGCTGTGCATTTGTTAAGTACTGTATATTTGGATTCATGGAACTTAAGCTTTCTAAATAATTTCCTTGATTTTTGCCCTGACCCCTGGTTAGTTTATAAGTTGAACCAGTTGATTTAACGCACTTGCAACATTTTCATTTTTTTACATGAGAATTATATATTAAATTAAATAGTTTTAATTGAATTCTAAATGTTTAACGGCTTAAGTTTCTACATATGTTTTAATGCCACTGTCATTTGCTTTTTTGCATCCAGACATGCATGTTGCAGAAATATTTGCTCTTGAAAGTCTGTCCTACTCTTTTAACAGATATCCAGGAATTTTATGAAGTGACCTTATTGGATAATAATCAGAGATGTGGGGAATCTGTCAAAGTGCCCGATGCAATGCTTCCAGTGAACCTGTGGGATTACTCCAGCATTCAAAGCACATCTGTGACTTCTGACACCCTGCCCAGCCTTAGCACCAGCATAGAGGTAAGAGTGCCCCAACCCGTGTAAGGATTTGGCTAGATGACCAGCTCATTTCTTATTGTCAGAATTAGATTACTGGTGAACAGTGCTCAGTATATGGTTTGATTTTAGATTAATTTAATATTTTATAGAAACTTTTTTCTGTTTGTGTCGAGACGATATCATGCTGTCCAATGCCTGCTTAAACATTTTCAGCAACTCGCAAACATCTCACTTGGAAAAGCAATGTTTTTCAAGGAGTTTCAAATTGTTTATTGGGGACACATTGCAGTCTTAAATGAAAAGGCATTTGTTAAGCAGTGCATTTGTTCAGTAGGTGCTCCAAAATTTCATTTTTAACTGTTCTGAATCATGACTATGTCTCCTCTATGAAGCACGTGTGCTTGTGTTTCACACCCTCTGTGTAATCATTAGTCAGGCCTTCTGAGTACCGATATCCTGCTCTGCATGTTATCAACACAGTCCTCATTGTGCTGTTTTGTTGGAGTTCAGTGTAATCTTGCATAGCATACATTAATTCATTGCAGGCTAATGCGTTATATTCACAGAAACGGTCTGAAAAGACTCTGTATCCTCCTGGATTCAGAGAGAGGGCATTTTAGGCTGGCTGGCTGGCTCTGCATGACACGCTGAGAACAAATACGACGCAGAAGTCTTTACTCCATGTGGCACTAACTGCCGTCTCTGTCTTTTTTTGAATACTTTAGTAGCTGTTCTCTATCCCTGGTGCAGAGGATTCAGTATATAGAACGTCCTAAAAGAAATGAAAGAAAAATGACGAGCACCGCTTAGTGTTGTCACGGTACCAAAATTTCAGTAGTCTGTACCAATACCAGTAAAATTCCACGGTTCTCGGTACCAATTTCGGTACCAAAGCAAAACACCAGTACATGCTAATTGAAACACAATTTTATTAATAAAGCTCATTATTAATATAAATGTATAGAAAGCAATGCCATTTTGTATACATGAAGTATACAAGTTAATTGTTCCCGAAACGGTTGTGTGCTCACTGGGGTCTTTCATGCTGATGAACATCCTCCTCAGTCTGCTGCTGTAGAAGACAAATAGAATAAACTTCAGTAAGTCAACTGACTGAACAAACATGCATAATGCAATATTACAACAAACCTCAGTTTTTATACTGCATTTACACAAGATTACTTGCATTAAGGTAACTGTATATTAAAATAATAAATGCAACAGATATACAGTATTTTTCTTTAGTTTAAATGTGGCTTTTTAAACCTAATAGAGTTATCTATCCAAGACATACACATTGTTAGTCATACAGTTAGTATGATAGTTTTCTAGCACATAGATTGCATATAGGCCTATGTAAAATAGGTACTGTAATCCCCATCCTGTCCTCCCATTTATTTGACCCCATTACAGTTATTAAGCATTAAATGGTTACTAAAGAAACTTGCCTGGATTAGCATTGGCGCTAACAAATTAACACGCAAACAGGGACGTTTATTTTAACGTAACCTTTAATTTAACATGATACAACATTCATAATGCAAACGCGAACAGAATTTGAAACTTACCGCTTGAACTTGTTAACTTAAATCCGGATGTTTCCTCCTTTCACCACAAAACTCTGTTCGTTTTCTTCGTGATATGACTTTAATCTGAAGTATTTCTGTGCGCATCTCTTGTGGATCGGAGCCGCGCTTATCCGCTCATCACGTCTTATTGCGTCTATAAAAAGTTTCCGACTGACAACCTGTCAGACAGAGCATCAGTACCCGGTTGACCCGGTACGTCGGTGGTACCGGGTCTTATGAAAATGAGGTACCGACAACTTTTTTATTTTTAGGTACCGACTTGGACCGGAAGTACCGGTACTTTTGACAACACTAGCTGTATGTTTGATGTCTAGGAGTAGACACGCAGAGACCTTCAGACTTTGGCTGCCGGATTCAATCCACTGTACATTTAAGAACTGCGTTCGATAACACGCAAAAACTAGAAGAGGAAAGAACTGAAGTTGATAGGGTAAATGCTTGAATGTATAGATTTTTGAATTTAACCTATTATTTATCATGTTAGAAGTTGAGAGTAGCTCCAAATATTCTACATTCAGTTTCATTCAAGTTAGACTAAAGTTTAGACTAAACATTTTTGCCCCATTGTAAAACATAATTGTGAAGAAACTGAATAGGTCTTTTTTTGCCTTATTTGAAGGTACTGTATTTTGAAGTGCAACTGCTCAGATTTTCACTTATATACAGTTAAATGCAGTTGGACAGATAAGTACTGTGTGTTAGTAAGTAACTGGACCACTGTTTAGGCATATAGTGGCCAATCAGACCATCTATTTTTGGTAGAGAAAGTCAAAACACCATTGCCTGCTTGCAGTGTAGACATATCATGACAACATAGACTGTCACTTTTGTTTATTCATGACAGGACAGATTACTATATCTTATTTTAGCAAAGCAGCATTGCATCCAGGAATAAACCGCTTAGTTGTGAAAATGACCCCGATTGACCAGTATCTTATCAACAGTAATGTAATATACAACAGGTTTTAGACCAACAAATCCAGACCCAGTTTAGTCTGATTTTACTAAGTTTGAACAGTGTTTATTATGGCTTAAGAATGAATTTATAAGCCACTAAGTATACCTTTACTACCCCCTAAACCTAGCCACAGCACAGGCTGAAAAAATTGAATTATTAGAGACTTGGTTACATCAATGCAAAAATCACTTATTCTGTATAATTCCCATTTGTCTTCAGCTCTATTTGACAGTGTTTTCTAATATGTTGTTATAAATAAACAAAATATATTAATAGTTGCACATCTTCAAGCTTTTAGTTGAATGTAGGTTGATTTAAACGAACTTTCCCCTCTGCTGTATGTTTCAATGTCCTCTCTCTTTTCCCTCTTGTTTCTTTCTGTGTTAATAATGGCCACTTTCAGGACTCTCCCCTCCTAAATGAAATTCTTCATGTGCTCGCTAAAGCTAGATCTTCCTCAATTGAGCTGGACCAAGTAAGTATAATGCCGGCACGGGTCTGGTGGGTTGGGCATACCCCATGGTCGCATGTCTGGGCCGCTCATTCCCCATGCCTTGTCAGTGGGGTTTGTTCTAAGAATAAAGGGACTTGTGTCATTGTGCTCCATTCATTTGGGCATGTCTCATGGGTCTTGGGTCTACTGTGGACCTAGATCACAGCATTATCAGTGGAATATCATAAGATTTGTCAGGTTTTGGTGACCAGCTTCTGAGTGGCATTTTTACAATGATGATTTTAATGATGTTTTAGGAGCCTCACTTTTATACAGCCCAAATTATGTGAATGTGATCAGCCTGATATTGCTGATAAGAATATAAAATTGGATTTCTTAGTACAAATTGTTAAAATATGTTCATATTACCAAAGATTGTTCCAGTTGTGAAAATGCCAGTTTGATGACGCCAATATTTAATGGTCTTCACCCATTGGGACTGTACGACTAACATTCCTATTAAAATATGTATAGCAGATTTTGTATTTTTGCTTGTTTCGAGTTTATTATTATAAGCACAAATATTACACATTACATGTCTTTTATTAAACAAAACCGTTCTGAAAAGCTTCAAGTCTATTTGCATGTTTGATACCAGGCAGATTCATTGTGTAAATTGTTACTCATTTAAAGGCGCACTTCTTGATTAACAGCGACCACTAGCGTTGCATTATAGATTTGCCATGAATTGCTCAGTCCAAACATGACGGTGGCCACCACAGTACAAAAAGATGTCGTTCTCATGTTGACGCAGGGAAGAGATTTTGCAGGCATTAGAAAGACTGTAGAAAGAGCTATGACTTATGTATTACATAAAATAAAAGGTTTGTGGATTTTAAGTTTAAAAAGAAGGATAAAAGTCAGGCAGGAGCTAGGACCCGTGTTAATATTATAAAGACTTTCCAGCAGAGACGCGTTAAGACCCGCGGTACTAAGGCTTTTAGCAGATATACTCATAGATATCTATGGAGATACTTTCCAGCAGAGAGACGTTGGAGAGAAAGATCGTCTTAAAATCATCCCCGAGGAGGTTGCTTTGATTCGGATCAATATGTGAGTAACATACTAACATACCAAGATATGTTGTTGTTGTAATATTAGCTGTGTGACGGAGCAGTTTTGAGCGTCATTGTTTATCTGGAACTGCTTTAATATTGTACTCGTCCAGATACTGGAGAGAGAGAGAGAGCGCGTTGGAGCTGAAACTGAAGAGCGAGCGAGAGTGCGTTTTATTCTTTTACTCAATTATGAATAAACTTTCAGTTAATCCGCGGGTCACATGCGTTCCGCACCGGAGAGCACGATCCCTACGGATCACAAATCTTCCCGCGATCCGTTTCACCACGATACCACAGCGGAGAGGAAGAGCGCGTTGTAGAGTTGTTTAGGGCTGCTGTACAAAACATGGCGGAGAATTCAATGTATGTAGGGCCGCTCTGTATGTAGATATAAACAGCTTATTCTAAGGTATTACACTTAATGGTTCATTACGTAAGGTCTTTATACACCTCTGAAGAAATAGTTTTGTATATTATATTCCATTTCTGTCAATAGATTCTCCTAAAAATGCCATATTGTTCCTTTAAATGTTTGCATTTAAACGGTTCATTTAAGCTTCTCAGAGGCTAAACGGTTTTTGGCATCGCTTTTTGATAATTATGTTAATTGTGGATAGGCATTAGAGATGTTTATTTTCCATTGTTGCTTTTCTTTGATGCTTTTCCGTTCGCGTTTCCTTGAACCTAAAACCTCCATGCCACTGAAGTACAGAGCCTTCTTCTAAGGGAAGGGCTAATCACTGTGCACATCAAATATTTATTCTTACGCTGCATTTCAGAGAAATCTACCATTCACTACAGTATGAGCTATATAAAGCTTGCTTTTACACCGTCTGTTCAGTGTTAAAATGTGTGTGAGGTCACTGATGGTGGGACTGCATTTGCTGGGATCATGCTTCAGATTTGCAAAAACAGTTTCTCTGTGGGACATCTGAATTCTCTATGTCTTTTGAGTTGTCTCTTTCAAATCTGTTTTGGTGTCATTTTTTTGGAGGATGTGGCTCAGTTGTGCATGAATTGCTTAATGTTCAAGAATTTACTACAATAAATTTCAAGTAAATTAAACTTTAAACTTGAAAGAGTATTGAAGTTCACCACACTGCATGGGCAGCAAAACTTAAGGTACCATAGCAGATTTGATATCGTTTGATGTTATCTGATGCCGACAAGTTGTTAAAGATGTCACAGACCACTGGGGATGAACCCATTAAACTCAACCGACCCCCGCCTTTCTGCCATTAGTGCTGCTCAAACACAACAGAGATCATGAAGTTAACGGTGTTTTGAAGCATGGCGCTTTTGTAAGAAATACATTTTAGCCATGTCGATGATGCAGAACCAGTTCATGCAGACAAATAAGTCGTTGTTTGCGTTAATGAAGCACTGGGATGACTTATGCAAGTGTTGCAGGTGTAAAGTTGTTGTGTCAGGGCTCTAGACTCATTTTTCCACTTTCTCAGTTCGTCGCACCAACTTACAATTTGGTTGCACCATTTTTATAGTAATCATATGTTATTGATATAATATTCAGCTATCCACATTCCCCTGCATAACTTGTATATAACGCAGTATAATTTGTATATAGCACATCTGTACATACAATATACTGCCTGTTGTCCTTTTGTCTAATATTGTCCTTTTTGTCAAATGTTTATTGTCTCACACATATTTATTTTTTACATTTTGTTGCCTGTGCCTTGTCACTTTTTTAACCTGTATGTGCACTGGAAGCTTCTGTCACTATAAGACAAATTCCTTGTGTCCATTATACGAGTTGTTTCAATAAAATGAATCGGTTCAAATGAGTCATCACGTCGCGAATCGGACATTAGCGGACATTCGCACGCTGTTTGTTTTTCACACCTGTTAGGACTTTGCAAAAGATAGAAGTTAACACGGAAAACACTTCAATGGATAGGATTTTTCCTTTATGTCAGCTGCATGTCGGCTATAGTCGGCTATAGACCACTTCATATTTGCGCTTTAACACTTGCGAGCCCAATAAATCCAAAATAGAAAAGAAACATTGTATTTGTTATTTTGTACAGTTGTTATTATTTAGTTTTATATTCAAGTTATATATTGGCTATGGAATGATCTGACACAAATATAACCTGTCACTCTTCACAATCCTCATTTATTGCCCTCCTTACAGAAAACTGTAATTTTGCCACTGCCTTCTTTATTTTTACCCCATAAAACTAAATCAAATTAGCTAGCTCAAAACTCAAAAGTAACTCAGAATTAAATTATTATATATGTACTTTACTACACATGGTCATAAATAAACTTTAAATACTAAATCTTAAACCACTCTTGTTAAATGGTCTAAGCACGCTTGTGTTCTGATGTGTTTTGAGTGGCTGACTTGATGGGTTCAGACAGTGAGTCTCATGAGTTCAGTGTTTGATATACGAGTTGTTTCAATAAATTGAATCGGTTCAAATGAGTCATCACGTCGCGAATCGGACATTAGCGGACATTCGCACGCTGTTTGTTTTTCACACCTGTTAGGACTTTGCAAAAGATAGAAGTTAACACGGAAAACACTTCAATGGATAGGATTTTTCCTTTATGTCAGCTGCATGTGCGGTACACTTGTCAGGGAAGAAAGGCAACATGTTTTTGAGCACATTAACACCCAGCTGTAATTCAGGTAAAAATATTCCCTGAATGCGCCACGTGAAACATTGATTCTGACTTCTTTGAATTAAAATGTGCAGGAGAGAGACAGTTCAGAAACCAACGTGTTCGACTTCGTTAAGTGCTGCACAGAATGATCGGAATATGACATCAATGTTCCGTGAGAGCGTTTTAAAAGCATATGGAGCGCTCTGTCCCGTGATGCTTTTATGCTGTTCGGTCTGCGCAACACCGAATGAAGTCAAACACACACTTTAGTTTGGAGACAGGGAGTGCACGAGCTCTCTGCTCGGTCTTTACTGCACTAATCACAAGCGCGTCATTCACCGCTCGTAAATCACATTAAATGTTCAAATTCATTTTACGCACTCGCACCAATGCGACCCTCTGAAATTTTACCTAGCACGTTATAAAAAAACGGTTGCATTTGCGAGCATTTTGGTCGCAGTCTAGAGCCCTGGGTCTGTTTCGAGCGCGCATCTCTCTTTTCTGAGAGCTGCGCTGTGAGATGCTGAGAGGCACGATGTCGCGATAGGACAGGATGGATTGCATTTGTATTGTTACAACTAAGGTAAGCGCACTTATTCACGGTGATTTATTTGCATTCTCTTTGGCATCTTCCGCATCTGCAAGAGCATTTTTTCTTTAGTTAGCCTTATTGCTTTAAGCTTGTATACTATAAATAGTGTTGTCGAGGCAGTGATTAACACACTTTCGTTTATATCAGAATAAAGTGAGATAAAGTTTAAAGTAGTTGAAATCATGACCATTCTGCCCATATTGGTTTACCATCTCAGAATTTACTTAACTTCCAAGGGAATTAATATTTTCCCTTTTATATCATGTTTGTTTAGCCAAGTTTTTTTTAAATATATATATTGATAATAACCTTATAATTTCCATATTTAAAATGCTGCCAGACACCTGGGCTCTACTGAGGCTATATGGTCCAGAATCTGCTTTATAAGTGCAGAATATCAGCTAGACATCAAGTTTTGTTTCTAGTATCCCCACAATATTATGCTAATTCCTTTTGAAACCACTGATTACATTACTACTAGGGGTGAAACGGTTCAAATTACTCACGGTTCGGTCTGTGTCACGGTTTTAGAGTCACGGTTTCGGTTCGGTTCGATTTGTGCTATGTTCAGGGAAAAGGGACTACTGACAAATAAAAATAAGAACAAATAATCAAGCTACAAGTAACAGCACCAATAAAACAACAGAGCAAAGCAGAAAATTAAATAAGATACTGTATATATACCTTTTAAGGTAGAAATGGATTAAAGTAATCAAATAAAACATAACATTGCATATGTACAAATTAAATAAAGATGAATCATAATTGAAGTTACAGAAGCTATTGAGTCACAAGCAATGAGTGATTTCCTTGACTTTTAACAGACAGCAGGAATATGCTGCTGTCGCTTTAAGAGGAATGAAACACATCCAGAACACTGATACTGTGTGAATTTGTCCGTTTAAGCGCTTCAAAGACAACTCAATATTTGCGCCATGTCTGAGACTTTCCTTATGCGCGCTTCGGATCTTCTCACAGCGCGCAAGTGAGTTTTCTTCTGCATCATCTTGCACTTAAATGTTTAAATTGGCAAGGCTTGAATGAGTTTAGTTTAAACAGCAACACGTGCTGTTCAGGTCTCACCTGCACTCGCGCGCTCACAACACCGGGTGATGAAAGCATAAATGACTGGTCATATTACAGCATACGTCAATTGATATTTGTCTATGTTATTTTATTTGTTTTAGGTATTAAATGTGTATCCATCGACAAACATACATTAGCTGAACTTTGTCAGTCTGTTTTATGCATTATCATTTTTAACGAACCACATTATAAATGCGTCGTCAGATTTAAGATGAACCGCGGTCCAAGCGCGTTGGACCGTGTGCTGAACCATTGGTGGAGAACCGTGCGGTTCAATTATTTACCGAGAACCGTTACACTCCTAATTACTACTGATGTGATGTCACAATATTTATTTTAGTTTTTCATTCCACTCTGGATTCTCACTGAATTTATAGGACTCTTAAATTTCCATATTAAAGTATTTCATTATCTGTTCATGGAGTACTGAACACAAAATGATGAATGGCTAATTTTTAACTGGAAAAAACTTTTTTTTTCAAGAAAGGCTGCAACAGGTCAGACATAATCTGGCAAATTGTATTGAATTATACTTTAATAAAACATTTTCACGTCACTCTTGTGATTTCCCGCCGTCAAATTCTAGCTGTTGAAATTTGGCCATATTATATTATACTGCTTGTATGATGTTGTGCTCTGACACAAAATCTTACAAAAGATTCTGATCTCACAGGTACAACATAAACTACCTTTTTAGTGTAAGCTTGATGGATATGTTAAAATAGTGAGACTATTGGGAAAAGGGCAGTGCAAAGAGTGCATGCTCCAGCACTCTGGATTAATGCTTTACCGCCAAATAGTGCTGTAAAGTTCTCAGCAATAATCATTTTATTAATCAATAGTAATATGCATAGATTGAACTGTACTTGGTGACCACAGAATTCTTATTTTGATAAATAACCTGTGTGGTTCTGCTGCCAGAAGTGTTGCTTCTGCTCAAAGGGTTTGTACAGTTGTGTGGGAATTCAGGTTATCTTTTTCTGCCTTTTCATAATGCCTGAACCCTGATACTCCCACCCTTCGTTCAGAGATCCTGGTTGTGAGTTGTAACGGCTGTCACAGATCACAGGCTCCAGTTGTGCGCAGTGACTGCATGTTTTCTGCATGCATGACTGCCCATGCTCATGTCTCCTCTGGTTGGTGCCTGCCTTGAGGCATGTCAAAGTTGCAGTTTAAAGCACATAGATTTCCATGTGGGCTGCACATCGACTTTGCAGTAACAGGGGGAAAAGATGGAAGAAAACTATTTCTGCTTGCATCCTCGTTTCTTGAAAAAAGATCCAAAGGCACACAAATGACTTGTTGGTACAATTATAATCATTTGAATGCTTACTTACTATGATAAATGACTGCCTACCCTTCACCTACGTTGGCAATATACATTCTAAAAGGTATTTATAATAAGTCTGCAGGCCCGGTAATCTCAGCAGTGCCAAAGACCTCTAAAAAATCTGTAAAAAGATCTGTAAAAAACTTAGACGGGCCCGGGGGGATAAACAGACACAAGTAATTCAACTCATTCGAGCGTGTGTGTATAAGCTCTTTAAATATTGTTTAGTAGGGCTCAGTGAGAATTGCTATAACATAGCCTCAATCAAATGTCATTCTACACATTATCTCCATCCACACAAATGAATGACTCATTGGCTCTGATCTGGACCATTCCTCCTCTGGGCATTACAGTCTGCTCTAATCACTTCAGTCAAATAAATTACATCTCATCTGCCAGACTATGAGTAGTTCTTCAGAAATATTTAATTGATTCTGAGGCAGAAAATAAACTATACCTCAAAGTTTGTACTTTTTGCAGTAATAATATCCTGAGCGGTCTCATTAATAGTAAATGCTTTGCAAACAACCATAAATGTAATTTTTATATGAATGCAAAGTGCTACACAGTACCATGTAGTTGAGGGTCTCTCAGGTCCCTGCTTGCCAAGTCATTATGTACATGGGGATGAAGACACAAAGCTTTCTTTTTCTCCTTTTTTGCTTCTTATGCATTTTGTGGCTCAGAAAACAATTTTGTCTTATCTAAAAATAAAGAGTTTGAGGCCAACAACCTGCTGGTCAGCTCCGATGGGTCATTCTTTTATTTATTGACAAGATCAAACCAGGTTAAAGGCTGGTAGAGTAAATATTCAAAGGAGCAAACTGTCATGAAAGTACACAGACCTTTATATGTTACAACTTATTGCTTTAGTTCAGATGTTTCAGAGATTTATAGAGACTGTATTGCATTTGGCTTGTAGTAAAGATAATGAAAATGTGATGGTCAAAACCATAAATAGAATGTTTGAGGTATTAGAAGGTGCTTCAGACTTTTTTATTTACATCAGTTAGATGAGACTGCTGAAGATAAACATGACTGCAAACTGTAAATAATGAATATTAAAATGATGTTGCCAAAGACAGCCAATAGGCAATTTGATAAATCAGTCCTCAAAAATAATCTGTGATATGGGATGGTTTGGTTTTCACCAAATGGATGCTAAACAAACTTCTGTAAAAATATTTCAAGTGGTTGTGCAGTAATACTCTTATGAATTATGGTATTCATGTATCTACCCCTTGTCTGATATTTTTCCTAAAGAAAACGTCTTGGTTACGGATGTAACCTCAGTACCCTGATGGAGGGAATGAGACGTTGTGTCGAACCGACAGAATGTGGTTTGTCTGGAGAACCTATCATCTTCTGAGTATTTAGAAAAGGCCAATGAAAATTGGCGAATGAAATTTGCATGCTCATTCATTCACCTTTGGTCTGAGGAGCCTTAAGCATCCTCCCCCGACCGCTGGGGTGGGCGGCCAGTGTTGTGGCATGAGGGACACAACGTCTCGTTCCCTCCATCAGGGAACCGAGGTTACATCCGTAATCAAGACGTTCCCTTTCTGTCGGTCTCTTGACGTTGTGTCGAACCGACAGAATGGGGTTCCTATGTAAGACGCCACAGCACTGAGCCACATCACAATCTCTAGCGGAGCGACGTTGACTGGCCTGGGCGAGTCAGACGAAGACGCTAACAAGAAATTATGACCATCCAGTGGAGAGGAAGGGGGACCCAGAGCTTTACCACAAAGTTGGGAAGCCCCTGCCACCGGCCGTCACGGGCGGAGGTCTAGTTCTCTAAATGGCGAGAAGCCGCCCGGCACTGTAAGGGCCACTGGGTAAGCATTATTCCCCCCGGGGGGAAAACGCTGCAGAGACCACTACCTACCGTAGGGAGGAATTAGTGGAGACACCACATGGTCTCACCAACAAGGGAGAACTCATGGGAAAATGTGCGGACTGCAGGAGTTAACCGCAAGGTGGGAGTCCACCTAGGGAGGTCATGGGTTGCCGAGGTGGGAACCATTCATGAGGATACATCAGACGGAACAGCCCACGGAGGGGGGGTTACCACGTCTGGAGCACTAGGTCCGGTTAGAGCTATGTGGGAGATAACTCAACTGTTCCCCGGCCTAAGGGGGCAGGGTTGCTCTGCCCAGCCTGCCCCGAGGAAGGGGCTAGTGATGGATAAAATGCCTGCTCTTTACCCAGTGGGGGAAAGAGGGGAGGCGTAATAGCCGCTGATCCCCCTAAGGAAGGGGGAAGGGCTTTCGCAGGTGTACGCCCTACCGGCTGCCGGTCCTACACCTTGCCAGGATGCGGGCTGACACCGGTTTCGTGCGTAGGTATTAGAACCTCACGGAGTCGTTGGGCATAGCCCAACCCGCAGCTCTGCAGATGTCTGCTAGAGAGGCGCCCTAAGCCAGTGCCCATGAGGAGTGTGCCTCACTCTCAACGGGCAGGGGCGAATTGAGATCGGTATGCCCTAACGAGGGCATCCACGATCCAGTGGGCCAGCCTCTGTTTGGAGACAGCCCTCCCTTCTGCTGACCTCCGAAACAGACAAAGAGCTGCTCAGAGCTTCTGGGCTCTGCGTGCGGTCCAAGTAGAGGCGCAGTGCGTGTACTGGACACAACACGGAAAGGTTGGGTCTTCCTCCCCGGTGGGGAGCACCTGCAGGTTCACCACCTGGTCTCTCGGTAGAGTGGTGGGAACTTTGAGCACGTAGCCGGGGCGGGGTCTCAAGATAACGTGAGAATCCCGGCCCCGAGTTCTAGGCAATCTGTGGACACGGAGGGTGCTTGCAGATCCCCTACCCTCTTGGAGGTGAGCGCCATCAGGAAAGCCGTCTTTATCAAGACTGAGAAAGAGCGGCAACCCCGAGAGGCTCGAAGGGGGCGGGGCCTCTTGAGGCCCGCCACCTAGGTCGCAAGAGGGTACAGAGTGCGGATAAGGTGGTCACCCTCTCGCGCCCCTTAGGAACCTAATGACCAGGTCGTGCTGTCCCAGAGGCTACCCAGCACTTGGGTCATGATTGAGCGGCCGTAGCGGCTACATACATTCCCAGTGTGGAGGGGGAGAGGTTACTCCTCAGTCTCTCTTGAGGAAGGGACAGCTCGTACCCGACCGAGCAACTCCGTGGGTCTTCTCGCCGAGAAGAGCACCAGGATGAGAAGAGGCGCCACTTATGGGCGTATAGCTGCCCAGTGGCCGAAGCCCTAGCCTGAGTGACGTCCCAACCAGACCGGGGGTGGGTCACTCAGGATCTCCTCGTCCCGTCCAGACATGGAGACCAGGTTCTGCCTGGGATGCCGTAACATGCACCTTCCCCTGGGGAAGCAGTTCACCAGGGGGAGCGGCCAGGGGGGAGTTGTTGTCAGAGCCTTAGCTCCGAGAACCAAGTCCTGGTTAGGCCAAAGGGGCGTAACTAGTACCACTTGATGCTCCTCTTCCCTGGCCTTGCACAGGACCTGTGCAATGAGGCTCACTGGGGGGAAGCGTACTTCCGTTTGTCCCGCGGCCAGCTGTGCTCAAGGGCATCCGTGCCAAGGGTTGCCTTGGACAGGGAGTACCAAAGCGGACAATGGGTGGAGTCCGGGAAGGCAACAGGAACACCTGTGCCTGGCCGAACTGCTCCCAAATGAGCCGGCTGCACGGGGATGGAGTCGCCACTCTCCGCGAGGCGTCAACTGATGAGAGAGCGCATCGGCTGTCTGGTTCAGGACGCCTGGGATGTGTGTGGCTCGCAGGGAACTGATCACCTGCTGACTCCAGAGGAGGAGGCGCCGGGCGAGTCATGTTAGCTGCCGTGAGCGAATGCCACCAATGATATACGCCACAGCAGCTGTGCTGTCCGTCCGGACCAGCACGTGCTTGCCCTGCACGAGAGGTAGTAGCCTCCTCAATGCAAGTAGCACAACCAACAACTCTAGGCAGTTGAAATGCCAACGCAGGCGGGGGCCCGTCTACCTCCCCGACACTGCATGCCCGTTGCACACGGCACCCCAACCCTACAGGGAGGCATCCCTAAGGGAACCCCTGTCCGCAAGAAGGTCATGGGAGACCAGGGGGTTAGGGTGTGTCGGCAGAAAAGCGTTATGACCATACGCCTGCTGCCGGTGTGCCACGCTCTCCAAGGAACTTGACTCTGTAGCCAGTGTTGGAGCGGTCGTATGTGCATCGACCCGAGGTTCACCCCCGCCGAGGATGCCATGTATCCCAGGAGCCTCTGAAATGTTTCAGGGGGACCGTTGACTGCCTGAGAGCTTCAGGCAGTTCAACACTGATCCGGCGCGCTCTGTAGTCAGTCGCACTGACTCTGGGAGGTCGCGAGGGCGCGGGCTTCCTCGTCGCAGGTCTCGCGCCCCCCGTGGGGGGTGAGCGGGACCGCTCATGAGGACAGAGTCGCGTTCCATACCGAGAAAGAGGACGCTCTGCACCGGGGAGAGCTTGCTCTTCTCAGTTGACCTGTAGCCCCACCGATCTAGGTGCCGGAGCACCAGGTCCCTGTGTGTACACAACTGATCTCGAGAGTGCGCCAAGCTGAGCCAGTCGTCGAGATAGTTTAGTACCCGCACACCTCCTTCCCTAAGGGATCTGCGCGATCAACCTGAAAGTCAGTTATTGAGCCTGTTCAGAACACACAGACCCAAGATAGGGCGCACCCCCCCGCCTTTCTTGGGGACAATGAAGTACAGGCTGTAAAACCCGTTGAACATCTCGGCTGGTGAGACGGCTCGATCACTCCCTTCACCAGAAGGGTGGCCACCTCGGCCCGAAGTACGGGAACATCCTAGCTTCTGACTGAGGTATATCGTATGCCCTGAAACTTGGCGGGCGTGAGGCGACTGGATCGCGTAGCCGAGACGGATCGTCTTCCTAGCCAGCCTGACAGTCTGGGAAGCCGGACAGGCTCCCAGAATGAGACAGGGGGACTAAAGGTACGATCCTTTTCATCGTCCCCCGACGGGTGGTTCGATGGCTAGCAGTACGGATTTGGCTCTGCTGTTTTTCCTGCCTGGCGACTGACTGAGAGTGCTGAGGGCTGGTGTTTATACTCGACATTGCGCTTCGCCATGACGCAACGTTGAGTTTGCCGTTCACCGTTGTGCAGAGGGTGGGAGCGGCTGTGATAACCCAGAGAGAGATGAAACTCTCTTTTTGAGAGTAAGTGGGCGCTAGCTCCCCGGAGGGGGCCAGCAGATGGAGAGACGGGGCAGGATCTGTCCCTATCCGACTTCCCAGCGATGTGGCTGGGGTCGGGCCCAATGGTAGACTCGATCCCCCTGAGGTCTTCCCATAAGGGCCGCTTCGCCGCGGCTGCTGATGGGGCGATGGTCTCCTCTTCGCTGTCTACTCCAGGGGGGCCGCCTGAGTGGGGGGCGCCAGAGCTGGAGGGCTTCAAAGAGGACCAGGGCTGCTGGGAAGCAGACAGTGCATGGGACTCGACGGCCGAGTCGAGTTCTCGCTTCTTTACTGTCGAGAACCCTCCGGGGGAGGCCGTGTGCGGGTCTCACGCCCATCGACGGGCGGGGGGTGAGCAGGGCTGCTGCGGCTCGACAGTAACACCAACCAGCCTCCCCGTGCGAGACGGGTGCATCGAGAAAGCGGACCTTCTCGGCGTTACTCATCTGCGCAAGGATCGGCCAGAGGAGTTTCTCATGGACCACAATTGTGGACATCGTCCGACCCAGGGCCCGCGTGTTCACCTTGGTCGCCCGTAGAGCGAGGTCGGTGGCGGCGCGGAGTTCCTGCATAAGCGCTGGGTCGGTCTTACCCTCGTGGAGCTCTCTCAACGCCCTGGCCTGGCAGGAGCCATAGCGTGGAGAGAGGAGGCAGCTTGGTCCGCCGTAATGTAAGCTCTCGACACCAGAGATGCCGAGACCCCACATGCTTTGGACGGGAGTCTAGGTCGAGCCCCCCCTTCAGGTAGCCGCCGCCTACGGGCACGAGTGCACCGCGGCGGCATACTCCACCTGGGGGAGAACGACGTATCCTCCAGCTGTCTCAACTTCGAGGGAAGAGAGGGTGACAGAACTTTGTTTGACGTGAAACGTGCCGGAAAGGGGGCGTTCCAGGTCTTACTAAGTTCCTCATGCACTTCCGGTAAACACTTCACTGGGGGCGGGCGCGGCTTGGAGCCGCGCTCAAACCCGAGGCGCCATGTAGCCAGCCGCGAGCGCCGGGAGAGGCAGTGCCACTGCAACCCAACACTCACGGCGGCCCGGGAAAGCATGGCTGACATTTCGACGTCCGCTTCTTCCTGGGCTCGACCCCCCGAGGGAGGGAGCCCGAGGAATCGTTGGAGTCGGATGGCAGTACGTCACCCCCCGATGCTGCAAGAGACATCTCATCATCATGCATCGTGTCCGAATACGTGATTGAGGAATAAGACGGCGGACCGTCTCCTGGGGAACGGTCAGACGAGCGAGACGAGGTGTGAACGGTCCGTGAGCCAGTGGCTGGCGGATTATCGCTCACAGTAATCCTCATATCACCCTCGCTGCTTGCCATAGCGGACGTCAGGGCCGTAGTCCTGCCGCCACGGAACGGGGAGCAAACGAGGTGGTGTCACCTCGTGGAGTCCCGTGGGAACACAGTGGGAACACGAGACGCAACGTCTGAATCATCACCGCCCGCAGTGCAAGCAGGACGTATCCACAACGTCTGCCCCAGCGTACTGGAAGCAGGCATCGTGTCCGTCCCCCTCCTCGATGAGTGTGTTGCACCCATGAGAACAGCGGGACATGCCACGCTGGAGAAATTTGCTCTTTTAGAAAGGAAATTTGTTCAAACACCTCCAGAACTGCCGAGACGCCCAGGGGAGAGACACTGCAGGAAGGGACCGTCTGCTGTCCGCGTCGTAGATTCCAGCAGAAAAATGATCACCAAAGATCGTAGAGAAGCTCATCCGATGCGTAGGCTCTGAAGAACAAAAGGTGAATGAATGAGCACGCCGGCTTCCCTCTTATACCCGGATATCCGGGGAGGAGTCCGGCATGCAAATTTCATTCGCCAATTTTCATTGGCCTTTTCTAAATACTCAGAAGATGATAGGTTCTCCAGACAAACCCCATTCTGTCGGTTCGACACAACGTCGAGAGACTGACAGAAAGGGAACCATTTCCCCTTGATCTCATGATGTCATTCCTGCTGCATTCTTGTCATGTTTCAACTATTCAACATGCAGTGTTAGTCCGATCGGACTGAAGAAAAGTGCAGCTTTCCTTTGCTTTGTTTACCAGAGGGCTGTTGTATGTGTCATGGGAGTGGATTGGAATGAGGAGTCTCATGTGATCTTTGCAGTGCAGATGCTGATACCTCCACAGGGATCACTGCAATGTCTTCCTTGCTTTCAGATCTGCTCACAAACAGAGTCATTGTGAGGTCTGTCATGGGATTTCAGCCAAGCCCCAGTTAACAGAATAGGAATTGTAGGGCTTTGTCTCTCCACTACCTGTGGATCAGTCACATGGAGGTTTTATTCTTACTTTAGGACAGTGTTGCAAATATAAAACGTCATTGTTTTTCCTCAAGAAAGCAGTTGACACTTTTGATATTTAAACAGCTTTGTTATTCAGGACAATTTAGACAAGACATTTCAATTAATTTGCTTCCCTCTCCTTGCAATATATATATTTTTGCTAAAAATGATTTGACAGCAGATGATGCAAAATAAAGGCTCAGTGTGGTCATATGAGCTGCACACAGTTTCTAGAAGTAGGACCACACAGAAACAAATATAGCACCACTTTTTTAAACCTGTGTGGCTCAGAATCTCTCTGTGTTGTCTGAGAAGGGCTCAGTGCATGTTATGTAATAGTCTGACGATATATGCAAATCCCAAACCCATGGCATTTGGTTCATGCAGTATAGATTTAGTCCACATGGGGGAGCTGTGTGCATTTAATTCACACTCCCCAAAGGCATCCTTGTGGGCACTGCACACTTATCTGCCCACCACTGCAGATCTAGCGCAGACTGACATCCATGGAGGCGGAGGTTTGCAATTAAGTCCATGATTAGTTCTGTGATGTCTTGCTCACCATTTAAAAATAAGAATGTGATTGAAACAAGAATTTGATTAACGGTAAATTTGGTCCGAATGGAGGGTAGATATTACGTCTGCTGTTTTACAGTGCTGAGGTACCGGTGACAAGGGTACTGCTAAATTAGGCTTCAGAGGAAGTTCTTACATGCTCATTACTGGCTGAAACCGAGAAAAAGTTGTATTATTGTTTGTATTGAAGCAGAGACCCCCTCTAACAACCAGGACATCCTTTCCCAAAAGTAGTGTAACTTTATGTTGATCTTAGAACCATTGTCACCAATGGAGCTACGATCAACCTAGGCTTACAATGGGAAACACAGCCCAGAACAGTCTGTACCATAGTAACAACCTAAATGAAAGTTAATTTCAGAAAAATATCTGCTTGAGCAAAAATACAAGATGTACTTGGATTCTAAGCTAAGATCAAGATTATAAAAATTTCTCCAATGTTACCAACCACAGTTGCCCAGATGAAATGCTTTTGGTTAAATTTGATGGATAAGTTTGATGTTCACGCCTCCTTTGCTATTTCTAGCAGTTTTGGTGGTTCCTTTTATGCGGTTACAGATTGTACCTTTAAAAAATACTTAAAATAGAAATAGGTGAATCATAGACTAGAGCCACAGATGATGTTAGCAAATTTTAGTATGTGATGGATTCTATTGGTGGGATGTATTCAAATAACTCCAACTGGTCCACAGCATGTTGTATTTTCAGCTCTGTTTTCTAATAATATATATATATATATATACAGTATATATATATATATATATATATATATGTGTATGTATGTATATATATATATGTATGTATGTATATGTGTATATATATATATATATATATACTTTTTTTTTGAAAATCAAAAAATATGTAATAATATATATAAATATATATATACTGTATATATATATATATATTATTTGAAAACAGAGCTGAGAATACAACATGCTGTGGACCAGTTGGAGTTATTTGAATACATCCCACCAATAGAATCCATCACATACTAGTAGACACCCTTATAGTTTCCATTAAAGCCAATACAAATCACATTATAACCATTACAAATCCATTACATTTTCAATTGTGTTATGGTCAGGGTTGTTTTGACTGTTTTTCAGTTTCAGTTTGGTAGTGTCTATGTTAGTCCGTTCATAATTTAGATTGCATTTTAGGAGACGTAATATTTAATAACTCAGTTTTACTTTCATTTTTGCAACTTTACAGTCTTGTGCCACATTGTCCGTCCATTTAAAAAACCTCTGTGCCTTTCCTCTGCATTTCCGTGACATAATAAGGCAGAAAGTAAATAAACCCCTGACAGAAATAATACAGGTTTAAGTGTCTTACATTTTACTCATGCACGTAGATATGTGTTTGGAAAACGCTTGAAAGCGTGAGTGTGGACGAAGAGCGTTTTTAAAAGGAAAACTCTGATTTTAAACGAAAACATATTAATGTGGACATGGTCTAAGAATACGTTTAAAGAGTGGCCCTGTCGTGCATGGGTCTCGGCCCACCAGTGGGTTCTTATGGAAAAAAATCGTAATATTTTAATAGTAATATTGCTGCGCTGACCGAATATAGTGCCATTTATGCACATATTGTGATGACCGAATATGAAGTGGATCTTAATAGCTCCTCTTGGCTTGACTGCTGTTTTCCTGAAGCAAAGTCATTGGAGAGATGTTTGTCATTGGAGACCCTCCCCCATGTTACTGTGCCCTACTGCCCAGTGACCTGAGTGGTTTGACTTGTGTGTCTGTTCCACGGGCATCTTATTATAGATAATGAAAGGGAAATGACAAGAATAATTGATTTAAATGAGCACATGAAGCTTTCTTTCTTGTATCGGTATAGGCGGTATTCTCCATGTCGTATGAAAAAGGTCACAGCAAGACTGTCCAGTCAGCTGCCAATGACATTCCGTGGTCTTATTGGCCAGTTTCCGTGCTCCCCCTCCCCCTGTTTCTCTCCTCCATGCAAACGTGCATGAAGTCACTCCATTATCGCTCCTCCTCCTCCATAGATGGCTATGAGTTTGTCCGTCTCACTGGTAACCGCTACAGATTTTTCTCTCAATGTATTAAATGACGTAGAGCACCCACGCTGAGAATCTCAACCCAACTCCTGTTTAACGGAGCCCATGTGACAAACCCCACGCGCTGCAAAAGCTTTAGCTTCCCCTCCCACCTTCCCCTCTCATCTCTCCTCCTCTTCTCTTGCTCTCCTCACTTCTTACCGCTCATTGTGCTCGCTGTGGCATTCTTCATCCCTCTTTTGGAAAAGAGCCGGCTGCCTAATGCGCGTCTTGCGTGATGGATAAGCGTTAACTGAAAGAGCTAAAAACTGGACGTATACTCGCTCGGACAGACAGCATGGCTCCAACGGGGCCTCCGTGTAAACATCTCCACTGTATCTGACAGCTGTGAGTTCGCCTGTCAAGAAGGTGAATAAAGGAGCGTAGAAGACCAGTAGGAGGACAGAAAGGCATTTTCCATTGTGAGCAGGTAAAACAGAAGACGACCAAGAGACATCAGAAGAAGGGGAGCAGCGGCGACGGAGAGGGGAAAGTGTGGACATCTCGCTGGATGAAGGAAGCAGACTGGCTGTCCCTTCCCTGGCGTGATGGAGTGAGACAAGGAATGAGGGTGGATGGTGAGAGCGGGCAGCAGCAGCAGCAGTGGAGGGGCCGGAGGAGGAGGAGGTGCAGGGGGAGGTGGTGGAGCAGGAGGTGGCCGGAGAGGCAGGAGCAAGTATCGCTCGAGGAGGCGATTCTCCGGCTCGTCTGTGGCTGAGCGGCTCAGCTGCAATAGCGGCGAGAAAATGTCGCCCAGCATCAGGAAGTTGGACTGTTTCTCGCCCATGCTGTGCCATTGTAAAGTGGCCTGTACAAACAGCACCATCTCGCTCATGTTTGGATGCAAGGTGGGTGGCAAGAGTATATCCTGTATCCAAGAGTTGTTGGCAACAGTTTATTCTCACCAGCTGCGAGAAAAGAGAAGAGAGACTCAACCGCAAGCCACACGTATAATCAACTTGATGAGATAAGAGTTGTCTTAGAGATCTCCTCTATAGATAAAAGTAGGGATATATAGGCTATAGATAGTAGTTGTGGAAGTGTTTGGCTGGTGGTATTAAAGCACCCTGAACCAATAGCTGTCAATGCATATGCCAGTGATGTCTTTCCCCATTTGACAGCTCTTTCTCTTTTAATCAGTCATTGGCTTATCTCTGCTCTGACTCTAGTTAACACTCTCTGCTCTCCAGTAAGCATTGCATGCATTTCATTGTATTAGCTCAGGGTAAAGGCTGTGGCTCCTTAATGAGAGTGTGTCACAGTAATATACACAGTGCATGTTAGCTCTGGCATTAACACAGCAGAAGAACTTCCCGATCAAACATTTCACTGGGTTCACTTGCAGAATTACATGTGTGAAACACCTTCATGTTTATACTGTTGCATTGGACTGAACCTGAAATGTCATGTGTATTCCTTATGATATTCGATTTGTGCATTGGTTCATATACATTGATAGGTAGAGACTGTAGCTTGACTACGCTCAATTTAAATTATACATGTAAATATGTAGAGTTTGGTTCCACAATGAGATAAAAAAATTCTAAAATCATGTTTTGAATATGTTATCATGTTTTTATTGTGTTAGTTAGCTGTATCTTTTGAGTTATTGTGGCTTAAATCAAAACAAACCAACTGCGGTTTGATTGATTTTAAATGGAACGTACAATGAAAATAAAAGATTTTTTAATTTTTTTTAACCGAGTTATCTCATTTTGGAACCAAACTATTCATATATTGAAAGGGACAGTTTAGCAAAAAAAAATCTATTTACTCATCCATGAGTTGTTCCAGATCCAGTTCCATTGAAAGATATTTGGAAGAATGCTTGTAACCCAAACAGTTCTTGGACCCCATTGACTACCATAGTAGGAAAAGTTACAATGGTAGTCAAAAGTGCCCCAGAACTGTTTGCTTTCCTACATTCTTCAAAATATCTTCCTTTGTTGTTAACAGAACAAAGAAATTTATAAAGCAATTTTTCTTACTATGGTAGTCAATGGTGGCCAAGAACTGTTGGTTACAAGCATTATTTCAAACATCTTTCTCTGTGTTCATCATAACAAAGAAAATTATACAGATTTACTTGAGTAAATGATGACATAATTTCAATTTTTGGGTCAACTGTTCCTTTAATGTCAATTTTGTTTTTTCCAGTACAAATTTAAGTGAGATCTAATTTTATACATCAGTTCCAATGTTAAGATACTGTGGCTAGATATTTTGTTTAGTATTTTCCGTCATAGCAAAGTTTCACAAGATGTCAAAGCAGGATCAACCGTTTTGTGTTGCTGAGCAGCAACAGGTAGGGCTGTGCAAAAATATCGATACATGAAACTATTGCAATATTTTTTTTTTCAATAGTGTATCGATAGTGATACCTCTACTATCGATAATTTTTTTAATCATGTCATATACATACAGCCAAAAGTAAGTGGAAGCGAGCATGGTGAAAAATATAAGAACGCTTGGAGCTCTCAGAGCTGATGTGTGGGTGCTTTGGTTTTCAAAATAAGTCATGGAGTAATGAGTTATAATAAAATAATGCTGTTTGTAAGCTTCGCAAGTCATGACACAAGTCACTTGGCTACTGCAGTGCATTAGACAAAAAGTTTATTAAGAAAAGTAACAATGACATTTATTGTGCTTTCACGGATGTGACACCAGCGCATTTACAGCACGGATGAACCAGAGGTTTTATACTGCCCATGTTCAGTGTTTTAACTGTAATGCACCACAACAGCCAAGTGACTTGCGTGAGCCACCTTATTCCCCTGTGCTACCCTCTTGAGGGGCGCAATCCACAGTTTGAGAACCCAAACCTCTGATCTAAAGGTCCATGCATCGCACATCATGGCCACTCTGCAGAGGTAAGGGATGTTTCTACACTTATCCTTACAGAAAACCCCAGGTGGTGCACATTTTGTATTTCTAGCTCTACTTTTTATGTTTTCTATTTAAAGTATTGCAATATATCGCAAATGTGTATCGTATCGAAATACATAGCAATATATTGTATTGTGACCCATCTATCGTGATATGTATCATATCGGGAGGCACTTGCCAATACACAGCCCTATTTGACAGCTTGTCTGGAATGGCACAAACACAGACAAGTGGAGTGATACATTACAAACAGTGAAATGTTACAGTGCTGAGAAATCTCGGCACTTTTTAAATAAAAACTAAACCAAACTAGAGGACTGGAGCTAACTGTTCTATAATTCATGTTATGACGTATTTGTGGCATTGCTGGTTGACTTTTGTAAATCAGCGACACGTTGTAGTGGCTGATAATGGTTAAGTGTTTTTATCAGACTCTCGAATATTTCACTTTTGCCCACACTTATGCCTGATGATTTTGTATTATTAATTCAAATGATTATTTAGTCACTAAAACTAGAAGTATATTATTGGAATAACATTTGGCAGTATTTATCTATAGGGTCCTTTTGGTTTCTGGCGTGATTGCTGTCTGTATGTTGCCATATGGTGTCCCACCATGCCACCTCGAATGATGGCGTTAACCTCTTAAATCCGTAATGCACAGACCATTGATTCAATTAGAATTGGGATTGATGTTCAATTAGAATATTCATTATTAATTTATTTGATCTCAGTGAGTGAGCTCTCTCGAACGTGTTAATCTTTTTGTGCGATCCTGAAATGGAGCAAGATTATTGTGTGTAGATTTTTTTACAATAAAAAAATCAGTTTTTTGCAAAGCATTTTTTTAACTGGAGGTGAAAACAGCAGTGTGACAGTGATGCATGAGAGAGCCTTTTCTTGCCTTTGAACCGCTGCTCTCCTAAATACTAATTTCTCAGTCAATTGTCCTTTGTTCCAGAACACACTGGCTGAATGTACGGCTTCTATTTTTAGATTCTTAAGGAAGATAGGAGTTTATGATAGCTTTGGTTGCCTCCTTGTCTCTGTCACTTTCTGTCTTGGGACTTCAATTTAACAATGGCGAGACTTAGCTACATACCCTCATTTATCAGCAGCACATCAACACAGTTAACTTTTATGAACACACAGTTAGAATCCGAAAGTAACAATTCTCAAGCACCAGAGTAGCAAAATGAGAATTTGTGAGTAAATAAAATGCAATGTGCAAGGACCGCTAAATAATCATATTGTAATAAAGACAAAATCATATTTTGTCATTTAAAATTGGTATTTATCCACCATTGACAAAATGTGGCAAAGAAATGAATTTTGTACCCTTCATGCACTTCTCACCCTTTTTTCTGTAGATTTCTGATTTCAGCTGCTTACGAGAATCTCCTTGCTTTGTTTGTTTGTTTGCCGTTTAAGATGACTTGTTTGGTTGGATAAATGCACACTACTTAGTTTAGTTTAGTTTAGTTTAGTAGTACTTTATTATCCAGCCTTGGCTGAAAAATTGTCTTTGGTCTCGCTATACAATCAACGATACAATTAACAAACACAGCATCACAATACATAACAATACAATACACAACATCCACCTCAGCAAAATAAATAAAAATGTAAAAACATAACAATTCACATTCCTAACCCTTATTCAAGAGACCTACTGTATTTGGTAAAAATGTTTGTTTATATATTGCCTTAGTTGCTTTTGGTGTTCTATAACAACGACGAGATGGCAACAATTCAAAAGCATGATTCGGAGGGTGTGTTTTATCTCATAACCAGCACACCGAAATGAAACCAGCATGTTAAACCTTGATGACAGGAAGAGTCATATGAAAAAGTAATGGGACCACAGAGGGGCTTATACTGCATGCTGCTCTCTAGTCTAGACTGTCAGATTGACAGCACAGTTTTAGCATCTGATCACACAGATGGGATAAATGCCCATGTCATAGCACCCCAGATTTTGTTTTAGACTCATTTTAATGTATTGTCCTTCAACACTAGGACCAACGGCTTGTGCAAGCATTTAGTTACTGGAAGTGTTGCGTTATCATCCTGTATGGTCTGTTTAACCATGTTTAACTGCAGTACTGTGTCCACACTTGTTAATTAACGCATTAAGACTGTTGTTGAGATGAGGCACATTATATGTAATTGTTACAATAAATTATACATTTAAACTTATTTACTAGGAGCTTGCATTTAATATAGCCCTTTTCACACAGAGATCCTGGAAAATGCACAGAAAATGTGTCCAGTAATTTGTCCCGGGATCGTTAGATTTTGTTCATTCACACTGCCAGTGATTTTCTGGAAAAGACATATTTATGTTCGGTGTTTCAAGGCTTAAATCAATCATCATCTGTTGTCTTATTGTTACATCAGTGACACCGGATGCCTCCCTATGTAATGGAGGACAAAAGAATTCTGTTTACTGAATGTCTTTATCCTAATCCTAAAGGATGAGCTTATGTTCTAGTGAGTGGGATGTTGCCAGTGTAATTGGGAAGAGACCTTTAGAGAAACATTTAGAACTTATTTTAATACTAACATGCAACTTCACTTTTTTCTTAAATTGCAAACTAATACATGATGAAAGCTGCAAGCTCGACTAGGAAAGAACTTCTTTTTAATTTTAAAAAGTTTCTTCTGTACAGTACACGTTTAGTGGAAAAATATCTTGTGTTTAGCATTTATTTTTAGAACAGAAATTGATTTATTTTTATACAGATACCTGGCTTTTTGCGTTTACATTTGGGAGTTATAGAATCCTTTATATTTTGATCATGCATCTTAGTCATTTTTTTGTAGTTTAGTACATTTCTGGTTGCTTTTGATGTTTTTAAGAATGAAGGTGCATTTCCTGTTAGTAAACACAAGGCCGGGTGTATTCATCATCTCCTATTAATATGAATAAAAATGTCTTGGTACATAATTTTTCCTAGACATTTTTTTCCTGCCAGTCACAACTATAGTAGGATCAGGTGCTGACATATTAATTCACTTAGTTTTAGGGAGTTGTTTCTATGAAGATAATGGTTATCATAATTGCTCATATGTGCGTTTCCTCTTTGTTTAGGACTGTCTGAAGATCCGCCGCACATGTGCCGCGTGACATCGGCCAAACCCGCAGTAAAATCAATTTATTTGACGAATAATCTTGCTGTTTTGTTGTGCCATTGTTTGGGGCTTGCGCAGATCATGTGAAATAGGATATGATCACATAATGAGCTGATGCGGAAGAAACTGCACCTGTCTTTACTTTCATACATTGTACATAATCAGAGAATATTAATATTAATTGGATAACTTAATCAGTCACAGTTTCGAATCATGTATTAGTCTTATTTGTATGACCAAAATTACTGGAGTATTTAAGTCTTTCTCCGCAGTAATAAAAAAACAAGATGTGGCGGCACGTTAAGACAAAGGAATAACACTTATTACAGATGCTGTTAACATTTACTCAATGAAGACATCCGACTGTGCTTACGTTTTTACTCGCCAAGCTGTGTCCCGTGCGCATTGCCTGAGTGCACTGACTGAAGATCGTCTTTTGAGAGCACGCGAGTACTTGATGCTTTAAAGTGGTTTGTACTTGTGAATTGGCATGACTTAAAATAATGTGCAAATGCCTATTCCGTCAACTGATGCGCGATCACTGAAGCAGCTCGAGCTAGCCAATGCTTTCAGGGTCTTCAGCCTTCCGTGTTGATTGGCCGGACTCGTGACTTTCAGCAAATCAGATGGGCGGTGGGCGGGCATTGCCCTAGGCCAGGCCAAAGACTGGCGTGTTACAACGGAGGAGGCTGCATTAGAGCCAAATAGCACGTTTCAAAAATAAATACATTTATCGGCAAATCGGCTTTGAAAATGACCGATGTCGATAATCATAAAAATGCTTAATATCTTAATATCAGCCAGGGCGATAGTCGGTCGACCCCTAGAATAAACAAGGCATTAGACTATGATGGCCCACCACCGTCTAATTTGTTTCACCATAGTTTCAAAGTGAACTGAAAATCGTTTTACATGTTTTATAATAGCACAGTGATAACGTTGTTTGAGGCGTTGTTTCTGGATCTGATTCTGCAATGCATGCATGATCTGTCACTTTAATCAGACCCCCGTGTCGCGTGCTCACACATACACACAGGCACGCACAGGTGTGGTGTTTACAGATATTTTTCCTTCAGAGAGCGACAGCGACTAGCGTCATTTTGGATAAACCTTAACTTTAAGCAAGTGGAAAAATGTCTCTCTGTCGTTTCCATTCAATGTGCGGCAGAAGCAGCACATTCATAACCAAACAGCATCTTAAAGTAACTTGTGAATGAATGAACGAATGATTACAAAACAGCGTTTACAAGCACCTGTCATTGTTACTGACTGGACATATGATTATAAACATTTGCCTGTAATTATTATTTTATGTCTGACAACAGAAACATTAAATATGTAAACGACTTCAACTTTATTGGGTATTCAGTTGTATTAAAACACAGTAAGTTCAGAGAGTAAACACATGTACATAGCGATGATGTCACAAACATGCTAATTAGCACGTAACGTCACCTTGTACCATAGTGACGGGTTAAAATAGATTATGACAGATTTTTTACAAGCCTGTCTGTCAAAATGACGTACAATGAAAAAGTCTAGCACAACCTCTAGTGCAGCCTCATGTTGAGCTGTGGCTGTTTTTTTATCGGGATTCCAGTTCTCACTGCTGGAGTATCAGGTGTGTCCCAGAAAAGCCTCAGATTGAATAGTGAGCTGCCTACCTCAGCCACAGAGGACCATGACTCAATTGTGAGTGGTCGTGGTTGCCAGGAGATCCTCCTCCTTCTGTGCTCATCAGGGAAGACTGAGAGTTCTCCCCTTCTATCATGTGCGTCCTCCCACCTGCTCTACACACTGAACACCTACAAAACAATCTTAATGATAGGAATTCTTTATGCTAGTCTTACCGATGAAACCATTTCGGGATGTTCAGGGAGCATTGTATAACGTGGCTGTATTGTAAAGAGAAAACAACACCTCCCGAGCTCTGTGCACATACATTAAAAAGATGTGTATTTTAGAAAGCCCTGCGACTTTTCATTGTTCACAAGGCTTAGTCACAGGGTTTGGTTGCTTAATGTCAGTATAAAGAAATATTGCAGTTAAAAATGTTTAGAAAATAGCATTCCACCGGCTTCAAAGGGTCCAATGCATCAAATGAATAATTTGCTGTTCTTCTAGTCCGTTTATGCAGCAAGGTGATTCATAACAGTATATCATTATGCCCATTATGGAATGGATACCCATTCAAATCAAAGTATATTACAGAGCAGCCCATACTGTAGATCATTGTCTAGTTGTTTTTTACTTCACACTGCATCTTAAATGTGCTGTTTGTCTTGTCCGAACATACTTGAATTGAAGGTGACGCATCCCACGTAGGCCTATACAAGTGAGAAGGTTGAAAAGAATATGCAGTTGAAAAAACTCATGATGACAAACTAATGAAGATATGGTTATGGTATGTGTTGGGTATTGTGTTTGCCAAGTGCACAAATGCAAATCTGCCCACTGATTATACATCATGCAAATGCTTACAGCTGGCTGAGTGAGCTGGTCCAATAAGCCTGGTGTCAGCTTTAAATAAGAGCTGTTGAATCATAGGTTCACCTATAGTGAGAAGTAGTCGGTGTCTGATAAACCTGTTGCCATAGCAACTGTGGCCATCCTCTGCCTGTGTGGAAACAACTCATCAGCTACCTTTCTGTGTAAGCAGATACCACTGTATTACTGAGGCAGGGCAACCACCGTCTTTATGTTTTAGGTCTTGTTTCGGCTTATTTGACCTTCATCAGTTTATTTAGTCTCTGTAAACCCATTTCTTGAAACTACATCTGTTTACCAGTTAAATAAAAAACGATTTCCTGTTTACAGCATCTAGAAAAGTTGCTGTAGTTTTGCTCTGTGTATCTCTGCTGTTGGGTGTTATTTGCTGTCACTGAAATAGAGTGAAGCATAAGCACTTCTGTCGGACAGTCATAAAGACACTTAACTGATCTTTATCAGTCAAAGATTTCCATAAATTTAAGGATTACAGTATCTGCCATCCCTTAAATGAAATGCCTTCCCAATGCTTGTTGCGCTTGTTGTAGTTTTAATCATGAAAGTAAGTAAGATGATGAAATGTGTGGAGATTCTTTCAGACTGTCATATTTGTTCTGTCATCCAATATCTGTACCAGTTGTCACGGAGAATAAGACAAAATTCTCAAATCTGTAAATAAAATTCTCAAATCTCAGTTGTTTTATCTGACACGTCTATTGGTCTATGCAGAAGTACAGGCAGCATGATGAAGACACAGGATCTCCACAGGAGCAGAGTTCGCCCCAGCTTACTGATGAGGCTCCTGGGCCAGAGCTGGTCCAGGTGGCAGAGAAAAACCTCTCCCAGATTGAGAATGTCCATGGCTACGTGGCACACGCACATATCTCCCCAATGAAGGTAAGCTCCCAAAGCCTTGAAATATGGATTTGCACTTTAGTTTACCTGTTTCAACATTTGCCATGTTGTCAATGTCACATTGTTGTGTAAATTCTTCCTTGCCTTGCCATACTGTTTGTTTTAACTCTGTGTGCCTCAGCCCTCTCTCTCTCTCTCTCTCTCTCTCTCTCTCTCTCTCACTCTCTCTCTCTCTCTCTCTCTCTCTCACACTCACACACACACACACACACATTTTAGAATGTCTTTTGCTTTCATAGGTCCCATAGTAGCATTTCTATTTGGTCAGCCATTTTTGCTGCATGCTACGAGTGCATTTTGCTACATTGACATAGATGGTGCTTAATGAAAAACAGAAATACCCCGGTACACAAGGTGGCGCTGTGCAACTTTATGCTTCTGACACACTTTTACGTAAATATACTTTTTTCTGGAGAAATGATAATGGGTATGTCACGCTGCACAACCAAGCAGCACGGAGACCGCCATTATGGTTTGGGGAAAACTCGCGCATGCCTACAGACTGAACACTTCGTTTTTGGAAAACGCAGTTTACAAGGAAACGCTGCACCCTTTAGATGTATGACCTCGCAGCTTTCCCCTCAGTCCTGATCTGAACCTAGAACCTATACCAGCAGCACACACATAGATAACAAATAGCATCTGCCACTACTTATAACCTTCACTGCTCACACTTAAATCTGCGCCTTTTCATTCCTCAAGCCCACCTCGCAACCCGTCATCCATCTCAGACACACCTTCACCAAGTCAATACGGTTATGCCCAGACTGTTGTGAGAGTCACCACACCATTAGCCTTGTCACTGGTGTTACAATTCAAATAACAAGTAAAATAAAATAATTGAATAAGGAACAAGATTGAAGTTGCCCATTATTATTGGTAACAATGTAATCATGCCGGTGAATACTAATCATAACATTTTAGGCATGAAAACGGAATTACATTTTTTAACTTTTTGAAGTCAGAAAGTCACTGTTTTTTGAGAATGAACCAGTAATGACAATTTTAGAGCGAGAGTAACTTTGGGCAGAGTTTTTGGTCGGCCGTGATCCCTCTTTTTTGAAAACGAAAGTAAACTTAAATATTAGTTCAGTAAAGAAAAGAATAACAGTCCATCAGTGTCTTAATCTTTATTTGCTTGCTCATACTTGTTCGCAATATATCAATAAGCGTTATATTCCGCCTTAATGCCCGATTCACATTTCACGTCTTTTCCGCGCGCATATTCGTTATTTTAAATGTAGATGCACGGCGACGCGTTCGCGACGCGCACATTTTCCTAGGCGCGTCGGTGCCACATCGAGATGGAAATAGTTCAACTTTTCAGAGTGTCGCGCGCGTGCACCGCGGTTCATTTGAAGAGAGAAAGAGGCATGGCTCGCGTTTTCCGCTTGGTTTTAGACGTGAAATGTGAATCGGGCCTCAAACACCACTTCCCGAACGCTTCCGTCTGTACTTAATACATTAGTGAATCCAACAATATCGTATAGGCACCGGAGAGAGACCCAAAAGCAGATGGATGCTTAAAAGTTTATTGAACAAAAGGAACAAACTAAACAACTGACATCCGAGGCGGGGCTCGGGTAGTTAACAGGGCAAGACAAGATCTGGGTCAGACAGGCAGAGGTCAGGCGAGGCACGAACGTAATCCGAACGGAGAGCGCCAACTCGAAAACCGGACTGGCAGGGGTCAACCGAGGCACGGACGTTACCACAGGAGAGAAAGGCAGCAGGGGTACCAGGCAGGCAGAAGTCAAACCGATAAGGCAGTCCAGGGAGCAAAAGGTGGTGATCACCAACACAGGTAGCTGCGCACACACTAGGCACAAAGGGTTAACACAACAGCAGAATCAGACTAGGCAAGATATACGTGAGTACTGGGCACGGCGAAAAGCAAAAACAGCAAAACACAATAGCAATGGGAAAAAGAGCAGAGGGGAATATAAAGGGAAAGAATTAATCAGGAGAAAGGGAACAGGTGCGCGAGAGAGCGTAATGGGTGAGTGAGAGCAGCTGTGCAAGAACGCACATGGAAGTGACAGCCAAACCAAAACAAAAGAAAAGAGGGAGTGAGCAAGGATCAAACCCGAGTCCTGACATGGCTCTCACTAAAACCTTGGTGTTTCGAGTCAGATCCGTGGGCGTGGCTTGTTGGTTTTGACTAAATCCTTGGTGTTACGATACCTTTACCCTAACCCACACCCTAACCCTAACCTTACTCTAACCATCTTAACTACCTATGATTGTTAAAATTGCCGAAAAACAGAGTAGTATCTGACTGCAATATCGGAGGCTGCACTCTCAGGACCGCATTTCTGGGGACGCATTTCTAGGACCCTGCGACAACGGAAGTGACGAGTCGAGTGCATCTTTCCAGAATGGACGACAATCAGAGTGTGAGTGTCAAATTTGAATGAATTTGTATTAGTTCAACATTAAAAACATTTAACATTATTGGAAAGTTAATGAAGCCGAAGCGAGTTGCTAAATAGTCTTGAATGCAATATATAGCCACAATATAAGCTTCTAATGCTGCTGTAAAACGAGTTGTAAGTATATTTGTTTAGCGAAACTGTAGCACGACTGGCAATGTTGATTTTGTGATTATGGGATGATTATTAATTCTAGACCTAGCCAGCACAATAAACTGTAGCACTCTTCATTGTGAAACCTTGTTAAATACTCATTGTTTTTCCGTTCTAAGTAATTTAAATTCATCTTAATGTTTTAATTGTCTCGTGCTCACAGTCAATTTGTTAATCCCACGATGCATGTCTCTTCATTTTGACACTGTTTCTGTAATATTGATAGTTACATTTGACATCATGATAATTGACTGTTAAAAACCATGTGCTAGATTTTGTAATGTACTGTGTAACGTTAGTCTATTCAAGGACACAGCTCAGTGCAGGCAGTAGTATGACAAAAGATGTAAATTGGTCAAGTACTAGGCTTCGGCGTAATTTAAGTCTATTTATTTATATTGTTTTTTTGTTTTTGTGTGTGTTTGTGTGTGTGTTCAACTGTTCAGTTGTGATTTTAAATAAACACAATCTTAAATCTGCGCCCAGAGTCATCATTGTGTCTTCACTCTGTACTTGAAATGTGGTTGAACTAGTGACTAAAAAGGGAATACCATGATTTCTTGTTTAATTTTTTTACTTATTACATTATGCTAGTTAGTCACAATAATTACTCAACATTCAGCTGTTAGCAATAAGGTTTAATTGCATGAAATATAGTATTTGTGTGTAATAAACCTTTTAAAAACTAAGTAATTAGAATTGGGTGGATATACTGTCTTAGCTGCACTTTTTCGGTCCTCAAAAACTACGGTCCTTGGTATTACGGTTCTCTCCTAACTCCGATTCGGTAGGTGGCGCTGTAAAAACCAATTAGGGTCCTAGAAGTGCGTCCCCAGAAGTGCTGTCCTGAGAGTGCAGCCTCCGATATTGCAGTCGGATAATATTGAAAAAACACGGTTGCGTGATGACGTCAGACTCAAAACACCAAGGATTTAGTGAGAGCCGTCCTGACATATCGTGTCTCGTATCTGTATTGGTATAGTTGTGAAGTGAACTCCGCTATCCTCCTTCATTTTGAAAGATTTTTATAAGTTATAACTTGGTTATCGTTTATCGTTATAGTGTGAACGTCCATTAAAGCTGGGTATATATCTCTCTGTTAACTATTACAACTATTACAACAAATAATGCATGCAGGGCTGAATTAGACAGATACCCCCTGATAATACACATCCAAAAACGTTCTCTTAAATTCTGGGCACACCTTAACTCAAGTCCTCCTAACACACTTCAATATGAAGCACTTAAAACCCAAGAGCTGAGACCTAAAGCCAGTCCCTTCTGCCAGCTGGCTCTGAAACTTCACACCGGCACAACCGAACAGAACCAAATCAGAATAAACCAAATGATCAAAGAAAGTAAAAAGTCATATTTAGATCATTTGGAAAAGGAAAGTAAAAACCAAAGTAAACTAGAATGCTATCGGACCCTAAACAGAAAATACAATCTGGCAGATTATCTCTACACTGTTGGAGATGTGAAACAGAGATGGATCCTGACCAAATACAGACTCAGAGATCACAGTCTGGCCGTAGAGAGAGGCAGACACAGACAAACATGGCTTCCAAAGGAAGAACGAGTCTGTGCACACTGTGACACTGGTGAGGTGGAGACAGGGACACACGTTCTCCTTCATTGTGATCAATTTAAAGATGTGAGAGAGAAACACTTTCACAAAATGTCAAAGGTCATGCCAGAGTTTGATAGGTGTTCAGAAACAGAGCGAATGCAGATGTTACTGGGGGAGAAGAGACACACATCAGCTGCTGCTTCATTCATCTATCAGCTGCACAACCTCAGAAACAAACTACTGCCTTCATCTGCTACAATCAATGCACATCTACACTCTTGACTTTATTACATTCTCATGTTTCTGCCTGAAATCTACTTTTGATATTGAGATTTTATTTCCATATTTAATTTGTTTACTTACTGTACATATCCTTACTCAGCACCTTAGTTAAAACATTTTTTTTTAATCTCATGTTTGTACTTAATGTATGTCTTAATGTATGTCTTTTGTTATATGTTCAATGCTTTGGCAATATTGTAAGAACACGCAATCATGCCAATAAAGTACCTTGAAATTGAAATTAAAAAGCAATTTTTTCTAAGGCTGAACGATTAATTGCATTTGCGATTAAATCGCGATGTGATAAAAGCTCGGAGCTGACCAGCACCATCTCAAAAGCATTTAAAATGCATGGAAAATGCGCGCCATGCGGCTTTCTCCAAAAGTACGTGGGACGGGAGCTTGCTCTCTCGTGGTGACTGCCTGCGAGTGAAGAGAGCGCGTTGCACCACATGCGTGCTGCGGCTGCGCCTGTCTCTAAGCACTTCCCGCGCGTCTGCATTTAATATAATGAATGTGTACATTGACCTGTTGTTCAATGACCTCAGGCTCGACAGAACGTGGCACTGTGGAAACTTTAGTGTAAAAGAGGAACAGCACGTCAGTTGTGTGGGACTATTTTGGCTGTTTTGTGTGGATGATGCTGCGCAGTGTCAGATATTGTGTGTGCTAACATTAATGCTACCTCAAGGGGCAAGACTACTAACGTCATGCAGCACTTACACAATCATAAAAGACAATATATAAGATATATATTAATAGTTTATATTTTTACTTATTTATTTAAAGATTGTCTAGTAAGTAAACAGACAGTGTTTAAGTGCAATCAACATGTTTATCATATGTTTATTACAGTGACTCTGCATTATCAAATTACTGAGTGTGGTAAAGCCACAGTTTTGTTTTATTTCTGTAATCTGCACACTGAGATTAATGACTTTCATGTTACACCAAGTTTATTTGTCAGTGCTTTATGTCATGATAATTATTAGGTTTGTCGGACTGGTTTGTTTGTCGGACAAAATGGCGGTCAGTCACGGGGCACATAATATCGGCGTTATGATTGGTTAGATCGCCTGTCAATCAAACTGCTTGCGAAGGGTCAATTCCAAGGTTATGGGTTCGCAGCCCAAGGTATGATGACAAACTGCTAAAATATATTACTTGTCATTTAACTTTGGATTAAAGTGTCTGCCAAGAAATAAATGTTAATGTAATTATGATATTTATTTACTTGTAATGACATACTAGGCAGTGGCGTAGCAAGTCAGGTCCGGGCCCATGCAATAATTTTTTTTACCGGGCCACATCTGTCCGTTAACGACCGCGTTGCACATTACTGGACATTGGTTGTGTACTCGGGTGTGTTATTAACATGTTGACGCGTGTCAATCACCCTCAAATAGTAATGGCAGACCCCAAGGGAGTGTGAACTCCCAAGCGCCAGAAAGAGGGAGTAAGTGACGCAGCCAGAGTTTTGCACATGTTTTTACACGCGCGTGAACGGCCCTAACATTTATATGATAATACAGTTGTTTAGTAACATTTAGTTACTTACATCGCGCTCTTCGTTTTTACACTCTAAACATTTTTCTAGGGTAGGACCCACTCACATATGTCAATAGGTACACCAGATCTGAGATCAGTAATCTAGTTTTTTTCTACAGTATTGTATGGCCATGAATAAAACTCGGATGGGGGCCCCCAATCCCCCGGGCCCATATGCGCCTGCATACCTATCATTCCCAGACGCTACGCCACTGATCCTAGGATGTCTTCTTTCACTGTAGCTGAGTCATTTTTCCAGATATTAAACGCCTGAGGTGGAAATTTAAACTGAATATATTCACATAGCTCTGAGTTACAAACTAGGAGATAGCGCCATTCCTAGTGATTAATCACCTGCCATTTTAATTTGTACCAAGACAAAATGATATAATAACTTGGTGAAGGAAATGTTGGAGATTTCTTTATTTCTTTACTCCTGACAGCAGCGGAGGGTTCTGTTGCCACCTTGTGTTACACTGAAATCATTGCAGGTGCAGACCGCTCAAGCTCATAGTAAGGGTGGTGTATAAACAAAAACACATTTTCCTGATCTGGTAAAGTTCAAGGCTGACATTCTCTCACAAAAGTATGTTCATATATTAATGTATTTACATTGATTTTGTCTTTTGTATGTTATAACAGCCATCATAGTCCACACAGTTGCCATGTGGGATTAACATTTCCATCTCAGTGATGCATTAAGTCTGTGGTTCGTCCTTATCACTCTCCGTTTTGCCAACTCTAAGGCTGTGTCTCAGAACCTAGTGAGCTGCCTACCTATACAGCATTTTTGAATATCCAAGGAAGATCCATTTTGGGTAGGATGCTTTTTTTGGTCATTTTTATCACTTATGATCCCCAAAATGCTGTGTACAGTGGGTAGGCAGCCTACTAGTTTAAGTGTTAAAACATTATTTAATATGCTTCTTATAGACACTTTTAACCCAAGTTCAAGTCTGTATTGTAATTCGCTGAGTTCAATGCCCCTCTGTAGGTTGAATCGCTGGAATGCATCTTCGATGGGGCGTCTACTGTAGTGAATGAGGAGAGTACCCCTCCTCCACTTACTCCCCTCTCCAACCCGTACCCTCAAAGTCCTGTGACCGTCCAGGTAACAGTCATGCCTCAAACATGGCAAGCGGCATTCGCCATCTCAGTGTGTTAGTGGTAGTTAGGTGCAGCCAAACTGCAGCTTGCCAGTTCTGTGTTTGTCATATGGCTGTCAGTCATGTGCGTTCTAGTGTTGGTCATCTCTATGTGATTAGCTTGATTGATGCTGCTTCATGATGAGTCGCATATCTTTTAGCAGGCAGGCTTAATGCTCGCGCTACAGTGTGATATCACCCCAATCATACTATGTACCCCCTTTTTCCTTTATTTACGTGCATGGTCCTCTAGAATCTGTATATGTAGCGTCTAAAACATCACCATGTATTAAATGCAATGGTTGTCTGGCTGTGTTTTGTAGGGGCGAAAGCTGTTGGCGTTGCATTCATTTAGTGCATGCTGTCATGCATAGAATGCTCCTCTGCTTCCATAGCGCATGGCTAATGTTTTTTTTTAGAGTTTCTGGATTTCGTGCTGCGATCCGGCAGCCATATCACCCTGTAGGCCAAGACTGGTTGCCCACTGGAGCTAAGCAGGGTTGAGCCTGGTCAGTACCTGGATGGGAGACCTCCTGGGAAAAAAAACTAGGTTGCTGCTGGAAGAGGTGTTAGTGAGGCCAGCAGGGGGTGCTCACACTGTGGTCTGTGTGGGTCCTAATGCCCCAGTATAGTGACGGGGACGGTATACTGTAAAAAAGCACCGTCCTTCGGATGAGACGTTAAACCGAGGTCCTGACTCTCTGTGGTCATTAAAAATCCTAGGATGTCCTCCGAATAAGAGTAGGAGTGTAACCCCGGCATCCTGGCCAAATTCGCCCATTAGCCTCTATACATCATGGTCTCCTAATCATCCCCATATGTACTAATTGTCTTCGTAACTCTGTCTCCTCTCCACCAATAAGCTGGTGTTTGGTGGGGGTCCTGGTGCATTGTGGCTGCCGTCGCATCATCCAGGTGGATGCTACACATTGGTGGTGATTGAGGAGATTCCCCCCTTCGATGTAAAGCTCTTTGAGTACCCAGAAAAGTGCTATATAAAAATGTAATGATTTATTGTTATTATTATCTGTGAAAGCTATGCATTCTAGTTCAAAACTGATGCCTGGAAAATATGATGCTGGAGGTAATTCTGTATGATCAATAGCAATTCCTTTTTATTGTGGATTTTGGCAGGAGGTAGAACTAGGTTATGACTTACTGATAAGAATATTAGAGGTGAAAGTTCATATTAGAGGTCGACCGATTGATCCGGCTGGCTGATAAATCGGCCGATTTTGGGGATTTTTTAATTAATCTGCATCGGCCTATTGTGCTGCAAATTAGGCCGATTAACAGGCAGGTGCATCTGTGAGCAGCTAAGCGTTGTTGTGGAACACACGACGCTGCCTCTTGCTGCATAAGGGTGCGATCAGACAGAACGCGCTTTTCATGTTCGAAAACACGAGGCGCGCCACGCTGCTCTTTTGGTGACTCTTTGAAAAGAGCAGCACGCAGCGTTTATTTATGTTGCTAGGTAATCACCGAAACAGCTGTCCTGTCAGTCAAGGATTATAGCACGAGCGCTCTAGTTCCTGTTAACTGTCTTATTATCAGAAACTTTAAAAAGGTACAAGCAGAGGGTGTTTGCTCGGACCTTTCTCGGTTAACCAGTGTCAGCCAGCACAAGTTTCTCCTTCATCATTGCAGTCTCCGGACGTTTCAATCAACTGTAAAGTTCCGTCACCGTATCCGAAGGCCCGCCTCTCCACTCATTCGATCCCTTACAGAAAAGACACACGAAATTCACATGTGCAAAAAACACATGTGATCACATGTGAAATGTGTGTTTTTGGAACATTTTGGTGTGAATTCCCACGTGAAACCCATGGGATAACATGTAAAAACCCATGGGATAACATATGCGACATGTCTCTACATGTGATCACATGTTCTTCACGTCACCACATGTTGCACATGTCATCCCATGGGTTTTTACATGTTATCCCAAGGGTTTCACGTGGGAATTCACATGGAATTCACACCAAAATGTTCCAAAAACACACATTTCACATGTGATCACACGTGTTTTTTGCACATGTTAAACACATGTTGTATACATGTGATCACATGTGAAATTCATGTGTCTTTTCTGTAAGGGATTGGACAGTGGAAAAAAGCACACATGACGTCAAGCGCTTTTCTGCTCAGAGTTGACTTTTTTTCAACTTCGGGCGCTCAGAGCGCTCCGCCTAAAACGCGAGGTGCTGCAGGTGGCAGAAACGCGAGGCGCCCAGCGCGCATAAGCAGCGCGCAAAACGCTCCCTGCCAACTGAAAACAATTCAAAAGAGGCGCGTCTCACAGCAAAAGACGTGTTCTGTCTGATCAGAGCCTAACACTGTGATGTCCCACTCTGCCTGCTAACTATTTAACTACCTGGTAACTTCACAAGAAAACGGTAAGACTTAAATTATTTTTATCCTTCGTTCTTAGTCTAGCCTTGTGTATTTCATTGATTAAATATGATGCTACTTGAGAATGAGAGTAACTTTTTCGAACCGAATTGTTATCTGCCATCGGCTCGCCTGATTTCTAAAAATCGGCATCGGCCAGAGAAAACCCATATCGTTCGACCTCTAGTTCATATCCAGGCCTACAAATGGTTTGTAATTTCTTGCTACGCAGTTGTAAGAAAAGGCAGTGTCGGTATGGATTTGAGGCTTTGTCCTTCAATCACTGTTCTCATACAAATCACGAGTCTTATGCTGCTTCCAGTTTCCCGTCAGTGACGTCAGTCCTGATATATCTCCCCACGAGTCGAACTTGAATGGCTTGATCATTAAAGAGAACGTCAGAAGAGCGCATCAATCCGAAAAGGTGGAAGTGCCAGAGCACCGTCTCTGGAATCTACTGAATCAGAGAGGAATTTCCACAAGCGCAGGAGACAGTGCTGCCCTGCTTAGTTTCTAAAGCAGTGTGAAGAAGAAGGGGAAGGTCAGCACTGTCAAGTGATTAAAGAGAGGACGAGACATTCACAAGGCGGCACAGGCACACTGCAGCCGTTTGTCAGAGAAGAGTGAAAGGCGTAGCGTCGGAGCGCTCGCTGCGTCGCAATCCTCTGGACTTATTTCATTCAAGCAATCAGAGAGGAGCAGAGTCCGTGCCAGCCGAGCCAAGCATCCAGTCTCGCTCTCTGAGCTTCTTGCTGAGTCATTTTGAACTAGAAGAGGCGATTGCAGGCACCTGCAGCCGTCTGCGCTGCTCTGCTCTGAGCTCACATCCCAGCACTGCACAGCCGCGATCAGATCAGCGTGCCAGGAGCTGCATCAGCCTCGGCAGTGAGAGAGAGCAAGAGAGAGAGAGACGAAGAAGGTGAACCGAGAAGCGTGTTAGGGGCTGCAGAGATTGTGAAGCACTTTAATTCTGCTGCAGTTTGCATGTGTCCGGCAGCTTCTGCCTCTGTGTTTTCCTCTGTCTCTCTCTCTATACGCCCAGATACCTGTACGTTTTCATTGCCGACAAGCATGAAATGTGAAGAGACTGGCTTTGAGATGCCTGCGTGAGAAGAGGTGCAGGGGGGCAGGTCAGAGTCGGGAAACGAGCGCTATTTCATCAGAGCGTGAACCCCACGCGCGCCAGCCTCAGCCCACGATGCTCAATTCGGTGTGGTATGCTAAAAAGATGGGTCGGCGGATCATGGGAACCCTCAGGAGAACCAAGAGGCGGCGTCTGCACTTGTTGGTAGGTGTGGAACTCTGCAACAGGAAAACACTCAGACGGCTGCGTGTCAATCATTGCGCTGAGCGCAAAAGTGGCTTTCAGTAAAACTGAAATGATATACGCTTACACTTTGTTTTCCACGTCGACATAAGTTAAATAATATGTGTTGTGTATCTTGTTAATCAATTCAATAATTGTTTATTATATGCTAGTACACGGGGGTGTGGTAGTTGCGTCAGATTGTGTAGTACAAGGTCTTCTCCAATTTAATATTTATAAGGCTGTTAGCTAAGGTGTACCTTAACAAATCAGAGGCGCGTCATTTTTTTGGTGGTACGTTGTAGTGGCACTGATTGACATGCTGTCTGGTAAGGCTTCAGTAAAGTGCTTTGTTATAAACAAGCGTTCATCTGGGGTACATTGCAGTATTCACCTGCTTGAATGTGATGTCAGTGTTTTCCGATGAGAAAATGTGAAAGCACATATCTCTTCCCTCTGCTGCCTGGCAACCTGCGTGCCTCTGTCATGCAGCAGCGCTCGCAGCGCCTTACACACATAGTGCATGCTGTACAAAGTACTGTACACGCTACAGATGTGAATAGCAGCAGTGCTTTGCCATTGATGCAATTGTGGTTGTTGAACACCCTGGAATGCTTAGTTTGATTTACTTTGATGGTCCCTAGTTGCTAAATGATGCATGTAATGTGTTATCAAAGGCATGTCATATGTTGTGATTACCTATGATAGCAGTGATGTTGCTTGGTTTACTTTATGTTGTGTATGTATATGTAATGCCTTGCATCAATATTCAGTTTCTGATGTACTGTAGAAGGTCCTTTATACGCAGATAAAAGACAGTTGCCTTGCATTTGAGTTTTTTTGTTTGATTTTCAAACAAAAGTAACAATATTTGATTTTGGATATAAAATCCATGAATATCATTGAAGAGAATTCAAGGTGAATCGCATAAATGTGACCCAGTTTGTGAAATTCCGGCATAATGAGCATCAAAGTTTGATTTCAACCAATCATTTCACTGGAATTATACATTTTGACATGGCCTTAGAAAACATTAAAGATATCAAGGTTATATTTTCAAAGCATTTTCTTTACATTAAACTGGAGTATGTAATATAGAAAACAGTAAATCAGTAAAAATGTCTTAAAGGGATACTACACCCAAAAATGAAAATTCTGTCATCATTTATTCCAGACCATTTCTTTGGTCTGCTGAACGCAAAGGAAGATATTTGGAATGATGTCATTGACAGATCTCATCCCCCATTGACTCCCATAATGTTTATATTCCCTACTATGGGGAGATTCACATTTTGCATCTTTTATGCGCGCATATTCGTTATTGTTAACGTAGACACGTGGCAGGCGCACGCAAATAGGGAGCAATGCGGTCGCAACACGCATATGGGATTTTTCTAGGCGCATTGGCGCCGCATCGAGATGGGAATATTTCAACTTTTCAGAGTGCCGTGCACTTGACAAGAACCAACCAACCAATATAGACAAGCTCAGTGAAGATGGAGACACAGATGATCACAGCATTAATAAATATAGTAGAGTTATTGCAAGGTATTTTCTGTGCAAATAATCCATATCCTTTGTTTATACCTCCCCATCTCAACGGCTAGTGTGGCCTATGGTTGCTTAGCAACGACAGACGCAAGGAGAGCGCAAACTCCTAGGCGCTTTGGAAAAAAAGAGAAAGCAGTGTGGCTTGCGGTTTTATGTGAATCGCCCCTATGGCAGTAAATGGGGGATGAGATCTGTTTCATTACTGATATTCTACCAAATATCTTCCTTTGTGTTTAGCAGAACAAAGAAATGTATACAGGTTTGGAACAACCTGAGGGTGAGTAAATGATGACAGAATTTTTAGTTTTGGGTGATCTATCCCTTTAAGTTTTTAGATAGATGCCCACATTGAATCTGCACCCGCAGATTCAGCATATGGCATGATGGATTTTGGCCAAGTTGATATGTATATCATTTAATAAATTCTATACCAATAAGAGTTTAGAATATTAATTTTTCTTTGATTATTTCACCATGTCTACATTTTCCAGAAAACTCAGTTCTCAAATCCGTAAAGAATCCGTTCAGTACATCTGTGTAATAATGCAGACGACTGGGCCAGAAAGGAAGAAGAATCTAAATGAAACAACTCCGGCACAACCTGGAAACAATTTGTCTGCTGATATTTTTCATACATGTACTTTAACCACTAAACATCTACAAATCACAATCTCCATGATTTATTTGAACCATACCATGCATGTATTGGAGTTGGAAACCTGTGAGACAAATCAAGTTTGTCATTGAGCGCTTTGTTCCGCTCAATGTATTGATGGATTAATGATTCATGGGTCACAGTATTGTGCGAGGTCATTATTAGTCGCTGTTCTTTCATGTTCTCGGAACAGAACGAGCTTTTATCAGAAGACTGAATCAGGAGAATAGGCAGTCACAGGAATAGCTAAGATGACATCAGTGGATCATGACTTTGCTTTCATTATCTATTGAGAAGCTGACCAGCAGTCTGACCTCGTCCATGGCTGGCCTAATTTGTCTACCTTTGTGTGGCCTATGAAAGATTTGAAAGCTGATATCCCACGGTTGGTGCCCATTCCATGAGCAAAAAGTCGGCATGACTAATGCTTGATGTTTCTGTTGCACCAGCACACATGCCTTTTGTTATGTCATTCTTTTTACTCCTTACAGACAGAGTTGACTGTTCTAACATATAACCTTTCTTTATATCCGTGGAGTTCCTGCGGCACTCAGTGTTACGGTGTGATGGTCTAATTGTCAATTAGCAAGATGACAGGATGGCTCGGTTCTGCGAGGTGACTCTAAATGGGTTTTTCGGGTGATCTCTTTAGACATGCACACAGTGTGTTCCGAAGTCATTTTCTAGGTATTATTGATGTCCTGCCATATCTACTGGAATAGTTTCACAGGGAGGAGGAGCTTTGGTGGTGTTTCGGATGCCATCTTTCCCTCTAAGTCAATAGTTAAGGTAAAACCCAGACAAGCCGATCCTTCAGTGTAAATCGACGGCGTTAACATGCAAAAAAGGCTCTTTATCTGATTATGCTAGGGTCCAAGACACTATCACAGGTCTTGAGCCAGCATGGTGTTGACACTCAAATGACAATGTTTTCGTACCTGCCAGTCCATGCTGTAGGCTCTAGTGCGCTAATGAATATGTCAACAGATGATGCTGAAGAGCGTGTTTACTGTGGCTTCTGGTGCGAGACAGGGTACCGGAGCCTGCACGGGAAATCCTGCTGGCTCTTTTAGATGTGCGAGCAGTTGCCATGGCTTTAAGCTCCCAGGGGAGTGGAGGCAGAGCCTGGTGACAAAATCAGCCAACTCATCCGGCACCTGTGGCACATCTACGGAGCTGTTGAACGGAGGTGGTTTCTTTGGAGAGGGTGCTGGTAAAGATCGGGCGCTACATGCACACCAACTGATCTGGCCATGTGGAATACTCTGTATGTTTACGCACAAACTCTCTTTATGGGTTTTGTAGTTGTTGTTAGTTTTTTCTTGGTGGTCTCAAGTCATTACTGACAACTAATTCCTCCAACGTTTTTATGCGCTTCCAGTTTTTCACTTTATAGCAAGTGTTTAATGCTTGAAAGCAGTGTTGATTGGGCAGAGTGACTTTCCAATTGGACTTGGACAGGCAGCTGTTATTCATCCGATGGCCTTCAAATTTAGCATCTTGGAGGCAGAGAATTGCATAGATGGCTTCAGTGAAACCAAGTAGTGCCAGCTCGTAATTTGTCCAGCCAGTGATCACCTTTGAGTCTGCTTCCCCATCTACTCATGACTGATGAAAGAGGAGCCAGCTTTGCTTAGAATATTCACTTTCTTCTTCGAGTGGAATGTATTCAGCTGTGCATCTGCTCCGATACCACACTGGATGGTTGTTAACGTTTCGCAGATCAAGTTTTGTATGGAACGAAGGATTGTCATGAGTACACGGCACACTCAAGGCTTTGTTCAGATGAAAACTCTTGATATGCCCAGCACAGGAAGCCACACTCATAATTAAGGAAGTTGTTTGGAAACGCTCTCAGACTCCGGCCCGATTTGTTTTCCTGTGTTTGTTATCGACACGCTCCTGAGAGGTGACTGCGTGCATCAACAGTTCACCCGCAGCAATGAACTACATCTTCAGTGGAAACACCCCGTATTCCAGGGGAAGTCGTGGCAGCAGTACCAGTTCGGCCCATGGTTGCTCAGCTGGACCCAGGTTTAGGCAGTGTTCCATACGTAGCTCTTCTGAGGAAGCTGCAAAACAGAGCCCGTCCCGCTGGCGTCGGGTGCTCACTACCCTTACTCGCCTCAATACCTTCACCGACTGTATTGTGTCGAGAGCAAGTCCGGTAAGTTTTGCAGCTCATGTTAACGGTGCCAGAAATGAGGAGATTACAAAGTCTTGCTGTCCAAGTGATGAGTTTACTCTATCAAATTTAACATTGAGGGCCACAAGGCCGCTCTGTACTGTCAGTAATTTTGTAGATGTAAGGTCAATAGAGGTTTTTATTGGGAGTATAGAAAATTTTATTTTTCTATTTTAATCAAAACATGCAAACCGTAACAAATTCACATTTGGAAGAATGGGAAATGTTAAGAAAATATAAAAATATACTGCAGAAATACTATGTAAGATATTGGCTGGCTTGAGAGTTACAGGCTATTCAGAATGTTTAATCATTCTTAATGCAGTCTCATAAAACAAGTATCTTAAACAGAGAAAAAAGGAACAACCGTCTCTCAACAATGGGGAATTCACAGCCTCAGATCTGAAAAGCAAATCTTTTACTTTGAAATACTCAAATGTTTTTCAGGGGCAGTTTTCACATGTTGTCATTTATGTTGATCAATCTTTAATATGTTTGATACGTGTTTACATATTTTTCAGAATGTACAGTACAGTATGTGTGTGTGTGTGTGTGTGTGTGAACCAAGTACGAAGTCTGCCAAGTACATGTCCAGGTTGTATTGTAATAGAAAAATACTACCATTAGCAAATTTTCCATTGGTTTTAGTTAATTTTTATCACAATTTAACATTTTCTGTAAAGTAGTAAGAAAAGGTAACTAGAATCTAATTAGAATGTTTTAGAAGCAGTTCATATTACAGTCAGTTCTAACATTTTAAAGGAATTCTTTGATGCAAATTTGTGTTGTCTATTTATTATTGTTGGTCTTTTGTAATTGGTCAAGGCCACTAAAGCAAAATTGAGTGCCCTGTATAGTGTATGTCCAGTAGGTGGCATTGGAGTTGCAGTTTTGAGTGACAATTCTTTATACTTGCAATGCACTGTGACATATGCAGTTGCTCATATATATATATATATATATAGTTTCATTCATATTAAAGGGACCCAAGATTATGGTGATATTATCATCTTTATTGTTTAATGAATTACAAGCACATAGATCATGTTCACCTCGTCATGCAGAAATCTGATTTTACGGATTGGCAGTGTAACATAAACAAGGGTTTAACCTGCTGATTGTGTGGAAGTTCATCAGAGCAGATGCAAATGTTGAAGCAGTGCTCATTAACAGCCCAGCAGACTCAGGCTTATCAATTTAAATCCACTTATAAAATCAGCCTCCAATCCAATCATCCGGGTTGTCATGTCAACGCTGCTATTCTAGATCATTTTGTATAATTTATCTATTGGTAATATTCCCAAAGGACAGATCCTTGCATTCATACACTATGACATACCATCTGTCACAAAGTGTTGATATGCATTAGTTTCTATGCTATTTCCAATGTTTCTTTCCGGTCAGTGGTTTGCTCATCGAGATCTATTTTACTTGAATATTATATGTAATTATATTATTTTCAAGTTTTTAGATGTTATTATATTCAACCTGACTGTGAAACTATAGCACATGAGATCAAATCCCCCCACATTGTTGTTTAATGTATGATGAACCCTTCTCTTTCATGATAAATATCGCTGTGTAAGTGCCATCTATGGATAAGTAGGTGACAAGCTGTTCACTATATGGATCTCACTCATGCTAGGATACAGATGCTGTCTGTGTGTTGGCGTGGTTTCTGAGGGCTGGCTTTGTATGTGAATCGGAGCTCAGCATTGATTATTCATGCCAGGAAAAAGCCCCTCCACGCCTGATGGCTGTGCCCATTGGAGCTCTCTAATTGGCATGAGAATGCGAAGAGTTGAGAGGAAGGGTGTACTAGAGACGGCAGAGACCAAGAGGGTCGATGTGCACATGACTGCCTGGACTAAATTTCCCTGCACACAGCAAAGGTGCTGTACCAAAACACCTCATCGTCGACCTCGTTCTTGACCCTGCTGCATCGTGTTTCGTCCAAGTGCTGAACATGACGACCTTCTACTCCGACCACGAGTATGCCGGCCGGAGAGCGGAAAGCTGCGAGAGGTCCTTTCAAGAGAAGAGGAATGCCTCGCATCCACGAGTCAACGTCAAGCAGAACGTGCCGCCCGCCTCAATCCTCAAACAATCGCATCTCCAGAAGATTGTGACCCCGGAGGGCTACATCCACCCAGCCAGCTACAGCTCCTGCACCCTCCCTTTAAACATAGCAAAGACCAGGACCAAGTTCCTTAATTTGCGTGACAGCGTGAAGAAAAGTCCCACCAAGAGCACGGCTAAATCTAGTGGGTCGGGGGAGAGGTTTTCGGGCAGGGTTGACACTCTCTGGGCCCCGGTTTCATTTGAGAAGGTATGTTAAAGAGCTCAGGAAACGTGTTTGGACATTGTCTTCACTGATCATTGGGTCGGCTTCTTTTCTGCTGTCTGTGGTGTCATCAACATTTTGGCTTTAGGTTTAGGATTGTTCATGATTGTCATACGAAATATCTTTTTAGTGGTGGTGCTGATGTTATGGTTTTGCAGTGGTTGGTTTTATTCATTGGTGTCTGAATTTTATCTGCTCCTCTTGACATGGAAGTTGCTATCCAGTATTGTATAGTCGCTCTTTTTTATGCAAAATTTCTTTGCAATTTGTCCAGTGTTTTTATCTTCTCGTATCATAAACATGTGTTTTTGAATATTATATATGCATGGAAATCTTTTCTCAAACATCATGTATTGTCTGCTGATGTAACGTTTTTCCACGTTAAATTAATTTAAAGCAATTAATCCCACAATTAAAGGTCTATGGTGGACGGGTAATGTGGGACTCCAGTCGATGCTATTGACAAGCTCTAATTTTAGTCTCTGTGTGTTTGGGGTAGAGGTACTACAACAAAGTGCCTAGAGTATTGTTTTTGCCTGCAGTTAGGGTCACGCTTAATGAAGGTTTTTCAGCAAACCTTGCATGTGTGTATCAGTTTTTATTATGAGCCTTGTTATTTGTCTCAGCATAATTTTCAGATTTTCATAGTGATTTCTCTGATTACACAATAAATATTACAGTGTGCCTTAGGGGTGTAACGATACACTCAGCTCACGATTCGGTACATATCTCGATGCTGGGTTCACGATACGATACACATCTCGATATTTTGAACAAAATTCAAAAATGAAACTGAAATTCAAATAACATTTATTTTCAAAATATTAACAATTTCAGTAACTTATTTTGTTGCACATACAATTTAATAAAGAATTTTATCATTTTAAGGCTTAACTGAAATTAGAATTAAGATCAGTGTCAATTTTGACAGCACATTTTGATTTAGTTTTAGTCATAGTCTTTTGACTAAAATTCAATTTAGTTTCAGTCATCCCAATTTATCATAGTTTTAGTCTATTTTTAGTCAACAAAATCTACATTATATTAGTCTACTAAAATCTATCTGGATTAACTCATTTAATTGGTGTAATTAAATGTTCCATACAAAGATTTAACCGTTTTGACATATTTTACTTTACCTTGGAATTAAATTAAACCAGGTCATTACCTTTATTTTTCAGAAAAGTTGAGTAACTACTGGATATGCATTGTTGTAACACAGAGAATATTAGACCATGAACGACATGTAGTAGTTCATTCAGTCTCATTTTGACTCAATTGACTCGTTCGTTCAGTGAAGGGCTGTTCAGTACATTCAACCAATGAAACGCTCTGACAGAGCTCACGCTCAAGCGCTATTGGCTCGTGTCTCTTTGAAGCTGCGCTGTCTTTGCTTGAGACAGTAATGAATGAGAAATATCTTTCAAAAAGACATATTACATAAACTGTATTACATTTCTTCAATCATGCAGACCACATACTTGTTTTTAAGCATGTCGTTCGATCTTTTGATATACAGTACGACTCACTTCATCACTTCTCTGATCGGAACGGCGCTGGTTTCTTTTGGCTTACTTTATGTTGCATATCACGTTACGCAGCAGCTCAGTAAACAAGCAGCAGGAGTTGTTTCACACTCAAAGGCCAGAAACACACTTTGTGAGTTTACATTTATGCATATAATTTGGGTTTCCAGCTTCACACCATCTGCATCTACTGTATGCAGAAGAAAATGTTGCGACTTTTAAGGCTTTTATGATTTACCGTAAAACAGGAAAGACGTTTCCCCCCAAACAATCAAATAACATTAGCAACTACCCTTACATTTACATTACATCATCTCATTTTCATGCTCATTTCTATTTTCCACTCATCTGTAATTCTTCGATAAATGAACGGAGCATCTTTCAGCTCCCCACTGTGACCCCTCAAGTTTTCATTCATACAGATACCCACCTGCACCCATCTTCTCTGGGGGTCCTATGCAATTCTGTGCTGTTGTGTTGTTGTGTGTATATGTGACCTGACCTCTCCCCTTCCATGCTATTGTTCAGCAGACAGATGCTGTCCCACCCTCCACTCTCATAATCCCCGTGATCCCAATCTCCACTGTCCCCGCGGAGCCCGCTGTCATCCCTCCATCGACGTCACAGGTCTTTTTTTTGTCTTTCTCTATATTCACTCTCCCCCCTCCCCTCTTTTTTGCTCTCTTTCTGTTGGTCATTTTTTGATCCCTGCCATTCCACTGCTCGCTGATGGGGCTGAAGGATTATCAGCCCCTGAGTTGGGTAAAGTGTGACTGCTTTCCTTGACTAATAGCATCTGTGTCGACCAGCCGGAGGAAGTGGAAAGCCCCAAAGAAAGACAGACAGACCAATTCGAGCAAGCAAGAGGGGGGGCTTGAGAGTGGATTTAATTTTTAGGCTACTTTGGGCACGTAATAGCATTCATGCTTCAGCATTGCATGTTCTGCAGTCTAAAACGGCATGTACGTACGTATGCTGGCTGCGCTGTATTAATCTGGTGCGAGCGCCAGTGCTGGTATATGTAGCGTCATGTGGAGAGTAAGTGAATGTACCTTTGCTGCGTAGAACGCTGCAAGCTTAACCCTTAGGCTTTTCTTACAGTAGTAACTGCATCTACTGAACACATTTGGCTCTTGGTGCAATTTGGATGGAACTGAAAGTGTGATGCGTTAACTGGAATGCTTTCTCTTGCAGGCAAATCCGCCTCCTGTTGTGGTTAATACAGAGAGTTTGGATTCAGCCCCATACGTAAGTGTCATTCTTTCTTTTCATATACACATGCTTTTCAAACCTATTTTTAGATTCATGGAACTTCACGGAGAGCTGGTAACGTAGTTAATAAGTTATGCCTGTTGTTGGAAAATTGGAAAAAGGTTTGCAGTGGGACTTTTAAATCAACACAAGGCAGCATTCTCATGTTTACTAGCAACTTGATTTTCATTACAAATGTACGTTGGAACGTGGATAGTGAAAAATAAAATGTTCTTGTGCTAGTTTCTCCATTATCAAGTCGCTGACCCTGAGTGTCTCAGGGTTTAACTTTAGCGAAACGTTTTGAATATCATTACTGAGGTACATTAGTCATGTGTGGCGTTCATTCAGCACTGTGCTGAAATGACATCTCCTGCATTTGTTTTCCGCTTCATTTCCCTTGAGTCTGCCCGTGCAGTAATAAGGTCAGTAGTCTTGATTGTGGCACTCGGGGGCACGATGTCTGTTTTTCTGGCACGTCACACACAACCTTCAGTTTAGCTCATGCTGCCTCAGCAGCGGCGCTCATTGTGAGGAGCGTATGGAGCCTCGCGGGACTCGCTGCCGCTTGATCTTCTGGGATTGGGGAGGGTAATTGACTCCATGTGGAAATTATGTTGTGAAGGCAAGTAGGGTGGGAATAATGTTTGGTGGTGGTGTTGGAGAATGTAATCAGACGAATGTCTATCACTGAATTTATTGAATTACGGTGGTGAAGGTCTGAAGATTGATGATATGATTGCTACGATATAGAAAATCAATAAGCACCAATGAATCCCCATCAAACGAATGATTAATAATGTGCTATATCTGTGCAAATTAACTCGATGTTCAGATGGGCCTTCGAAATGTGGCACTGTCCATGGTGCTGAGACCTGTAGCAAACCGGACAGCTACAGCGCTAATGAGTACATGAGGCCAAATCCCTTTATACAGCACATTACGTAATCAAAGCTGAGTTCTAGAAAATGACTTTGACGGCATTCATTGCACCATCATTGGATAGACTTCAGTTTTGTATTTTTAAGTTTGTCGCTTTAGATGTACACAGGTATGTGTCTCTTTATTTATTCTAGAACTAAAGTATATAGTGATATACATTTACATTTAGTCATTTATGAAATGAGGTAAACACTAGAAGCAATTGGAACAACATAAGGACAAAGTATAAATAAAAGCAATAACAGACTATAAGAATAACAGGACAATATTTTGGATGTTCTCTGCAATCTAGTAGTGTGCATACTTTCTCTTAGCATTCACCTGTTTGCTCAGTGTCTGAAGGGCAAGTAGCACATCAGATTTTTATGATGCGTTATATGAGCAATCGGGGACCTTAATTGGAAAATTAAATTGATATATTTCACCACCTTGACATGTCCTTGTTTATCTTTTCTTAATGTATTTTTTGACTTACCAGGTGTTTATGGGTTTGAAAGTAATATTTTGTTTCACTCTGCAAACTACTAACAATATTTTTTTTTTACCAAATTTCAAATAAAATATTGTTTCTGTTTCCATTTATTTGCAGTAAATGAAACCTGGAGAAACAGGTCAAAATAGTTCACTTTAAGCAAAACAACAGTAACATTTGTACATTTTATGTGATTAACCTGGATTTTTATCATAATTTTCATGTGTCTGGTCATTTTTTCAGACTTTTACATTGCTGTTGGATGACTTTGTCACTCCTGAGGTTTGATTTTGTTGAAATTCAACAGACACTGGACTGGAATGACCACAATACATCTAGAAATGAGGATTAGATGAAAATTTGGAATTGTGTCTTAATTTTTTCCGCGGCTATATATAATGCATAAAGTTACAGCTATAGGTCACTGTTCTCTGAGTTTCACACGTACTGCATTTCATTTTAGCACCCATCTTCACAGGTTACAGTATTAACAGCAGAGGTGTGAGCCACGCAGTGTTCAACCCTAGAAGCATCCCATTTGCTAAAATGAATACGCAGCTTGTGTGAATCAGTCTTTAGGCACGGCTCACAGCGTAGTGTGAACACCTTGATCGTGTTCACAAAATTGCACAGGCTTGTGATTTTCATTAAAATGTTATTTTATGAAGGAGATTCATTTATTGTCGTCCTTCAGTTACTGCCGAAGAGACAGTCCGTCTTGATGAAGTGTGTTTGTATGAATCACGTGCCACGTTATGGTGGTATGGGCAGTGTTGGCTTTCAAAGTAACCAAATGTGGTTAGTTTTACAAGCTGGTTCGAAATTGTAAACATGTGCTGTTTGAGTAGCTACCTAACATACAGTATGTGCTTCTATAAAAGATTAAAAAGAAGGGAGAGCAAATCAAAAAAATGTTTGTGATGAAAAGGGTTACATCTACCGCAGATGGGTCCGTTTGTATTGATAAATGATTTTTATGAATGAACATCATGTCTGTTCGTGTCATGAATCTAACACACGGCATATCACACTTATCCATGACTTGATCCTGTTATAGTATAGTATAGGCGACGGCAAATTGGACAATTAAAATACACAAATTGTGCCTGATATTTTGTTTTGTTCACAGGTTAACGGTACAGAGGCTGACTTTGAGTATGAGGAGATTACGCTGGAAAGGGTGAGTGGTATTGCTTTTGTTCTCTGTTAGTGTCTTTGCTGTTGTACAGATCGGATCACTAACAAACAGCACTTGTCTCATGGATGGACAGTGGAATCTACGGGCTGAAATGAGCTTTTTAATCCTTTCTAAACAGTTTGTGTTCAACACAGACTCTGATTACTCTGTACATCTCCCACTGCCATCCTAAAGTACATGCAGCTACACAGCACGTGCATAAAATACTCAATTGAGAAATGTCTCCATGTACTAACTCAAAGCATGACTAAAATGCATCATGTCAGAGCCATTAGCAGTCAAGATAGAATGAGAAACGCTCTCTGCAGAGTTACCAGGGAGCAAAAAAGAGCACCATCTTGCCTTCCACAGTCAAGACTTAATCCCCGACTCTGCCTAAGGCTCACCCCCCTCCATTCTCATCTGCTTTTTTGTGACCCAGTTCAGCGCTGCTCTGTACTGCACATTTATTAACTCTGCATAAATAAACAATGCTTCTCCACAAGCTGTCATCAGCTCAACTTGAAGCCTGCTTCTTTTTGCCTTGTCGGCTAAATGCACAGCTGAGTGCACGTAGTCTGCGCACATTCATTTCTTAATGTTATTTGTCTTGCACGATGACTGAAAGTAGTTCATGTGTGTTGCCTGAAAATCCAGATAATCTACACTATTGAGTTTTGTTGAGTCTGGAGTATTGATGTGCAAACAAGTTTTGAGTGGTGCGGTACAAACAAAATGAGTCTTTATTGTATTAAGACTATGATGGGTAATCTCTGCTCTTTTTAACATCACTGTTTATCTTTATAACATGCTGTACATTATTTGTAATATGTAGGCTATAGCAATAGTACTGGCCAAGATGTAGAGTGTTATGGTTTTTCGATAATAAAATGTGGCTTTTATTATCATATTAATTGATTAATATAAGAAGCATGACAGATTAGCCAATTATACGAATATTTTAGTACCCATATTCTTGTCAGCAAAAAATTGAATGTTGATATTTTGAAATCCCAGCCTCTGAGCACAGCTTTGCACCTTCTCCATATATAGGGAAATTCAGGGCTGGGCTTCAGTATCGCCGGTGGCACAGATAACCCTCACATTGGTGAAGACCCTAGTATATTCATCACTAAAGTCATCCCGGGGGGCGCTGCAGCTCAGGACGGGAGATTGCGGTAAGACTCAAACTCATGTTTCCTGTTGCTGTTCTTCAGTGTAAAAAATTTAAGCCCACACAACAACAAAAAATTGACTTGCTTACTCAACTTTTGATCAAGTAGTTTATCTCAACAAAATTTTCTTAGTAATTACAAAAAAAGAAAAATCAGTTGAACCAGCGTGAAATAACTGGACAACAAGCAAAATTGTGAGTTCACTCAACTATGGATTTACCCAACCCAAAATATGAAGTTTTCTTATATTATTTGTATCACATTATAAACATGCTCTGACATAAGTCTAATGAAGACAAACCAAAACATTGGATCAATAACTGCTCAAGCAGTTTGTGTTGAATCCACTTTCAGGGGTAGGAGCACAGGATTATGCACTTAGACCTCAACACCAGAAACACAAACATCAATCATGGTGACAATCATGAAACACCATTCATTAAAAAACAACTCTAAATAACCAGGCAACTAAGCATTTTCAACAACAGCTGCATAAATAAAGACAGGAATCCTTTTTAAAAATTTGATTAGAATCCGAACTAAATATGCCACAATGCATGCTGGGAACTTTTCTATTTGTTGAGCTTACAGTACATAATTTTGCAAGTTTTGGACAAAAACTTGAGTATCTAAATCCAGTCAACAAAATGATCTTTGTTAGCAACACGCTGTGGACGAATTTTGTTCAATACACACAAAATAGTATATTGGCTGCTTCTACAAAAAAGTATTTGTTCAAGTAACCTAATTACATTTGTTAGATGAACATATTCAAGTTGGATTTTTAACAGTGTTGTATTCTATATGAAGTATATTTTTCTATCAAATCAGAATCCCACGTCTTGTTCGTATTTCACTGAGACCAATGACAAAAAAAGTATATGGACACCCCTTTGTAATGAACAGCTTTGAAAAAGGCGCTTAATAACAATGTAATATCTTAATGCTATTGCAAACAATAACATTTGATAGACTTTTCTGTTCCAGCATGATTTCTCATGTAAACAAAGCAAGATTCATTAAGAAACATTTGATTGAATTCTAAAATAGAAGACTGGTCTGCACAAACCCCAGACCTGAACCACACCGAACACCTTTGGGATGAATTGGAACGCTGGCTGAGAGCCAGACGCTATTAGTTCATGACCTCACTGATGCTCATGTGTCTCAATGGGATCAAGTGCCCACAAAATTGTTCCAACATATGCCATCCCAGAAGACAGAAAGCTGTTAGGGAAGAACAACTCCCTATTAATAACAATGTTTTATCAAATAACAAGCAAATCTAGATGTCACGTTTGGATGTCCACATTCTATTGATCCTATAACAAACCATTTTTATGGAATGTGATTTTGTCACATTTGAAACAGTTGCCACTTGGTTTCATATTTGTACAGTATATGTAATGAAGTGGCGTTCATACATTTTTATGAAGGGTTCCAATAATTTCGGGGACAGCTGTGTGTATATAAGTTTTCTTAAATGCTTGTTTAATTGTCAATTTAAATCAACTAGATATGTATTGGCTGTTGATTGAGGTTGTAATGCATTGACCATGCATTGTAATAGATTTCCTCATGCATTGTACTGTGTATGAATGGATTTGTCCTGTTGGAGTGGTGTTACTAAGCGATAGAGCCCTCCAGTATCTCAGTGCTGTCAGAGGCTCATTAAAGCAGCGCTGCTGACTGCATCACACTGACAGGCCGAAAGAGAGTAAAGAGTCAGCCTGCCGCTGGCTCCTCACTGTATGTTCCTCATTGAATTATGTGTGTGAGAGAGAGTTAATGAATGCTTGTCATAAAGGCTTTTGAAAAGTGTGATGTATAATTTGTATCATTTAAGTTTGCTTTGATAGGCTTATTATCTTATTTTTACAGTCTGCGGACAATTTGTTTTTGCCCAGAATGACAATGAGTCACTGAGCGTTGTGTGATGAATTATAGGTCACTGTTTGTGTGATTTTGTGTCAGCGTGGTATACTTAGGATCATCGGATTCTCACGTGTTTGTACAACTAGGATATGTACAGTGTGTTTGTAGTAAAGCTGTAGTCATTCAATCTTGATATATTCTAATTGATTGGTAAGTCTACATGAAGTAGAATAAAAATAAGACGAGGAATAAAGGAATTATAATAATAACTTGCATTTTAAGACACAAGATCTTGGACAGTATGACATTCAAATTGACACTGTTCTCTTAAAGAGTACATAACTAGGGATTTTTAAGGTCCTACTTTGGTTTATGGAGTGTCCAACAACAAGTTTATGTACATAGAAGGTGTAAAAACAGTATTATTTCGTAATAATAGGTAGTTATTCTTACCTTAGGTTAGGGTTGACTGACTCTCAAATGATTCGTTCCGCGATTCATCCGTCTAATCCCCTCCTTTCTGCCAGCCTAGTCTGATGTGATTGGTCAGATGGTCTAGTCTGCTGTGATTGGTCTATCGCGAATGAGGCTCACGAGCTACAGGGTTTGGGGGAGAAGAGTGAAGTTTTCGCGGGCAGTCCTAGCAAAACGTAGGCGGGGACTATATGTAGTGACGTAAATCTGGCAGCGGTTCACGAATCGGACTAGGGAACGACTCGTTTGCGTGATTCAGAGTCGACTCCCTTTTTTCCAAGCCAATAACTTTGTTATTCATTCACCTTCGGCTTTACAACTTGGCAGACTGCTTACATTCACACATGGCAACATTACACACTGCATGAAATGTCATTTTCATAATCTTATGTTGTGTACTCTTTAATACATGTTCATGCTTCATTGGTGCTGTTATACCAGAAAATAAAATCTTAATCTTATCAAAATGTAATATCTGGCTTCTCCTCTAATTAGCTGACATCACCAATCCCTCTTACTTGTTCAACCCTGTCCCTCTAACAACCTGTCATTCAAAAAACATGTTTTACTCTCCACTGAAATCCCGGCTCATTCGCTTTCTTTTACTCATTTCACTGTCAAATCACTGAAGATGGTGATGACGTTTTGGTTCTTGATCATTTTTATGCCCTCCAAATTTTATTGGCATTTTATTGCGTGTATTTGCAATCACATAGTGTCTGTGCAGTTTCAACTGTTCTGGGTGGGTTAAAAATATGTGTAAACTTGTGCAAGTGTTTGAGTGTCTGTAACACCTGTGTTGTTCTTCACACAGGGTGAACGACGTGATTCTACGAGTGAACGAGGTGGACGTCAGGGACGTGACCCACAGTAAGGCAGTGGAGGCATTGAAGGAGGCAGGGTCACTGGTCAGACTGTACGTCAGGAGGAGAAAGTCTGCGTCAGAGAAGGTCATGGAGATCAAGCTCATCAAAGGACCCAAAGGTACAGTTATACCACCTCACTCATTACTGTCAATGAACAGCAACGCTTCTGATTGGTATATTGTATACCAAATTGTACATTGAACCTTAACTTGAACTAGAAGCATTAGATATTTGTGTTTGAATTTTACACTTGAAATAGTTATTCTGGGCTATTTTAAACCTGGATTATCTTGCTTTATATTTCACACTGTTAATACTTCACCTTGGTTTAGTAACTTTGATAAATAAATATACATGTTTTCTTGTCACATTGACATTGTTAACTGTTTTTTTAAGTGTGAAATTTTGCTCAACCCAACACGTTAACCACAATGATGGCACGTTCAAATGTCACAAACAGGCAATTTGGTTTAATCATTTGTAAATATAATGTCATATACGTATGTTATTAAAATACATATTTGTATTTAATTTGTCAAAAGCACCTGTCAAAATGATTTGCTGCATCCGGGTTACCGTGTGTTATTAGTTTTATCTGGGAATAACGAACCTGCAAATGTCGCGACTGGCCAATCAGAATCAAGCATTCCAACAAGCCGTGTAATAAAAGGCTATAACAAAGCTAAATCAATAAACAATATTTATCAAGTTTCAATGAATCATTTTACCATCTGTTTAATGTTAAATACCAAACTAACTGTTGTTCAGAATGTGTGTATTTTCATACCTGCTGTGGTTATATTGCTATTAAATCTAAAGAATGTGTAAATGAACCTGGACAAGGATTCACGGAATACATTGACTGAATAAGTTGACAGTGTGGCTCCTCAAAAATAATAGTTTTGGTTACATCAGATGAAATGTGCCGTTTTCTAGGTGTTCATTTATTGTTGATCTGAGCCTTTAATCCTCAGTGTAATGCAGGGTAGGCAGCAGGGGTGCTGCTAAATCACTTCTTGGATTTAATATCTGATCAGAGTAAAGAGCATACAAATGTTCAGCTCGCATGCCTTTAAAGAAAACCGTACACGTATATCAGGAGTCACAGGCAAACACACGCACGACCGGGCTATTTTCGGACCAGCCACAACATGCCGCAGTGTTCTACACAACAACTGTAAAGACTTTAAGCTGCTGTTGCCATGGAAACAGTACCCTCCCTTGGCTTCAGATGGTTTTCTCTTATAATTTATGCAATAATTTGGCTCTCACTGAGTTTAAAGATAGTGTTTTTAAGTTGTTGTTTGATAATGTTCAGCATGGCAGATGTTGTTAAAGTCGATATTTAATTGATGACATTTTTATCATTATCATTTTCACCTTCTGTTTTTTCCTGTTGTTTTTTCCTGGTGTATCTCAGGTCTTGGTTTCAGTATAGCAGGAGGTGTTGGAAATCAGCACATCCCCGGGGACAATAGCATCTACGTGACAAAAATTATCGAAGGTGGAGCCGCACACAAAGATGGAAGACTACAAATAGGAGACAAACTTCTTGCTGTAAGGAGAATACATTTTTGTTCTCATTCTTGATGATGTCATGCATGGTAACATACTGTATATTAAATTGTTATGTGTGTGTTGATGTGTCTTAGGTGAATAGCTCCTGCCTGGAAGAGGTTACCCATGAGCATGCCGTGACTGCCTTGAAAAATACCCCAGACGTGGTCTACTTAAAAGTGGCTAAACCCAACAGTGTCTTCATTAATGACAGTTTCGCCCCACCTGACATCACCAACTGTGAGTTTCACCACCCATGAGCTCCCATAAAATGAATCACTGCCTGTATTGTTAGGGATCAAATTAACAGTAACCACAGTGTTCATTCTCAAGTGATTTTCATTAAACATTGTGTGTGTTTGATGGTCGTCTTTCTGAAGTTTGGGGATTTTTATTTTGACTGGTAGTAGTCTCACTATTATTTGTATTCAGTTTTCGCTAACATGGAATTGCAGGCCATTCACATGTTATGCTAATGTAGTGATATTAAAGCAATCAGTGAAATGTGAAAAAAAAACAGGATAAACTGTTTGTACGGAGAGCTGTGGTGTGAGGCCTGGTAGTGAGCGTATTGATCTGTGCTCTGTTCGTCAGCCTGCCAGCGGGAGCACTAATAGGCCACAGAGGGGGGACTAAACTACTATCGATTACTCTCGTCTGAGCATGCAGCCCCCGCAGCCATTAAAGCCTACATCGTGTCTATCTAAGTGCAGGGTAGGTGAAGGTACAACTGCACGAATGTTCCTCTGTGCGTCTTCCTGGGAAAATGAGTCTGAATAATGCTACAAGCTGTGACCCGGCTGAGCTCTGTGCAAGTGTCTTTTTGGAAAACATTTGTTTTGTGCGTCGTAGTGATTTGTCTCTTTTGATGGAATAGTCAGGGTGAACACAGATGAAAATTTCATCGTCAAACTCTATCCATTGAGTGCAGGTTATACTCCAGAGTTTCAACTTTGACCCCATTAGCTGCTGACCTTTTGAAGCGCAGCCAATGATTACGTTTCTGCACGGCGTATCAGTACATGATTGTTATTAATGCAGAAACAATGTCTTCATTCAGACACATCCTTGGTGTTAAAAAAAGCACAAATAAGTTGAACAGCAAGTATATTAATAGACCCATCTGATTGGGCCATTGTTTTAAACCACATTTACCTGCTAGCAAGAGTGAAACGCAGGCAACAGCCAGATATGTCAGACGCATTTGTTCATAGACCAACAAGTCAGTGTCAAAGCAGCAGACGTTGGTGCTTAGAGATGCACTGCCTGATGCGAGCCATGTGAAAGAGCCTTTAGATTCATTGCCCCACAGCTTTTGACCTCTAGCACCCTGTACCTGTAGACATTTGAAGATGAGGACGTGCTTGTGTCTCTTGTTTTAAAATTCCTGGTAAGCTTGTTTTGAGAGCCACTTTTGAAAGCTGACCTATCCGGCCCATTGGTGCTCTCTGTGCATTTACATAATCAAGCACTCTCCACTGCTTAGCACTCCAATGACTCCTTGACCCCAGAGGCACTGTAACACACAAACACACGTGACACCACAGCACTCAATTAGATACAGTTTCATCATAAGGGGCTCTTGATCTCTCTGCGTTTACAGATATACCCTGCAAAACTCCCTTTAGACACACTTGCCTCTAAGCCTTAAACAGGATGCTCGGCATGTACCCCAGTACGATGAAGAATGACGCCGTCTCAAAGTCAACGCCAGAGCAGCTCTGACAATTTGACAAAACCATATCACTTACAAATTGAGGCCTGGTAGACTCTGATAAAGTGTATAGGAATCAGTTTGATTTTGTTAAGAGAAATCGAGTACTTGACCTTCAGTTGAAGGATTGCATGCAACATACTGGAGTCAAGGTATGGTTATGCCTTAAAGGAACAGAAAAAAAAACATTTTTTTAACTTTATTTTTATTGAGTTTTTTCCATTTTTACAGCATCAAAAAGAAAAACAGCTACAACAACAAGTAGAGTAGAGTATGGGGGTATACATAGTGTTTTTACATTTGTAGTTATATTAAATATATATAAACATACACTCACCTAAAGGATTATTAGGAACACCTGTTCAATTTCTCATTAATGCAATTATCTAATCAACCAATCACATGGCAGTTGCTTCAATGCATTTAGGGGTGTGGTCCTGGTCAAGACAATCTCCTGAACTCCAAACTGAATGTCAGAATGGGAAAGAAAGGTGATTTAAGCAATTTTGAGCGTGGCATGGTTGTTGGTGCCAGACGGGCCGGTCTGAGTATTTCACAATCTGCTCAGTTACTGAGATTTTCACGCACAACCATTTCTAGGGTTTACAAAGAATGGTGTGAAAAGGGAAAAACATCCAGTATGCGGCAGTCCTGTGGGCGAAAATGCCTTGTTGATGCTAGAGGTCAGAGGAGAATGGGCCGACTGATTCAAGCTGATAGAAGAGCAACTTTGACTGAAATAACCACTCGTTACAACCGAGGTATGCAGCAAAGCATTTGTGAAGCCACAACACGCACAACCTTGAGGCAGATGGGCTACAACAGCAGAAGACCCCACCGGGTACCACTCATCTCCACTACAAATAGGAAAAAGAGGCTACAATTTGCACGAGCTCACCAAAATTGGACAGTTGAAGACTGGAAAAATGTTGCCTGGTCTGATGAGTCTCGATTTCTGTTGAGACATTCAAATGGTAGAGTCAGAATTTGGCGTAAACAGAATGAGAACATGGATCCATCATGCCTTGTTACCACTGTGCAGGCTGGTGGTGGTGGTGTAATGGTGTGGGGGATGTTTTCTTGGCACACTTTAGGCCCCTTAGTGCCAATTGGGCATCGTTTAAATGCCACGGCCTACCTGAGCATTGTTTCTGACCATGTCCATCCCTTTATGACCACCATGTACCCATCCTCTAATGGCTACTTCCAGCAGGATAATGCACCATGTCACAAAGCTCGAATCATTTCAAATTGGTTTCTTGAACATGACAATGAGTTCACTGTACTAGAATGGCCCCCACAGTCACCAGATCTCAACCCGATAGAACATCTTTGGGATGTGGTGGAACGGGAGCTTCGTGCCCTGGATGTGCATCCCACAAATCTCCATCAACTGCAAGATGCTATCCTATCAATATGGGCCAACATTTCTAAAGAATGCTTTCAGCACCTTGTTGAATCAATGCCACGTAGAATTAAGGCAGTTCTGAAGGCGAAAGGGGGTCAAACACCGTATTAGTATGGTGTTCCTAATAATCCTTTAGGTGAGTGTATATTCACACATGTAGATCATTCATTGTTTACATAGTATTTAATCCATTTCTCCCAGTATTTTAGCAATAAATCCTTTTTAAATCTAAAAATAAAAGTCAATTCTTCCATATTATATATTTCTTTAACAATTTCTATCCATTCATCAAGTAAAGGGGTGTCCTGCTTATACCAGTTCCTGGTAATACTCAGGAAAAACCTTTTATAGCATTTAATTTTTGGGGGGGACTTTGACCACCCTTGTCACTATAAACGTTCCTTGCATGGCTGTGTGATGATTCTTAAAAAAAAATCTGCTTCAGAAATGTTTTTACCGCGGCTTGTAATAACATGAGGGTGAGTAAGTAATGACAGGATTTTATTTCTAGTGGAACTGTTTGGTGGAGCACATGAACGCATGGACCAGTGAAGACAAATCTGTGTCAAGAGACAAAGTGTAATGATGCCAGTAAACACACACAGCATCCCAGTGGAGTTAGGAGACAAGGATGCTTAGCTCCGCATGACTTTTAGGCGTGAAAGACCAATCGCAAATTCAATCACAGCTGGGATCATATGGTCAAGCCAGTTTTGCTAATCCAAGCAGCAATATCCTAATGCAGGGGAGAAGGCGGCATGTGGAACGATGCCACAGCGTCCGCAGAGAACCGACCCGAGTCTGAGCTAATGAATGAGAAATAATTCTTTTAAGTGAGCTCATCTTACCAGCAGTCCAGTTCACAATGAAAATAATGGCCGTTAAATATAACTGAGTTAGTGTCTATATATTTTTTTCTTTTTGTCAGTTGTTTTGAGGAGTCTTCGTATCAGTAGATTATATTTTTGTTGCTGTGGAGAGCCATAAAGCATGCATTTCATCATCTGTTGGCCGTTTTTATCGCACCGCTCTGTCCCGCTCTGCTCTGCCTGAGGGTGAAGGTTTCTGCAGCTAAGCCTCACGTCAGAGGACACTGTGCAGTCCTGTTGGTGGATAGAAAGTTACTGCTCTGGGACACCTGGAGCTAAATGTGTATCTCACAATCATCATGGAGCTCATAGTGATCAGTGCCTGGAACAGCAAAATAAGATCAGGATAGATTTAATATAACTGTAAAAGTAAACAGTAAAATTAGCAAATGCGCATAATGACAACACAAAAGAGCACAGTCTAGCATAATGTTATTTGTTATTTACTCATTACTTTACTTGTTGTTGTACATAAAATATGAACTTACTACAGATGGTCGAATTTGATCAAACTGATTCGAGTGCTCTTTTCGTGATGGCACCTCTGACTGCGGCGCGTCTCTGCCCTCCTCCACTGGCTTCCCTGCGTTGTCTTTGATCGATATTAATCAACGTTTCATTTCGACAAATAAGAATATCCTAAATTTAAAGCCTGAAAAATAATCTGCGTGCACATGGGGACTGTTTAACGTGGTGCTGTAAATGGACTTGCTGCACCTAACCTAATGCGGTTGCTAATGTCGTTAATGTGACGTATTCACCTCAGGCATCATGATCGAGGGGAAAATTCCTAAGGCTGATGGCTTTTTATTTGCCTGGTTTTATTTTTAACTTAACTAATATTTTTATATTTTGTTAATAAAAAAAATATTTCTGGAAATCATCTTGCGACCCCGCCCTCGCGGCCTTGCGGGCCCCCCATCCCCGGCCGCGACCCCCACTTTGGGAACCCCTGCTCTAAGTAGATGCTGTATTGTTGTATTTGATACTTATGCTCTGAGAGCACAAATCTGGTCTGATCGCTTCTGATTCAGTGTTTTATCTGATCACGGGTCAGAGTAGTCCTTCATACAGTGGACACTCGGAAGAGACCACGTATCTCATAGGTTTCTATTTTTGAAGCATTCACTCGAAGCATTGCGAGTATATTGTCTATTTCATCATTATGCAAGCAAAACGACGCTTGCTTAAACCAGCCGGCGCAGTGATCCCCGGCAGCTTTTTGTCATGAGCCGAGCTGCTTAGAGAGACAAAGAGACAGGTCACATTAGAAAAGTTTAGGCTCAGTTTCATCATGACCCCCAGGTCTTTTTCTCCCACATGAATGTCTGTGTAAGCAGAGCCTCTGTGGAGGCCCGGGTGCTAAAAGCTCAACTCAAGATATCATTTACTGTCAAAGTGCTTTAAAACCTATGCCACCTGAAGAGCATGTAGTTGTGCAAGTTAGTATAGTGGATTAGATTTAACCTGGGACTTGAAAAAGCTCTAAAAACAAGCAAGAAATGCTTGTTATTTGAATTGTGTTCATGATGGTACCTGTTTTCTGTTCCAGCCTATTCCCAGCACATGGAAAACCATATCAACCCCCCAAGCTATCTGAGCCAACCGCTGCCCCCGGTGCATTCAGGACGCTATTCCCCGACCCCAAAGACCATGGTGGGGGATGATGATGTCACCAGGTACGGTTCGCCTGTTTTGCTTAATTGTTTTGATATTTATTGGCAACCAGAATGTTTTTCCTTGCTTCCTCTTCACTGCTCCATTTACATCCTTTATTCCCGGCCTGCATAAGGCTGCGGAGATAAGTGGTGTTAAATGTGCAGGTGCTTACCCATGGTGGAGCTCGGTGTTTGACATTCTTCAGGATATCTCTCCTCTGTTGCTCAAGGTCTTTATAGTTTCTCACTGCTGCAGGTGACTGAATGCTGTCAATGTGAGATAACGGCAATGTCACTCACACAAAGCAGCACAAAATGAAAGAAAAGGTCTAGATAAATCGGTCAACCTTACTTGTTTACCTCAGTTAGTGGATGAGAGAGTTAAAAAACGGCCTATGAAAAATCACATCTTATGCAAAGCAATGCAACACTAGACCTTCAGACAGATAGAGAAATCTGGCCAGACACGTCATCGCCGATTTAGCGATTTGATAAGCTCCACATTTAGCCCGTTCACGTCATGTGTCGGTTCATTTTCATAAAAACCAGGATGCATCATCAAGCCTCTTAGCCGGCCTGCCAGAAAATGAATAAACAAGATTGTTGTAATCCAACAGAACAAACGATTCTATTAATCTGTCCGTTTAGGTGCGAAGGAAGATTTGAAATTGAGCTCAACAATCAAACATGCACAAAGTAGCCTCAAAGCAGAATGTGTGCCATTCTAGATGCCATTGTATTTGAGTCATGTGTTGTGGTCCTTAGACAAGGAAGCTGATGTGATAAAAATGGCATTTGACCTTATAGTGCCTATATTTTCCGTTTTAAGATGTATTACAGAGCTGAGTTGAACTAGAACAGCAGTGCCTCCAAGAGGCCAGATAAATACATTAGTCCTGTACTCTTAAATAAAAAAACTAAAAGACATTATTGCCTTCCGTTGTACCTTAACGCATGATTTGGATTGGTATTTTTTTTGTGATGCAGGGAGCCCAGGAAGGTTGTACTGCATCGGGGGACCACAGGACTCGGTTTTAACATTGTGGGTGGTGAGGATGGAGAGGGCATCTTTATCTCCTTCATCCTCGCTGGAGGCCCTGCAGACCTGTGCGGAGAGCTCAGTAAAGGAGACCGTCTGGTGTCTGTGAGTATCCAGAACCGCCTGTGAAATTGTGGGCTGTTTTTCACCATACACAGCAGACGTTCTTAACTTTCCATGTGATATACATCACTGTCACTGCTTGCTCTCTTGACGCACAGGTGAATGGAATAGACCTCCGCGGTGCCACTCACGAACAGGCAGCGGCAACCCTGAAGAACGCCGGACAAACCGTTACCATTGTGGCCCAGTACAGACCAGAAGGTAAATCGCTCTTACGGTTGGGCGATGTCACCGGAAATCATTTTGAGAGCTCACTAAAAATAAATAAGAAATCAATCGCCGATCAGCAGAAGTCTGTTTGCTGTGTTATTGTGAGAAGTAAAAAGCCAATACTCCAGTTTTATAGCCATCTATTGGTTCATTTGACTCATTACCTTAGATCAGAGTTAATAAATAAACCTCGTGTTCTTTGTTCTTGTGTTTGGATATTGAGTCAACTAAAGTTGATGATATAACCTGTACATACATTATTGTGCTGTTACACATACTTCTTTTTGCATCTCCTGGAAAAAAAGAGCTTCATTGCTTTGACACAATCACGTTTAATATACTTTTAACTTTAACAGCAGACGTGTTCATAGTAGCTATTTTAGGGACAGTGAAGTGCAATGAAGTGGTTATGAATGCTTATTACATGCTTGATTCTGATTGGTCAGTCACATTATTCTGAGGTCACTCTTTTTTCTTTCAGATTTCTTTCAATTTCCAATAAAACAAATGTTAACGTATATTTATTCATTCGTTTTAAAGTAGCCATGTAATTAGCAAGATTGTTTAGTCGGTCATTCTTTTATAAAAAACAAAGATTAGATCGTCCTGTCTGGGTTTGTTTTGTGATAATGACCAGCAGCAGAACTCTGGACATTGATGTTTGTGTTTTTTTTTTTATAGAGTACAGCCGATTTGAGGCCAAGATCCATGACCTCCGAGAACAGATGATGAACAGCAGCATCAGTTCGGGCTCAGGATCACTGAGGACCAGTCAGAAGAGATCATTATACGTTAGGTACCAGAATGACACTGCATGACACAATACAATAAACACAAATGTGCCAATTCCGTAATCAGATAAAAAAAATGATATGACTTAGATTTACAGTTCAGTATGTTTATGTATTAAGTCAAGAGATTTGTTGCCATTTTAAAAGCTTTTTCTCTTGCTTTGCCACATGTGCTTAAACCTAAAGGAAGAGAGTATATAATCTGTTGAATGAACCCAGTTTCGTGCTCACTGTGTTTTTGCAGGGCACTGTTTGATTATGATAAAACTAAGGATTCAGGGCTGCCCAGCCAAGGCTTGAACTTTAAGTTTGGGGACATCTTGCACGTTGTGAACGCTTCAGACGATGAGTGGTGGCAGGCACGGCAGGTCACTCCTCAGGGAGAGGTGGAGGAGATGGGCGTCATCCCCAGCAAGAGAAGGTGGGTGAAGGGCATGTACCAGTGTTTGCACTGAACTGTCATACATCTCAACTTTGATCACATATTGTATGACAAAAATCGTTTGTAAGTTCAATTAAAGCAATTGTAACCTGTTTTCATTCAAGGGTGGAGAAGAAGGAAAGAGCCAGATTAAAGACAGTCAAATTTAACTCCAAGTCACGGGAGAAAGTAGTAAGTAAAGCATTCCTGCATGTTGTACACTTATAAATAATAAGCTACTGATAATATCACATATGAACAGTCTTATATACTATAATGAAATCTCAGCTCTGTTCCAAAACCTAGTGAGCTGCTCATATTGACAGCTGCTTTCCAAGCACCCCTAACAATGAAGTCTATTCGGTTTTTTTAAGTTTGGTGCAAAGCCAATGATGGAGTGCTTTGAACATAAAATAACATTGCACACACAAAGAATGAGTTAAACAGTCCACTTTGAACTATACTGAACTGTTGTTTAGATCAGTAGGCCACATAAGAATGTGGATAGGATCTATTCAAATCTTGAATTGTCTAGCTAGGCAACTCACAATGTTTTGGAACGTTAGCTTGTAATAATATAGTTTTAGTGTCCAATAGAGTAAATACGATCTTTTCTTCATTCTTGAGAAATGCTTATGGTACTTAAAAAACAGTATTCCTTTCAAATCAGTTTAAAATAGCAAATGGTAATGTTCCTACCTCTGTGAAAGTTTGACCATTTGATATTAACCCACATGTAATAATGCTCAGTCAGTACGTTCAGTGGACTGGATGTCATGAACTAATAAGTCTTCCATGAATGATCCGGATGAAATTAACAGCATGTGTAACTGCAAGTGCTACAAGCCCAAAAGGGGCCGTTCTATAACATGTAACCGTACTGTAAAGCATCAGTAACTCGTTTTAAGACATAGAGGTCAAAAGACCAGACCTTTAGCCACAGCACATTCTGTCTAACATGCCGATGAAAGCAATGCATGATAGGAAAACGAAGGACAAATACGCTTGCCATTGATGTTTGACTGCTTGTCTATCTGTATGCCTCCCTCACATCTATTCTGTATCCTCACACTTTCCTCCTTTTATTGACTACTCCAGTGGTTCTCAACTCTGGCCCGCGAGATCCACTTTCCTGCCGAGTTTAGCCCCAACTCTGATAAAACACCTGAAGAGGCTAATCTGTGATTTCAGAAGCAGACGCGTTCAACTTAATGCGTCGCTGCGCAGATTGTTTAGCATTTCGCATTAAAGTACCGCGAGAGCGATTCAAATACGTACCGAGCAATCTGAACTTGAATCGATATCACGGTACTTAAATGTCATACGATGATAGATTTGCGCAGCGCCGCATTAAGTTGAACGCATCTATTCCTAAAGATGCTGATTAGCTCGTTCAGGTGTTTTATCAGAGTTGGGGCTAAACTCGGCAGGAAAATGGATCTCGCGGGCCAGAGTTGAGGACCACTGGACTACTCAATGGCCCTTCCTGTAGCGCAGCAGGTAGAGCATCAAATTTATGGGTTTGAATGCCAGGGAATGCACGTAGCGCCTAAATGAAATGGAAGTCACTTTGAATAGAAGTGTCTGCCAGATGCATAAATGCATGGTAATGCAGTGCTCTCCACAATATCACAGTGGTGCAGTGTAAACAAGCCAGGCTTATAACTGATCACAATGTTAAGGATGCAAATGCCCTTAAAAAACACCTGTAACTAATGCTGCATCATTCCTAGTATTCAGTGATATGTCAAATTTACAGCCACGTGGTCTTATTTATCCAAACAAACATATGGTCTGAATTGCATTCCCTTGCCCTTGTACCAAAAATCCAAATGTTGTGTGGCCTGGTGTTGCTGCTGTGAAGAAAAGAACAACTACAGTATCAAAGCTGTCACATGCGTCCACATGCTTCTGGCACACTCACAAAGCTTCTTACCCCGCATGCAAAAACAGCCACCCTATCTGTCTGCCTTCAGGAGCTTTCTCTCTTGTGTTTGAGACTTCCTGCTGCTAGCTGCTTCTTTTGGGTCTATGGCTCAAATCTATTTGTCCATTCTTCATGCATTCCAGATTCAATTCTGACTTTGTGATGTCCTCCACCAGTTTACACCACCTATTAGAAATTGACAGTTTTGTGATATTGCTTTTATACAACAGTGTTAAAGTGATAGTTCACCCAAGAATGAAAATACTGTCATCTTTACTCGCCCTCTTGTCATTTCAAACCTGTATGACTTTCCTTCTCCACAGAACACACAAAAGAAGATATTTGGAAGAATGTTGGTAACTTGCACTGGTTTTGTATCCATACAATAGAAGTGCATGGGTGCCGGCGCTGTTCGGGTACGAACATTCTTCAAAATATCTTCTTTTCAGAAGAAAGAAAGTCACACAGGTATGAAATGGGATGAGGGTGCATAAATGCTGACAAAAAAACTTCCAAGCACTCCCTATACATTGACATGAAACTGTGTGTGAAGTAGAGCAGCAGTTTTTTCTTTCTGTTCAGTTTTATAATAACTTTGATCCAATTCCACTCCAGCAAAATGATGCAAATAATGAAAGTGCTCTTCTAAAACGACTTGTCCTATCAAATTAAGCATCCAGAACTGTTGTATAAATGCATCTTGAATCACATATAATGACAGTGGCCTTTGACCTGAAACTGTTTGAGCTACCAGAGGTCCACAAAGCCCAGAGCAGAACAGTCATCTTTATTTTCTCCATACAGACATTAGACAGCCCTCTTCCCTGCCCTTCTTTTCTTTTGCCCTCTTCTCTTCCTCAGCAGTCCCTCAATGACAAGCGTAAAAAGAACCTCTTTTCCCGCAAGTTCCCATTCTACAAGAACAAGGAGACGAGTGAGCAGGAAACGAGCGATGTGGACCGTAAGTACAGACAGTCCTGCCACTAAAAGTGGCACCACAGCTCAATGCTGGGCAAGAATAGGGTCGAAGGTCAGAAAGACAGAGGTGGGCACTGCTCCACTGGGCACAACAGGCATCAGATCTCTCTTTAGACACAATAGGTGATAGGTTTTGCGCTTCAGAGTACAGCGGACTACAGAACTTTGTGTTTTGGTGCCTGCTGTGCCTAGTGGCTGGACCAGGCCTGCGAATGTCTCAGTAACCCATGTACTCTTGTGGTTGTTGTCTCTCTTGTTGCTTCCTTGCTGACAGGACAACCCAGACGACATGCTTTCCAAAGGCCAGAGTAAGTGTTTCCCTGCAGATGATCGCTCGGTCAACTGTGGACCAGATCGCCTCTCTGTTTCTTTCACATCTCTCAGTCCATCACATAGCTCATACTGATCTCTTTTCAGAGAGTACATTTAGAGTCCAAAAGCTTCTGCATTTGTTTGAAGCAGCAGACACACTGTTCTCTATTTGGTGGCATTGGTGTGGGTGAAGGGTTTTTGCTGTCTGTCCCATTGCGTTCTGTGGAATCTCCTGTCAGTACCTGAATTTGATTTGATAATGGTACAGTATTCTAAAAATATACAGACGCGGAAAAACATAAGAGACCATTTCAGAATTATTTTCAATTTTTCTGAATTTACTATTTATAGGTATGTGTTTAGGTAAAATGATCGTTTTTGTTTTATTCTATGTACTGACAATATTTCTCCGAAAATTTTAAATAAAAATATTGTTTCTATTTATTCCATTTATTTGCAGAAAATGAAAACTGGTGAAACATGTCAAAATAACAGAAAAGTTGCTCTGTATTTTTTCAGACCTCAAAACCTGCAAAGAAAACAAGTTCATTTTCATTCTTAAGCAATACAACAGTAATCTTAGTACATGTATTTAGGAAAAGTTCAAAAGCCGTTTTTAATGTGAAAACCTCGATTTTTATCACAGTTTTCGTGTGTCTTGTCATGGTGTCAGTCTGTCACATTGCTGTTGGATGACTTTGTCACTCCTGAGGTTTGATTTTGTTGAAATTCATCAGATACTGGACTGGAAATGCTGTTAATTATTATTTATAAATAATTATATATAGTTAATTAATTAATATAAAAATTTGGAATGGTCTCTTAATTTTTTCCCCCGGTTGTATATACAGTCATATATAACTGTACTGCCATATAAAGTATTTATTACGGAAGCCGCTAGGTGTCACCGTGCTGCAACGGAAGAAAACACATGCAAACAGAAAAAACACCAGCAAATTCAGAAAGCATCTTCATTAGTTTGGCGACACATGCCCTGCAAATCCTCACAACACAAACAAATACAGAAACGCGCTGCAAGTGGCACAAACAACAACGGAAGTGTTTCCGGGGGACTCAAAAAACTGATGTACCATGGCTGGGACGTGCTTCATTTCACTGTGCCCATAATTTGTAGGTGGAGAAGAACTTATATTGGGGTCCTATTTTCTTTGTTGTTGATCATGTTAAATGTACTTAATAATTGATTAAACAATATGAAACTTTTTCGTCCTTCCACGTTAGTGACACTTGTGAAAGAATGTCAGGCAGCTAACACTACATTTCATAGTTTCTTTTGTTAAATTGTTCAAAATCGGCCGGCTAGAATAGAAAAATGCATAAAAACTGCGTTTAAACCCACGCAGATCAAACGCATAAAACAGAACGTACAAAAAACTGACAAAACAGAACGTTTATTGACAGTCTGTGGTATAAGGTTATCTTTTGTATTTTGTTTACATGTTGTTGATAAGAAAACAAGCGTAAAGGCCTATTATACGCTGGAAAGTCTGTTCCTCAGCCTGTTACAGTAAAACCGACAGCGGAAAAGACTCGCTATTCTTCGTTTGCATTGGAATCTCACAGAAATGACACGCGTCCCAACCATGGTGCATCAGTTTTCGAGTCCCCTGGAAACACTTCCGTTGTCGTTTGTGGTACTTGCAGCGTGTTTCTGTATTTGTTTGTGTTGCTAGAATTTGCAGCGCGTTTCTGTATTTGTTTGTGTTGCGAGAATTTGCAGGGCATGTGTCGCCAAACTAATGAAGATGCTTTCTGAATGTGATTGTGTTTTTTCTATTTGCATGTGCTTTCTTCCTTTGCAGCGGTGACACCTAGCGACTTCCGTAATTTATGGTTGTCAAAAGTTGTTTTAAAGTAGATTTGCTGTTATACAGTACAGTATATTCTAGATTTCAGTCTCATCAGAATATTCAATGAAAACTGTCATTTACTCACCCTCATGTTTCTCAAAAACATCACTTCAATTTAAATCTGTTTGTTTGTGTAGCATGTTGCATGGTTAATTTTATGATGATTGTTTTGGGGCTTAAACCTTGGATAGCTGCTTTTATTGGATGCAAAAAAATCTCTTTAAAAGTGAAGTCAGATGTGTTGTGAGTTACATGAGGATGAGTAAATGCATGATTTTCATTTGGTAATGTATTGAGCCTTGAAACACCTTACACTGGATTCTACACACTGTATTGTGCCCACTATACCGTACACTAAAGTGTGCTGTGTCCCTCTAGTGGTGTATGTGTACTCCTCCATAGTAAAGGTCAAGGCTGGTATTTCTCTTTCTTTGTAGTCACTTCATAAATCGTGTTCTGCAGTTTTTGGTTTTCATCATCCATTTTCCCTCTGTTATGATTTCAGAGCATGTCACCTCCAATGCCAGTGATAGTGAGAGTAGTTACCGTAAGTTTTTCCTTTCACTGTGCGCTTCGTCCGTCATTCCCGTCTGTTTTCCTTTCACGTATTTAACACTCTGTTGTGCTCTTATATCTCTTATGTGTATGAGAGATCTGTAGTGCATACACAATAACATATTATCCCTCTTAAAATATGATAAAACATACACCGCTGTTAAATAAAATAACACCAAGCAGTGTTATTCGGGGCTTCAGAAGAGTTTACATTGCTCAGCAGACATCAGTGCCCACCCCCCTTCTATCTGAGCGGCACTGCAGTGAGACAGGCTGGGTAATGTTCCAGAAGCCACAACAGATACAATACCAAAATCAATCAGTGAGCCCTCCGCCAGCCCCTGGCTCAGTCTCCATGGCAACCGTGCACCCCATCACTTTCCAGTCCTTGCCCCTCTTTCTCTCTCTGTCAGAGACAGTTAGAGTCACAGCGGCGCTATATTAAAGCCACTCTAAAGATATTACTATACCGTCTCGCGGGAGCCAGATATTACACACAACTGCAGTGCAGACAGGAAGAGAGGGCTGGGTATCGCCAACCTCCTCACGATTTAATACGTCATGACGCAATACAACATCATTATTATTACGTAGCAATGTAAGCTGCGTCAAATGTGCGATCAGATTGAGTCTCTCTCGTGTGGTTTATCTCATTTTTGTCTAAAACGTTGCCCCATAGATTAGCTTTAACTGCACTGAGAAATGCATATTTTAGAGTTTCATCTTATGTAGACTTGTGTCTTATGTTTTTCTTAGTAATATATAGAAAAAACAAACATAAATTGTTGAGAAAAGCAGAATATTAGATATCAGTGATCTGTCATGCATATGAATAGCAGGCAGTTAATCATTTTGTGTCGCACTTGCTTTGCGTTCTAACGCATATGACCTTGTTTTGCTGAAATGTATAATGAATGAAGAACGAATGTGTAAATAACATTTTGTGCTTGAAGTACTCAGTATGCTAATATGCTCTCGTACATCACAGGCCCTTATGAACTCTATTAAAATTTAAAGATCATTGTTCATTCATTTAAAACAAACCCGTATCTGCGTCTAACCCTTGATGCACTGACGGGCAGTCAGGCCTGCTGAGATCCGCAGAAAGAGCTCCACTTTAATCATTATGACAGTCTCACACCAGCCGTGACTGAGGACTCAGTCCTTTCACTTTAACACCATACACCTGTGTAGCAGAGAGGACCTCTAGCGGCCACAAAGCTGTTGTTACAATTTCATAGGTTTAAACTGCATGAGAAGAAAAACGTAACAGCTTTTTAACACTGCCTCATTCTCAGGGAGTGTAATGTGCTTGCCCTGATTCCTTTTTCACATAATGATACTAACATAAACCACACTCAAATGTTTTCTTTTTTTGGGGTGCTAAACTGTACATGCATGTTTTTTCCTCAGGTGGTCAAGAGGAATATGTGCTGTCCTACGAGCCAGTCTGTCAACAGGAAGGTACAATGCTAAATGAATAAATCTGAAGATCTAAATGATTGAAGTTTTCATTATAATACATAAACACTATTTGAGTCAGCTTGTTTACTCTGATGCCCTCTTTTCTCAGTTAACTACGCACGACCAGTGATCATCTTGGGTCCGATGAAGGACAGAGTAAATGATGACCTGATATCAGAATTCCCCGACAAATTTGGCTCGTGTGTTCCCCGTAAGTATCATTCTGTACACCAGTGTGATGATCATTAAATCGGAACACATCATTATAGTTGCTGTAACAAATGTTCTATATTTACAAAAACATCAAGTGTAAAAGACATCCCAGGCTGCAGGTTAAAGGGGTCATATAGGGTCACGAGTACCACTTTTTGTCTTGAATTTTACATACAGTAGACACAGGTTGTTTCTCAATCAGCTCCCTAGGTCCCGAGGTTGTGAATTAGTATATCGTGTTTGCCAAGTGGTTGATGTCTTCAGCGAAACATATTTTGTTGACCTAAGGACAACATTTTTATAAATAAAACCTAAACCCACACCAAACCCCAACCCTAACCATAGCTTACCCCTAAAATCAGAGGGAAATGATAAGTGAAAAACAATGGTCTACACAGCAAAATCGGCAGTGTTAAAAAAGGTCAAATTAACTCCCACAGTGTATATATAATCCACACTTTGATAGTGTGGATTATATATACACTTTGAGTGTTAATTTGTCCTTTTTTAACACTTGCGAAGCACCTAATCCTGGTTGGAAGATTAAACTTAAAATAAACTGTAAATTTATTTCTGAAATCTGATTGGTTGATTTAAACGTTGCCCTATGATGTTGCCCGAAGGACATCAACCACTTGGCAAAAACAGGAGAGTCCTGGTTCAGGCACTGGTAAGGACCCTAGCTCACTTCACATTGGGACACTGTTCACTTATTTTCATGTGACGTGACAGCGTAAGCGCATTATGATACTTGACAGCTGGTATTTATCAACAACAGGCAAACCCACAAGTCTAACTTTATTTTTTAAATTTTAAATACTGTTTGAAGTACATTTGAGAAACAATCTAGCAACTCATAATGTAATAACTCCACATAATGTAAAAACTGCACATAATGTAAAAAGTATTACATTATTACTGTAATGAAATGCTTATAATGTAATCATTTTCTCAACATGCAATAAAATCTTGAGCTCATAATGTAATAATAATTATTAAATTATGAGAAATGCATTGCATTATAAACGTGTCATATTGTCATATCTGTAATAGGCTTTTTAAACATAAAAACATTGGTTTAAACTAACTACGAAATGCACCAGACTTAAATATTCATGCAATAATAATAATAGTAATAAGAATAAGAATAACTATTATTATTATTTTCATGGTACATTACATTAGCATTTATATAGAATGAGTAAACTATAGCTAAACTTTAGTGAGGGGACGTTCGGTTAAACGGACGTGTTAAACTGGAGGTGACACAATAAACTGTCTTCCGTACGATTTAAAATTGAATGTTACTTAAATACAGGAATAGTTGACAATCCTTCTTTACAAGTTTTAAACACTTAGATTATGTTCTTACTTTAGCCATGCATTAAATGCACGTCCTTGAATAAGTGCTGTTTGCTAACTTCTCAGGTAATGTCAGTGGTATGATGACAACGACAGTGGTTAGTTACATGTAAAGATATTTTTGTCATGGGCGGCAGGAAAGAACCCAAATGCAGGCAGACGGTGGCGAAGGGGTTAAACACGGATATTTATTAATAACAAATAAACACAAAACAAAGACCCACAATGGGGTAACGAAGACCGAACTTAATATAAAAACAGAAAAAAAGTACTTCCCACGAGGGGGCAAAAACAGCAGGACCAAAATAACAAGAACTAACATGACCAAACGTCAAAACATCAAAACACAAGGCTGGACTTGAAGAGACAAGGAGCACACGAACGAGGTACACGGTACACATGCATACACAACGTACGTAATCCAACAGCACAAGACAAAGAAACATGAGGGCATTAAATAGGGAAGACAAACGAGGGATAATTACACAGGGCAGGTGAGTAACATTAGACACGAGAGGGAAGCAATACATGAAACAAGAAGGGCGGGGCCAATGACGAGACACTGGAGAGAACGTTTATTATTGTCAAAAGGACAATAACATGTTTCTCTCCACACATAACCAAAGACTTTGTCATGGCTCTGCCTCAGGACCAGGAAATCCAAGACTAGGTGAGGCAGAACCATGACAATTTTAATTGTTTGATCAAAATTATTGCTAGAGAACAACTGAGTTGCGCACCTAAACTCTACCTCCTTGAATCGAAGGCATTTTTTATGAACAAATGTGGAAAAAATCAATAAAAGTTTTGAAAGTCTGGGATTGATCGCGTTATCTGCCTCAGGCAACGGCAGCACGGAACACGAGTTAAATGAACATTTCTTCACTTTAATAGAAGTTATAACATGAGGCTACATCAGAGGATACATTGAAAAATAAAGTACAACTTACAATCACGCATCATTTCTGTGCCTATAAACTGTTTCAACCAGGGCAATCGTCAGAACTTGTCAGCTACGACGTTTACATCACGTTTACCTCAGGAAGGTAAAAGTGTCTCTATTAGGGATGTCAACAATTAATCGATGATTGATTGTTGATAAAAGATATAATCGATTAAAGCTATCAATGGTCAATCAAGCAATTTTAATAAGCTTTTAATATGATCCAACATTAAAAGTACATTAAAACAGAAACAATACAATGTCATTCAACATGGAAAGTAATAGAAATTTAGTAACTAAGTCATGGTAATTATCATTTCCCCAGATATTTTTTTCATATAGTGCACTGCACTTTGACAGAGCTGCGGGACACGGGCAGGACATAATTCATTCCTACAACTTGTTAATTCATTACTACGATTTAGCCATTTATTAATTTGTAAAATGAGGAACTAAGGAAATCGAGGAACGAATTAATAAGTCATAGGAACGAATTCTTAATTCATGGCCATGAAATCTTTTATTTTCCACCCGTATACCACAGTAATCAATGCGAAAACAGGGATTAAAAATGAATGACAAGAAAATAAACCTGCGAAATTAAAGAGTGAGACTGAGAAGATTTGGGAAAAGAAACTATAAGTATTATTAAGTTTGTGGAAATTCGTGACCAACCGGCAAAACCGAACACAAAGCCGCATATGGCTTTAAATGTATGGTCTTGAACGGCATGAATCCAAAAGCATGGTCGAGATGTAACATTTACATTTATGCATTTGGCATTTATACATGTGGCTTTCATCCAAAGCGACTTTCATTGCATTATACTATACATTTGTTTCTGAGTATGTGCAATTCCTGGGATCAAACCCATGACCTTGGTGCTGCTAGCGCCATGCTCTAACCACTGAGCTACAGGAAATTTGTTTATTATATTGAAAAATAATGATTATATTGTAAAAAAAAAAAAATTATGTGCTGGTATTACCTTATGAACTGTGATTACATTACATTATAAGTTGCCACAGTGTCTTCATAATGTAATACGTTTCTCATACAATAAACTATTACATAATGAGAATAATTGTTATTACATTATACAATTATTATTACATTATGAGCTCAAGATTTTATTACGTTTTGAGAAAATGATTACATTATGAGCATTTTATTACATTAATAATGTAATACTTATTACAGTTATTACATTATGAGTTGCTACAAACACTTTAATTATTCTGTTACACAAATTTAAATTCATCTATTAAGTAGTTTGTGTTCCCTGCTTGTCTAGCAATGTGTGTTTATACATAAAATAAACATAAAATAAATATATTGAGCTGGCTCGTGCAATTTCGTCTAAACGGCTTCAAAAATTGTCACATGATTTCCGGTAAGGGAACATAGGGAGCATCGGTGCTCCCTGTTTTTTGTGTTGCATTGTGGAAATGATTAGGGAATGAACGTTCCAGTGCACTGGATGGATTTCGCGAATGAGACAGCCCTTAAAATGGCCGATCAACTGATTCCCTGATCAGTTCAATTCAATTTTATTTATATAGCGCTTTTTACAATGTGCATTGTTACAAAGCAGCTTTACAGGAGAAAATAAGAAAAACAGAAAAACACAGAAAAGGTATAAACACAGCGCATGGTGTTTATAGAGCAAGCAAGATCATTCTAATAAATAATATCTAATAAAAGCAGTCTCCCGGTGAGCAAGCCAACACGGCCCTGTGGCGAGGAACCCAAACTGCAATGATAAAAGAATGGAGAAAAAAACCTCGGGAGAAAGCGGTCTCAGCCGGGAGGGCCAGATCCCCTCTGACGTGTCACAGCTGCACTCAGTGACTTTGATTAAAAGTGAAAAATAGGGAGAGCTTATTAGTTGTGATTTAGGAAATTTCATTTGTTGAAACTGTTAAGGTCTAATTTTTTCTTATTTTGTGATCGATATCAGACAACAGAGGAATGTTATAAGCATGGAAAATAGTAATGGCGTAGTGTAACTGAGTGCAGCTATAACTTAAAGTACCTATATGTAACATTGACACCTAGTGGTTGAGCTTGGTATCACAGTCAAATTCAAAATATTGGCAAGGGTTTTTCCCCGTCCGTCCTCCTTCTCAGACTCGACGCTCACAGGAGTTGCCAGACACTTACAGGAGTGTAATGAAAAGCATAACCTCTTACACTGTAAGTTTATCTGATAATTTATATGTTTGCATTGGTTTTGTTGTTTGCAAATATAACTCAATCAGCAGCTCGTTTCAGAGGTTGTGTCCTCCGGAGGTCGCATTTACGGGCCATATTGCGGTCTCGTTTAAATAACCGTAATAAAATTGTATATTACTCCTCGTAAGTTGAAAAAGAATATAGCAATTCTTTCTAAGTTTTCAACGTAATAGTACCGGAAAGGGTGGAATCGGCAACCGACTGTAGTGTATTTCGGGGAAACTATGAGTTTAACCACAGTAACATACGTATAATTAATTGTGATTAAACAATAACTATTTTATACACTTTAACCTGATGCAGCAGAGCTAATAACAGCGACAAACTAAAATGTACTCGTCCAGCGAGTGATCAGCAGGTCGTATATTAACTCTAAGAAATATTACTCCCCTGCCTTGGAAAAACAATATTCTTACTGTAGTACAGTACCACTTCAGAAATCTTAACGAAATCAAGCAGTTTAAGTGACCTTGATATGTGATAAATAAACACAGAAACAATTCGAGCGTGGATACACATGCGGTTTATTTATCTACACTACGGGGGAACTAAAATCAACTAGCTAACACAAACCAAACATTAACAAACAAACATAAAAACGTAAAACAGTAGAGAATGAAAGAAATAGATAAAGCAAAGAAAATGGCAGTATTAAATCAGCTATTCACATCTGCACGAACCATCAAGGACAAATCTCCTTATTTAAAAGGGGCAAAGCTTATACGCAACTGGTTAGCAATAGTTCAGATACTTGCATTGGCTTCTTTGTTTCTCGGGACACGTGCTGGCGCGCGTATCAAAGGGTCCTGATGCGTTCAGAGCGAGCCGGGAGTCCGTTGGATTTAGCTGACCCAAACTGCTGGAAGAGGCTATCTCTGAGGAGAGACAGGTCTCGAGAGGTTGAAAGAAAACGAACGAGCGAACGCGCACGAGCGCGAACGCACACAAGCGAACGAACATACACAAAAGAGCAAGCTTTCCTGCGTGTTCAGATGTTTTAACACAGAGGGCGTCACGCCCCTCCAAGGTGGGCGATCCAATGTGATGAGATAGTTTTGGGCGCGAAAACATGTTTCTTTGTCCGGCACACTAACTCATTTGCATTTATGGTCGCCTGGGAGTTTGGAGCAGGAATAGACTTAGAATAGAATAAAATGAGTATGGTATAAAATACATTACTGTGCTATACACCATATTCTAAGACATGAAAAGGGAAACACGTAGATATGAAACATGAAGGGGTTACAATTACATTGACCTGTAGTTTGGACAAGAATGTAAATATACACAGAATACCACTAAGCACATATGCCTTTGAGGTTATAGGTGAAGGAGAATAACATAGAGACAAGCATACAATGTGGAGATTCATGTGTATACACTTTAAACCAGTCTTTTGTGGCTAAGGAAAGAGAAAGAGACATTCTTTTGGAAGAATTTGAGGCTCTCAGTCCCTGGGGGCCACATGGCTTTTCTCAATTTGGTGAACAGTCCTGTCCTCCCCCAAGAACCTCCTTTGAAGTCTAGGGGAGAGTATCCGAATCTGTCCTGGTTTAGATGAAGGTGTTGAGAATAGGACATTTGGCCAGACTTGTTGGTGCCTGGTCGTAGTCCTGCTGAGAGGTTACTGTGTTTTACGATCACAGATGGTAAACTTTGATCCGACCATACCCTACACGACAGTAAAATTATTACATGCAGTACAGCTACTTTAAAACTGCTGTCATGTGATGTAAGTTTAGCATCTAATACTAAGTATTAGATGTGACAAGTAGTCCGTCTTTGCTCTTGGTTGGGGATGGAGTTGCCTGAGCTGGAGCTGGGATGGTCAGATGATCACTTTGCTCTTGGATGGTGATGGAATTGCCTGAAACTGGAGCTGGGATGGTAAGTCAGTCGGGCTCTCGCAGGAGGATGGCACGGGATGTTCAGGAGCATTGCGTAATCTCTAGTTAGGGATGGGCATATGACGTTCATCTAGGCCTGGCGTAATCTCTCCCTACCTCCGAGGTGGGGGAGGAAGGCAGAAAGAGAATAATTAGCGTAGCTGCTGTTCATACATTTTTTTTAAATTTAGCATATATGCATAATGTGAATGCTTGGCTGAAAAGATGTGTCTTTAACTAGATTTAAATTGGGAGAGTGTGTCTGACCCTCAAATGGTATCGGGAAGGCTATTCCAGAGTTTAGGTGCTACGTATGAGAAAGCTCTACCCCCTTTGGTGGATTTAGTTATTTAGTGGAGTTTTGAGATCTTAGAGAGCGTGATAGGTTGTAGTGTGGTAAAAGCTCTGTTATGTAGGTAGGGGCTAAACCGTTTAAGGCTTTATAAGTAATTAAAAGAACTTTAAAGTCAATACAATACTTAATGGGTAGCCAGTGAAGGGATGATAACATTGCGGTTATGTGATCGTATTTTTGGACCAGGTTAGAACTAACTGTAGTTTGTTTATTGATGATGCAGGACAACCATTGAGTAGTGCATTACAATAGTCAAGTCTTGAGGTCATAAATGCATGAATAAGCTTTTCTGCGTTAGCAACACATAGAATATTTCGTAGTAAGGCAACATTTCTAAGGTGGAAGAAGGCTGTTTTTGTGACATTTGAGATGTGATTTCCAAATGACAGGTTGCTGTCTAACGCCTAGGTCTTTAACTGTATGTGTTGGAGTAACAGTGCAGCCTTCAATTTGCAGGTTATAATCCGAAATATTCTTCTTACGTGTCTTTGGTCCAATAAATATTATTTCTGTTTTATTGGAATTTAAAAGAAAGAAAATTACTTGTCATCCAATGTTTTATGTCTTGGATGCACTCTGTCAATTTGGATAGCTGAAAGGAATCATCTGGTCTTGATGAGATATATAGCTGAGTATCATATGCATAACAGTGGAAGCTAATTTCATGTTTTCTAATAATGTTGCCAAGGGGCAGCATGTATATGGAGAATAGCAAGGGTCCTAAAACCGATCCCTGAGGTAATCCATAATTTACTTGCGTTAGATTTGATGATTCCCCATTTAAATGGACTAATTGATGTCTGTCTGATAAGTAAGATCTGAACCATTGTAGTGCCTGACCCTGAATACCGGTATAATTGTGTAAGCGATCTAGAAGTATTTTATGGTCTACAGTATCGAACGCAGCACTAAGGTCAAGCAGGACTAGTAGTGAGATGTTACCTTTATCTGATGCTATAAGCAGGTTGTTTGTAATTTTAACGAGCGCAGTTTCAGTGCTATGATGCGGTCTAAAGCCCGACTGAAATTCACATGTCATTGTTTTGTAAGAAAGAGCACAACTGAGTGGACACTTGACACTACTTTTTCTAGTATTTTGGACAGGTAAGGGAGATTTGAAATCGGTCTATAGCTTCCTAGTTCACTGGGGTCTAAGTTTGGTTGCTTGACAAGAGGCTTAATGACGGCCATCTTAAAGGGTCCTGGGACATGACCTAGATTGATTGACGAGTTGATAATGTTATAAATGGGCTCAATTGCAACAGGTAGTAGCGGAATAACCAGGCCAGGTGATGTCTGTTTATTTGTTCATTTAGCAACTGTACTAAATAAAAACCTTGGATTGTTTTTGTCAGTTTCTATGAGGTATCAGAGGTGCTCAGGCTTTGCTGCTTTAAAAATTAAAAAAAAACTACTGGCCTGACTACTGAACACTCATACAGTCATTTTTAGAGCTCGGTGCATCTTTCTTGGTCCAAAAAATTCATTTATTGAAGCTAAGTTTCTTCATGTTTCAGCCGTATTTATCCTGCAACATCCCGTACAGAATCTCTGGAGTCAATACTAAAGTTTAAAAAGTATAAAAACACGTTTGTATAATAATAAAGTTTGTAATACATGAAACAAACGTACAGCATGTGCTCTCTTGTCTCAGATACAACAAGGCCAAAGCGTGATTACGAGGTGGATGCCAGAGACTACCACTTTGTTGTGTCTAGAGAGCAGATGGAGAAAGACATACTGGAGCACAAGTTCATTGAGGCGGGCCAGTACAACAATCACCTGTATGGAACCAGCGTGCAGTCTGTCAGAGAGGTGGCCGAAAAGGTGAGATCAAATCTGTTTATCTTCATACAGGATTTTTTATATTTACCCATGCTAACGTAAGTGTGATTGTCAAGACTACATGCTGATTATTATATAACTGTGTACTCTAGACTGCATTTGAGGGATTTAGCTCAGCTATATTTTTTTTTAGTATTACGAGTCGAGTGTAAAACATGACTTTTTTGCGAATTCCTCAGGGCAAACACTGCATTCTAGATGTATCAGGCAATGCTATCAAGAGACTGCAAGTGGCTCAGCTTTACCCCATCGCTATTTTCATCAAACCCAAATCAATGGAAAACATCATGTGAGTAGAAAATAAAGATCCAGCTTTTCACAGAAATAAAGATAGTGCTTTCACAGAAGACATAATCCAGAAAAACACATTATCAATGACTAATACATTACTAGTGTCTTTCTAGACTGCCCATTCTGCTGTCATTGTGTCATATACCATAAACTGTCGAACCCATAAAGGCATGACCAAATCTCTTTCTCAGACTTGCTCTTTCCCCGCAAACTATGTAACACAAGACACTGAAATTAGTGTAATGTGTAATTGGAGCGCAATGTGCTTGTTCCTTAGGGAGATGAACAAAAGATTCACAGAGGAACAAGGCAGGAAGACATATGATAGAGCTATGAAGCTGGAACAGGAGTTTATGGAGCATTTCACAGGTCTGTCAGTCTGTCATGTCTGAAATACAAACATGACATTACATATATACCTGCATTACAATGTATGTGATTGCTGGACACTATGGATGTGCACAACTACATGTATAAAACCTACATGGATTATGCGTAATAATATTGCTCGCAGCAGGTAATAAATTAGAAGTGAAATTAGAATTTGTTTATATTTATATAGATTTGCTAGCTGGACTGTATGTGACTGTAAGGGATTACATTTAGGAAGACAGTAACTATTACAGTAACCATACCAAAAACATTAGAATCATTACATGGTTCTTGGATGACTGGTAGATCCATTCTAACTGTTAAAGTGTATCGTTTTTATATGAAGAGTTTTGTTCCAAAATGAGATTTTTTTCAAAAATCATGTTTTTTTATTGTGCATTACAATTAATATCAATCAAACTGCAGTTGGTTTGTTTTGATTTAAGCCATAATAACTTGGCTAACTAACACAATAAAACACTATAAAAACATGATAACATAATAAAAAACATGATTTTTGAAATATTTAAAAAACGCAGTTATCTCATTTTGGATCCAAACTCTTCATGTATTTCATTGCATGTTTTCGTTGTTAATGCTGTTACCTCACTGTGATCATATCTGGTTTGCAGCCATTGTTCAAGGGGACACTTTGGAAGAGATCTACGATCAAGTAAAGCAGATCATTGAGGAACAGTCTGGGCCATTCATCTGGATACAGTCCAAGGAGAAACTATGAGCACCTTCAGGAGTTTGTCATCCCTCTCTCTTTGCCTGATTTATTTATTGATTCTGTCCTCTTTTTTTGTTAATTCTTTTTCATAGTTGGGCGTCTCCAAGTGACATGCATTCAACATATTAATTCCAGCATACTTCACTCTCTGTTTAGTCCTACTTCTTCACCTCCTGACTTTGAGCTCCTCCAGTAGCTGTTTAAAGAAAAGAGGATCAATCTTTTTCAGATCTCAACTGCTTCCAAGCTTACAGAAAGCTACAGTATGTTAGACCAGCATCTGTTTACCAGGGTTTTCGGAAACGGTACAGTTCCTTAATGTTTAAGGGAGGTTACTTTGTAAGGAAAAAGAGTGGATTTAGTTTTCTTTCGTTGTTGTCTTTTTTGTGGTGTAAGATTGTGATATGGAGCTTGGGTCTCAGGCATTGGATTGGTAAAATGGTGAAAAACACAAAAAGCAAAACTTTGCACGTTCTAGCTTTTACGACCATGTGTTCTTTGCTCTTTCTTTATTGTCGTTCATTTCCATCATAATCCATTACGTTCAGTACATTTATCTTATTCTCTTTTCCCTTTATTGTTGTATTGGCATGCTTATTGTTCTCCTCATTCTAAATGTCTGCGTTATGGAGCCGTTGTGTTTAGATGATGTCCGGCCGCACGGGCGCAAGACGTGTGCCGCCGTTGTTTTAGAATGTTGGAGTCTGCGATCAGTGTCTTACACAGAGTACGTGTTTTCAACACTCATGATTTACATTTAGGAAAGTCTGCCATTTCTAAGGAACTGATATTTTTAAGAGATGTCTTCACACATTCTTGGCAATAAAGTGCCAGCGCATATGTGGAAGAAATTTATTGTACAATGAGATCTTAACAGATATTTAACCCTCCATAAACTGCCTATTTTGTTATAATAAAATTCTATATTGAGCTTTACTTGAGCACTATTATGATGGGAGTTATTTTCTTGACATCGTAAAATGTATATTAGAGCAAGAGATTTAAAAACAAAATAGTACGAATATATTTTTTTCCTTTTTCTGTTTCCACCCTCTGTTTATTTTCATAAACTGCAAGAGATGGGAGAGAGGGGACCACATCAGTAGATTGGAAACTGAGACTAGCAGATGATGAATGCGATATTTGAGTGCCGTCACACTCCGACAGCTAGTTTTCGCGCTTCCTCTTCTCTGTCTACCCACCACTTCCAGCATCATCTGCTCAAGTGTGCTACATCAGAGTTATAACAGTGTGGAGAAGAATGCTCTGTCCGATTCCCCCTCTCAGACGCAAACCGATTCAGACGGATGAAAAGCTTCTCAAGGCTGTCGAAGCGTTGGCACAGGGCTGACGCTAGTGAACTGAACGCACCACAGAGACTCATTTTTCTAAACTCGTCCTGGAGAGGGGGACATGTCTGCTCTTCCTACGACGTGGTTGTTTTCTATACTAAGACTGCTTGTTGTACCACCTCACCACCTCTGCTTTTTAGGGACTGGCATAAATGAAACATGTAAATAACCTACTGATCTGATTCATTCCATTGATCCAAACGAACAAGAGGAGAATGGCTAATTCAAGAAAATAAAACAAAATGTTTCTCATAAGGCACAGTGCTAGTGTGAGTGTTCCTTCAGATGGGGGATGAGGTATATTTACATGCTGTGCTATCTGCAGTGCAGTATACTGTGTAGCTGTTCTAGGATCAGCAACTGGCTTTCCTTTTTGTTCTTACGGACATTAATATTGTTGGAACTCAAGTGCTGTGACAATTAATTCACATTGAAAGTTTATTAAATCAGTTCATGGCAAAAAGTGATATAGTGTAAGCAGAAGAGTGCTGAAATTTAGCACCCCACCACCAATGCAAGTATGCTATTGATTTTTCCAGTTCTCTCACACACTTTGATGTCATTTGCAAATAGTACCGTTAAAAAAACGTGGATTACAAATACAAGTATTTTACAAAAAAAACGTGATTTTTCATGGGATGGGGTGCTTATATCAAGTGCTACAAATACTTTAAAAATGTGGTTTTAAAAAATATCAGCACTCATCTCAAATGATCCCCACAGAAACAAAGTAGGAAATATTGCCTAGACACTGAAATGGGATAAAGACCCTGTTTTACACCAAAAGTTTTGTTAGTGAACAAAATTCTGTCATTTATTCAAAACCTGTATGACTCTTCTGTGAACACAGAAGATATTTTGAGACATGTCTCAGTGCTTTTGTATCCAATGGAAGTAAAGGGGGCAATGTTGTTTGGTTACCAACATTCTTCAAAATATCTTCTTTTTGTGTTCTGCAGGAGAAAAGTCATACAAGTTTGGAATGACATGGGGCCGAGTAACGGATGAAAGAATTGTAATTTTGGTGAGCTATCCCTTAACGCAGGTATCTTTATCGGTTCTTTATATATGGCTTTATGGGACAAATGATTGTATGTAGATCTAAAAAATGACTACATTATCTCTCCCGAGTCCCCAAGTAGACATGTTTTAATCCAACAAGCCTTAATGTTTTAATTAAATAACAAATAATCTCTATCGTATTTATATAATCCCATACTATTTATTTTACAAATCACATGGCACTTAGTCTTTTTTTTTTCATTTGACAGTGTTTACAGTAATAATTTAAACATCATCTGCTGATGCAGCTGACAGAAAAAACATTCTGCATGGAGTTCATAAATTCACAAATAGCAGCTCTCAGTCACAGTTGACTCTTTATCGGTCACTTTTTGTCTTTGATCTGTCTGCTGGCGTCTCTCATCCCGTCTTTTACTTCCTTCACAAACGTGTCCCGAAGCCTTGTTGCTCTCCGACCCAATTCCTGCACATCTCGGGGCATCTTTGACGTGTCCTCTCGTACCTGGCGAACGGTTTCTGACCTCAGCAGCTTAGTCGACGCTTCTTTCCCTGCGATCTGTGCTTTAGTAATGGCGAAGGCCGTGATCTGGGCTGCCCGTCTGATGGGTCGAGACTCGGCCAGTTTCTCCACCACTTGAGCGTTATTTATCAATGCGTTGACGATCCGCCGAAGCACCATTTTGAACCTGATATACACTTAACGTTAATCCGGTTTATTTTTAAAATACCGTTTAAATGAGGTATTTGTTATTTAATAAGAAAGTACCTCTAAGAAGTTCAAGGTTGAACTTTATGTATTCAAGAGGCTGGCTTTCTGACTCTACTGAGCATGCGTACTGACCTTTCAACGACGCCTGCTACCAGTGGGTTACGGCACGACAGCGCCCCCTAAAGACGTGGGGGAAATCATTTGAAAGACAAAACATCAATGAAAGATGCAATTAATCCACGTTTATTTTCATACTATTTATACTTTAATCTAGGTTTAGTGAAAAACACTAAACTATGAGTCAGGAGTAATCTAATGTCAGGTTTTATTCAATCTAATAATAATTCCCGTCATGCATTTCATTTTGCATTGCATTGTAAGCATTTTAATTCATAAAAGAGCCGTCTTTGTGAGTTTGGTCTGTAGAGAGCAGATAGTTTATCTGCTGGGTACACACACGTGTTCAGTATGCTGCACTTTCAATGGGGATTGCATCATCTTCGGGGGTGTGTCATTTTTGATCAGGGTGAAGTAAATTAAAGTTCTTCACTTCCAACATTGACGGAAGCTGATTTCATTTCACATATTTATTTTTGAGTGTTTCGTGTTCTTCGCATAGAACTTTAGTGTTTTTGTTTATGTAAAGCTGTTCCATTTGTTGTTTCCTTAATGCCCGGATCTCTTAATACTTACGGTTTACAGCAGCTTTGGGCCTCAGTGAAAAGAGAGAATTACAATTCACTTGTGCCACTGCGATTTCAAGACTCTGCAGATCTGACCTGCGCATGGGAACTCTCCTGAACTTTAAAGTCTCTTTTTGTAAAGAAATGTATGTTTGCGCAATGTCTTATACTAACCTTAATACCACCAAGGATCGACAAACCTTTTGAGCTATGTATTCAACTAAGAACTACTTCAGAAATATAGGCTACAAAGGTCGGAATCATTAATGTCTAGAGCTCAAATAGTGAGGCACCGGTTACAGCACTGTTTAATATTTTATACTAAGGTGAAATTTTAACAAATCGGCTGCAGCAGTCAAACACAACAAGCTTTAAATATGCGTGATTTGACCGCTGTCTGAATTTACATGCTCACGGGCACTTTCCATTAAACTCTGTGAACTCTGTGAAGGAAGATCATTTCAATGTGTTCTCACAACGCTTGCTGCTGAGAATAAAACAATCACAGAGCTTCACCTCTGACCAAATAAAACATTAAGGAATCAAAGTGTTCTTCATAACACAGTGTGTCCTGCTGAAATCTCTGCTATCACTTACATTGACGGTGCAGCACTGTTTCATCTTTCAACCCAATGAACTTCATTTTCAATAAATAAAAAACAGAAGAAGTGTATTTGAAATGTTTTTGAAAAAATAAACATTTTCCAATTCTGTTTGCTGACACCAGTAGTGCAAAAATGACATGCAGTCCTTTAGCTATTCTAATTTACCAGAGCAATTTTATCCAGACCTTTGACTTACAGACTGTTTTTGCACCATATTTCTGCACATTACTGATCATAAGAGCAGAGAACTACAGTTAATGTGAATAAGTGGAACCAAAGGGTCAGCAGCAGAGGCCAAACAAGATTATCTTCCATTATTCTCTCTCTCTGATCTCACCCCTGTGGTGTGCCAAACCCCTCCCACCGCGTGCGGGACACCGATAACAAGATCTTCTGAGAAAGTGAGGAAGTTTTTACAGACTTTGGGTGTGTTCCTGTAAAACCGACCAACAGAAAGAAGCGGGAAAGACTTGCGTGCTTAGGAAAAGCTCATAGCGGAGGTGTGCGGCCATGGAGCTTCTGAATCTTCTCATTGCAGGTCACAGTGTTCTTTTACCATGTCAGCAGGGTTTGGTGCCGGTGGACACAAAAAAAGGCCTTGAACAGAATTAGACACAGCTGTCCCTCACCTGCAGTACAAGAGACAGCAGTCAGACTACAGTAGCTTTCAACTAGTCAGCAAGACACAACGAAGATGTTTCAGTTGTACAGCCAAAACGTTCAGGTTTTGGTTTGCGCTGAACTTTGAGCCAATACCCAAACGTGGGATGTGGAATAAATAATCTTACACTGTAAAAATACTAGTTTCTCAAGAGACCATTTAGTTCCTTGGATGCCACACTGACAAAATCCCATTGAGAACCGCTGTAGCCAACCTTTCAGTTTTGTGTGAGTTCCTGTAAGAGCTCTAATGATGGTCTGTGGGTTCTTCACTAAGGGAAAGTTTTAAAGCACTTGAAGTATATATTGGAGCTTATATTGGAGCTCCTTGAGTATAGAAACACCTTTGAAGGGTTCTTCACAATGTAAAGGGACGCTTTTTTGTTTTTAAAGTGATAGTTCACCCAAGAATGAAAATGCTGTCCTCATTCACTCACCCTCTTGTCATTTTAAATTTGTATGACTTTCTTTCTTCTGCAGAACACAATAAGATATTTTGAGAAAAGTTGGTAACTGATCAGCACTGGCACCCATTCACTTCTATTGAATGGACACAAAACCAGTGCAAGTGAATGGGGGCCACTTAACAACATTCTTCAAAATATCTTCTTTTGTGTTCTGCAGAAGAAAGAAAGTCATGCAGGTCTGAAATGACAAGAGGGTGAATAGATGATGACAGAATCTTCATTTTTGTGTGAACTATCGCTTTAACACAATACAATACAGTAATGGAGGATTTCTTCCCGGTAATCTGACAGGAGTTTTTCAAATGCCAGTATTCAATTCTGAGGCACCAAAAACAACAATTTTCATATAATTATAGTTTGTGGTCAGAACAGACGATGTTCTCACGGAAGCTCTGGCAGATCGGTGTGTGGCCCTGCACAGGTGGATGAGGCTGATCATGAGTTTCTCTCAGACTCAAATCCTGCTGTAAGTGTTTACAATTAAACACAGATGGGTGTATCGGGGGGGTTATTTGTTTATCAGCTTTTATCTGTTGAACTACTTAGATAACAGCAGCCATGGGAAACATCTTGGGAGAACAAAGAATCACAGTGAAATGACAGGGAGAATGTATGAACATGAGTTGCATTTCATGGGAAAGAGGTAAAGAGCAAACAAGCTCGCTTTGGTAAGCATTATACTGTATGTGTGATTTATTCAATTTAATTTAATTCACACAGCCAGGGCAACAGAAAATGCTAACAGCGTGTTTAATGAACCTGTGGTGTACACATAAATAACCTTTTATTGTCGGAGTCCACAAATACTGTATATCTGTTCCAAGAACATTTGTTACCCTATTTTCTACATTTCACTGAAGACTACACAAAGAACATTGTAAAGTGTTTTTATGATGATGTTCCCATCAAATCACATACTATACAGAAACATATGTTAAAATCTAGATCTAGATTTTTAATACAACTGTGCCAAAATACACAATATAGTAACAAAACACCTGTTGACCAGCTGCAGTCTTAAAGGGGTGCTGCAACGGTGTGTCATGCATTCTGACTTCTTTACAATGTTAAACATGCCGTCTTCTCACGCTTAACATGGTCAACTTGTCAAAATATGAGTTGAGCATATTACGTAGTATCTCTGTGCTCGATACACTCCCCCAGCGATCGTACAGGTTTCAGAAAGGTTTTTTCGAACATATAAAACTGTTTCGTAACAATTTTTCTTAGTCCCTTATTGGACAATTCTCAAGCAAGGAGAGCATGCGCAGACGTCACTTTCACTTGTGAGCAGCAGAGAGAGAGAGAGCATACGTTCGCGAAGTTCAGGTGTTTGTTTGTTCACTGCATTTGTGTGATGGATGTTTTATAAACGGTGGATATAACGCTGGATTTGGAGATCGTTTGAAACTGATATATGGAGCCGTCCCAGCGCTAAAAGATGCCGGACATGAACCGCATGCGGTGAGTGAAACTGATGTCTGTGTTTTGTTGGCAATGGGTGCGCACGTGTTTTAGTTCAGCCTCACCCTGCTTCCATTGTTTCCCTCATCTTTAAGTCGCTTTGGATAAAAGCGTCTGCTAAATGTAAATGTAAATGTAAAATGTTTTACTACAGTCTAAATGTACTGTACTTAATGTACTGTACCAGGGAAAGCAGGGTTTCACTTTGAATCAGTAAAGTAGACGTATCAGAGACCACCTGTTGTGTCTTGAAAAATGTTTTCCAAAGTTGACAACAGAGTTGTGAATAAAAGCCTTTGTCCTTGTAAACATAAAACACTAAACTGCAATCAGGCATTATTATTCCATTTAAAAGATCATAAAGTGGGTGGTACTGTTTTGGTTCCAATATTATCATTGTGCCCTTGAGTAGGTTCCTTTAGGACTCGTGCTGCATGTAAGCTGTTTTGACTAAGAGGTTGGCTTAATAAATAAATAATTTTCAGGGCCAGTGTGAACTTGATAAGTCAATGACCACCTTCATGGATTTATACATTTTAGGAATGCATTATATCACAAAGATGCTTCTGATCTAAAGTGTTTTTCATTTAACACTGTACATTTTGCAATGTGCATCATATTGAAAAAAAACATGACGAATATTTCTCACGATTTATGACAGCGGTGATGATTTCCTATAGGCTTAATAGCTACACTGCTTCTATTACGTCAACATCTATAAGTATGTATGATACAGTGTGAGGTTCTGCATTAAGTGGAACGTGCGTTAAGTCTCTCAAACATTTACAGACACAGTTTAAATTAGCTTAAGTTACACTATTTTACCTTTTTTTCCACAGTATTTTCACAGGTGCTGCTAAATTGTGAAGAAAACCCACATTGGTTGTGTGTTCTGAACTTCCTGGAAGTTCAGAACACCTCCTGGAAAATCTGTCCCAAGTTGGATTACTTTGGCATCTGTGTTCTCTATTTCTGGTGTAATTTTTAGCTGATCGGGGACTTTGAAAATAAGCAACCTTTTAAATACACCATTTTAAATATAAAGATTCAACATACAAGACCCAATTTTCCACATTATCACAATTTTTTATTAGGCTACAGAAATCTAGCCTACAAACATGAATAGGAAAAATACTCGTTTATCAAAATATGACACAATAAAAATGATACAAAAGTGGAGAAAAACACAGATTAATGAAAGTAAAATAGGCATAGCACATTTATTATTATATCAGCTCTTTAAACTGTGCATAGCCTACACTTATGAAGGGATGTGACGCCATCGAGACCCGCCTCCAACTGTGTATTCTATAGCAGCAAGACAGTCTGGGCGTGTGTTCTGCTCAAGGTTATATGTGACACTGGAGGTAGTCGCGATATAGAGAGCGTGCACGATCGTGACTTTCGCCTTCACGAAGGCTGGAGCTTTAAAACCTCGGTAAGGCTTTTTAGACCTTGTGGTCTATTAATATAAATGTCATGTTTGCGGAATCTTAGCTTTTTGGCAGTTGCACGGCGGTGTCTTAGAATTTTAAACCACTGATGTTATACACACTTTTAGGCTTATATCTCAAAAAATTAATTTACTTGAAAAAGTAAGAATTATAAGAAAACGAATAAAAATTTTTACACGCGTATTACGTGCTTGCAGAAGAGTACGTTTGAAAGGTCCACGTGCTCTGAAAACGCTCGACTTTTCTGACACTGACAGATAGCATCACCTTGCGCAAAATAGTCAACCTTGTTTATAAGAATATTTTTATACATTTTTAATTCTATCTGCACGTTTTAAAAATGTTAAGTTTTGAAATTAAAAAAAAATCTTTACTTTTTTGGTCGAGCCATTTTGACATAATGTTACTAAAATTGTGCTTTTGCTTTGAGATTGAGTGCCGGGTGGGTGGATTTGACGTTTTTATTGCCTCTTTGAACTTCACAGTGAGTTTGATCGCCTAACCTTGCACTGGGCTTGACATTATTAAATCGCATGGGGATATCTCAAACGAAGCAGGTGTCTTATTGTATTTTGAGAAGTAAAATATGTTTCACTTTTGTTACAAATGATCTTTCATGGTTTGAACCTAGTGTATCCAGTTTTATATAGTAAAGAATGAAGAGTAGAGTAAACACGAGTAAAGAATATATTTCTATTGTAACAATGCAGCCAGTTTAATTTTTAAGGTTACCTTGCAAACATATTTCCCACTGTGTGACCCTCACATGATCTGGTATGGAGTTTTTAATCTTCTCTGAACAGATTAATGAATAAGTGTCTGCACATTCTTGGCCAAGTTTTGATTGTGATCCAGAATATTTTTCACATCAGTCTGTGGGGTCAGAAAGACATGAGTAGGCTAGGCTATGTATTTATAACATCATGAGAGGCTATTTTAAAACAGGAGTAAATAAAACAAGTTCAGACTACTTGAACTACTTCACAGAAAAAATGATTTATGTCACTGTGACATAGAGTCACATGCTAGCTTAGTGTAGTGGGTGTCCATTGTGGAAATGGATTAAACCTCTCTCTTAGAAAATCTTACAAAGTGGAGCCGATTTGCCAAAGCAGAAAATGTATGTAGGCCTATTTTGTTTTTGAATCCAAGATAATAAACTATAAGCGTGATTATTGTAATGATTCTCATTTTTATTTGACTTAATAGGTTATTTTTGGGTTATTTTTTCTCTGTCTGTCTGTCTTTTTTTTTTGGTTCTCATTGTTTCCGCTCTGAGAGCACATCCTTAAGTACTGGCACATTCAGACATATACAGTGTTGTATAAGAATTAGAGGAGCCTACTGGAGTTCATAAGAATTTCTGTGGAAAAGATATTGGAGGTTAAACATCAAGCCCCAACGGACGTGAGCATTGGTTTGATCTGATTGTGTGTGTGTTCTTTGCGTAGTAGGGTGTAACCCGAATTAATATTCATATCTCTAGCATACATGTGTCTGAGAGTCCAGAGCTGGCCACAGAGCAATGAGCCGTATGGGTGACTGCTTAATTTAGTTATGTTTAGTTATTCCTGAACATCTTGAGATGTTTCTTTTGTTGTTATTCTTTCGTGGTTGAGGGTGTCTCGAGGACACGTGTTTAACCGTCTGTGGTTTGTTTGGTTAACCTTTCATTTTATAAAAAAAGGAAAGAGCTTATAAAATCCTGTAGGTGTTTCTGCAAGCAGTCACAAGTCTGTCTCTATTGACACATAATACTTCAAGTACAACGTGATTTGTTTTGTTTTTTCACATTAGTTGGTGCCACCTACAGAAAAGTGACATAATCTGTCTGTCATAAAATCTTAATCAACACATTAATGTGTTATCCTTAACTGAAGACGAAATGTGTTGTTTTTCACACAAATGTTTTCTTTTGTCTTTTTGCAGTAATTCTTTGAAGCCACAATGGATCAAGCCAGGACAACAATATCCAAAATTGTAAGATAGACTTTTCGTCGACATTTTAAGCCATCGCATACGATCTTACATAACTGAACAATTACATTTGTCACGTATTGAAAAAAAGCACTGTCCTTTATACACACATACTGTAAGATGAATAAAAAGTAGGAACATTAAATGATCAAGAAGTCAAGATGTGGGAAAAAATTCTCTCTACCTAGTTGAAAACATGAAATCTTAGTCACACCATATACACCCTCATGACTTGAGGGGCTTTTGAGTGTTCTCACAGTGAAGAGAGCTTAAGACCACACTGTATTTCCTACCGTAATCTTATAATTATATCTTTCCAGTTCAATGGGGAGCCACGCTCTTATACGCGCTTTAACCTGACCCAGAACATGGAGGGTGACAACAGCCAGGTGGAGATGAAGCTCTCCTCAGACATGGATGAGGAGGTAGAGGCCAATGGCGTTGGAGAAAACATGAATCAACATAACGGTCCATATTACCCCAGCAAGCTAAGCCAGCGCTCTCCCAGAAACATCTGCTTCATTGTCATCGGCATTCTGCTCCTCTTCATTTCTGGTAAGAAAATGTGCTGCTACTATTTACAGTATTTACACACTTGTTCTGTATTTGTAGGCTGCGGAAAGTTGTTCATACAGGCTCGTATATATTTTCCCAAATTAATGTTGATTCACTTCAGCATTTTTGACAAATCTCCTAATGCTGGCCAATATATTAGTGGCCATCAAAATGTAATTTGCAGGGTCATCCGGGTACTTTGAGTCATCTTGACCGGTGCAGTTTAACATAAATATGCATATATAACATATACATGACAGTTCACCCAAAAATGAAAATTCTGTCATCATTTCCCCCCCTTCAGATTGTTCCAAACCTGTATAGATTTCTTTGTTCTGCTAAACACAAAGGAAGATATTTGGAAGAATGTCAGTAACCAAACAGATCTCATACCCCATTGACTCCTATAGTATTTATTTTCCCTACTATGGCAATAAATGGGGGATGAGATCTGTTTGGTTACTGACATTCTTCCAAATATCTTCCTTTGTGTTTAGCAGAACAAATAAATGTATACAGGTTTGGAACAACCTGAGGGTGAGTAAAGGATGAGTAAATGATCCCTTTAAATATGAGAAAATATATTGCATGTTCATTTTCTTTAAACTTAGTGTTTTTGCTTAAAACTGCTGGGAAATGATGTTGTTCCTCACATAAGATTTGTATTTGTTGCTTTGAGACAATGCGAGACAAATATGTGTCACTTGCAGCATCATGGGATGAGATGGAAATCCTGCCACTGTCACATCATGATTTTGTTTCTTATATTGTTATAGTTTGTGGTTTAATTTGAGAAATATTCCAAATACCTGTCACCATAAACGTGCATCATTTTCTGATTTCCAATAAAGTTTTATGCGTTTTGTTTTTATATTTTTGTCTTTTAGGATACCTCATTGGTTACCTGTCTCACGGAGGTAAAAACAACACAAAGCCTGTTACTTGTCCAGACACTGTGGAAAATATCCCACTAGTAGCAGATGCACCTGTGTTTTTGGACTGGAGTGATATAAGAGCATTGCTGAAGAAAAAACTAACAACCTCCAACATTAAAAACACCCTCAGGTAATTTTACACACACACTACTGTACTGTTAGCTTTTCCATACTGTAAATTGAGAGTTTACCCAAGCTGAGCATGTTTCTAAATCTTAGTTTTTTCTCTCCTGCAGGGAATTCTCTAGTGCGAACCACCAGGCGGGCACGTCTGGAGATGAGGCACTGGCTAATAACATCGTGGAAAAATTCAAAGCTCTTCGAATGGCCCCATGGACGGATGAGCACTACGTTAAGATCGAGGTACCCAGTTCCTCAAATAACAGAGTGCTGTTCCGTGGTAACGCTGTTGGATCAACCGAGGGCTTTTTGGCTTACAGTGCAGCAAGAACAGCGGAGGTTAGTATTTAAATACTTTCACAAGCTTTTCTTTAAAAAAAACGTAGTCTAGGTTACATTCTTATGCCGCTCCATTCCTATACTATATATATATATACATTTTATACCGTTTACAATAAAAGCGTGTACTGAGCCTTGACTTTATTCAAGAAAGCACCCTGAAATAGTATGTGGTGATGTTGTGAAGCCTTTTTGAACTGGAAGGTTTTGCAGACTACATTAAACTACACTGGATTTGTTGTTTAGGGTCCTGCTCTCTATGCTCACTATGGAAGATCAGAAGACTTCAGACGTCTCGAAGACTTGAAAGTCGACGTGAATGGAAAGGTCGTCTTGGTCAGAGCTGGAAAAATAGGTTTTGCTGAGAAGGTCAGTGCTCTTATTACATTTTATAAAGTAAGATTAAATAAAATATTTACCTACGGTATTCGTTGTGTTTTTATTGGTTTTTATTGGCATCTTACAGGTTGCTAATGCTGAGAGATTAAACGCCAGTGCTGTGTTGATCTATCCAGACCTTGTTGACTATAAAATTAATTACGACACTGCTCTTTTTGGCCATGTAAGTATATACAGATGGATGTTTTTAATCTTATGCTTGGAAAAAATGTCTGTTATAACATTAGTTGTGCATTTAGAAGTGCTTGTGAAGTTGATTTTCTGTCTTCCTGTCACTCTCATGTAGGTTCATCTTGGAACTGGTGATCCCTACACTCCAGGATTCCCTTCCTTCAATCATACCCAGTTTCCTCCGGCTCGCTCCTCCGGCCTGCCTAATATTCCAGCTCAGACTATCACCATGAGACAGGCTACTGAAATCATGAAGTACAGTTTAATATTTCATTATCGTTTTTTTTATTCTTTGTGTTTTACACCGTTGTCATTTTTCTCTGTTTACATATGTTGTCACTTTTTTTACCCCATCTTTAAACAGGAAGATGGGCGGACAGGATTCTCGTGACTGGAGTGATGGACTTCTGAGGGATGTCCTCTATAGACTTGGTGATGATGGGGATGTTATCACAGTCGAAGTAAACAATGTCCTCACTGAGAAAAAAATCCACAACGTGTTTGGAGTCATTAAAGGCTACGTGGATGCAGGTATTCTGTCGCATTGTACACAAAATCAAGCTTGTGTGTGAAGAAAAGAGTTATCCCTGGTCACTAATCACATGGTTTTTGACTTTATCTTTTGATTTAGACCAGTATGTTGTGATTGGAGCACAGAGGGATGCCTGGGGCTCTGGATATGCCAGAAGCACAGTTGGCACTAGTTTGCTGGTTGAGTTGGCCAAAACTATCACCAACATGATCAAGAATGGTACATTTTAAATATATTATATTAAATATAAAGTTAAAAGTAGTTTTAACATTTTGTATTAGGTCTTAAATTCATTTCACATCACTAAGAATTTTCCCATGAATTACAAAATTCATATAACATACAAAAGTGTACATATATTATTCACATGATTTTTTTGAATATAAAAATAATATGATTGAATTATAAAAATGTCTGCAACTAAATAAACTGTCTGCAACTTTTCTTCTCAGACGGACTCAAGCCAAAGAGAAGCATAGTGTTTGCTAGTTGGAGTGCTGGTGAATTTGGACATGTTGGCGCCACAGAGTGGTTGGAGGTATGAATGCATTTCCGATTATATGTAATAAAATACTAATAATACTATCTTAAAATTTCAATAAAATTTATGATAAATTCTTTATTTTATAAAATGTTAGAAAATTGTTGGTGCTGTTTTGCAATGATAAACGTTTAAAACAGTTGAAGGGTAGGCTACAGTATTGTCTCATGACCTCATCACATTGCATGATGGGTATTATATTGGATTGTGATTCTAATTCTTCAGATTATGCAGCTTTGGTATGTTCTTGTGATATTCCAGCATTGTTTTGCAGACATCAGGTTAACTATTGACATAATGTTGTGGCTTTTGTAATCACAGGGCTACTTGACTTCGTTAAATATGAAAGTGGTTTCTTATATCAGCCTCGATGGAGTTGTTTCAGGTTTGTAAAAAGTAATTTGTGAGGAACAGCATTTCATTTAAAGGTATAGTTCACCCAAAACTGAAAATTCTTTATAATTTTACTCTCCCTCAGATTGTTCCAAACCTGTATAAATTTCTTTGTTCTGCTAAACACAAAAGATGATATTTGGAAGAATGTCAGTAACCGAGCAGATCTCATCCCCCATTGACTCCCATAGTATTTATTTTACCTACTATGGCAATAAATGAGGGAAGAGATTTGCTCGGTAACTGACATTCTTCCAAATGTCTTCTTTTGTGTTTAGCAGAACAAAGAAATCTATACAGGCTTGGAACTGAGGGTGAGTAAATGAAGACAGAATTTTCATTTTTGGGTGAACTATCACTTTAAGTTTGAATTTGATGCTGATTATCTGATATCTGTTCTTTAGGTTCTGAGTCTTTCAAAGCGTCTGCCAGCCCACTCTTGTATGAGTTAATTGCGAGTACTATGAAACAGGTGATGATGTTTTTATAATTATATGTATATGTATAACATACATGCATGCATAACATTTTTGTATTTGTATTTTACATACAGAAAAGTAGTCCACTCCAAAATGTTCATTTTTTTCTGAATTTACTAATGAACGAGTGACAACAGACAACATTTTTCCCAAATTCCAAATGAAAATATTGTTTTATATTTGCATTTATTTCCAGAAAATTGAAACTGGTCAAAATCTTTGTAGATCTTGGATACTGCAAAGGAACAAGTTCATGTTCATGTTTAAACAACACAACAATAATGTTTAAACATGTATTTGATGACTAGTTTAAAAATTAACATATATGATGGAGTAGGCCTGTTTTTTTCTTCACAACTTTCATGCATCTTTGCACAGAATGACAAAAAGGATCATTTGACTTAAACACATGTAGTAAATTTAGAAAAACAGAACATAACCAATGTTGGGCAAGTTACTCTGAAAAAGTAATGAATTACTAGTTACTAATTACATATTCAATACTGTAATTAGATTACTGTACAAATTACTCTCTCCAACAAGTATTTAATTACTTATTACTAATTACTTTCTATATCCTACATCAACCTTTATTAGTTAAGTGATGCAAGGATAGACCTCTTTTAATTCATTCAAATAAATAATATAAAACTACATAAAGTAGTATTATTAACTGACCAAAGTATTACAAATGTAGGATTTTAAAGTTAGACTTTGAATTTTGATGTCAATTCCACTATTGCATACACATACTGTATTTAGTTTAATTACATCAGAAGTAACTGTAATTAAATTACAGAAAAATAGAGTAATCCATTACTTTACTTTTTCAAGGGAAAAGTAATTAAATTACAGTAACTAATTACTTAGTAACTAGTTACACCCAACACTGAACATAACCTTGTAGCAGTCTCTTAATTTTCTATATTGCTGTATATATTGTGTACATACACTGTATATATTATTTTCTATCATTTATTTCTATACAGGTCTCCTCTCCAATTGATGAAACCAAATCCCTCCATGAGCATTTTTCTGCATCCAACTGGGAAAATTCAATGTATGTTTGTCCTCCACTGCACATGCTAAAGATGTTGACTTTAATGTTCTGTTGTCAGAGGTCATAGTTTTGACATTTATTTTCTTTCACAGAATAGAGCCCATGGGTTTGTCTGACTCCATCTATACGTTCCAAACCTTCTCTGGTGTCCCGTCATTCTCGTTTCGATTTACTTCGGTAACCTCTGACACTTCGCCCTGTTGGGCCTCATTGAATATGTAAAATAAAGTCAAATACATTCATGTAGAGTCATGATTGATAATAGAAATTCAGGTCAACCTCTGCCTGTTGGGTTTTTTTAGAGTTCAAAGCTGTACCCATATGGCACCTTTGAGGATACTGAACAGAATTTGGATCGGTACACTTCTGACAAAACTGTCAAACTGGCCAAGGCGGCGGGCGAGGTGGCCGGGCTGGTTACTCTTCGGCTCGTACACGACCACTTGATCAGGCTGAATGTGGCAAAGTATACAAATCTCATCCACAAATATGTGTCCCAAATCAGCTCTAAAGTTGAAACACTCCAAGGGGTGAGTCTGTTGCTTCTTATGAGAAAAGCTTGGTAAAAACCCAGCTGAACTTATATGCCTCACGTTTTTGTGTTATTTTTAAAATACAAATTGATTAATACTTTATTTATTCTTCACAGTCAGGACGCCTACCAAACAATTTGACTGTGCTGTGGCTTCTGTCAGCTCAGGGCTCATATGATCGTGCCACAAGCGCCCTTGTTACTGCCATACGCAACAGCAATCTTGACGACCTGGAGCAGTGTCGCATCATCAACAACCGCATCATGAGGGTGAGTAACATCCATTTTCTTTAAATGCCCCTCAGTTGCAGTCTTTTGGCTTGGCAGCCTTAGAAACAAAGCAGCGGTTCTGACATTTAAGGTTATGTGGGCACTAATGTCACGTGTCTGTTTGAAGGTGGAAGGAAACCTCCTTTCCCCGTTTGTGTCTCCGCGGGAGAGTGCGTTCCGGCACATACTTCTAGGTTCTGGGGAGCATACTCTGGCAGCTCTGTTGGATCACCTCAACACTATTAAAGAAGGCCTAGAATCTGCCAACGTGGATCAATTCAAGAACCAGTTTGCTTTGGCCACTTGGACCATCCAAGGCTGTGCCAATGCACTTGCTGGCGAAGTGTGGGATTTGGATAATCAAATTTAGGCAAACAGATCTCTCCCTTTATGCGCTAAGCATCACTCAATATCAAAGAGGACGATTCAAATAATTCAAATTGTATGGTGCTCCATTATTCATTTTACAGGTTTACCTCAGTGTTTTTCAGTGAGACTGCAGTCAAAATTACGTTTAACTCAGTTTGTGGAGTACATTAAAGCCTAGTTTAGACAAATTTGGAATGTATTACTGTTTTGTTATTTTCTTTGACACTCCTTTGAGGAACTTCTTGAGTAATGCCTGCCAGTCTGGAGTTGAAGCTTGATGATTTACAATCGACCATTGTCAATTTAATGTCTGTATCCAACTCACCGGTGCTCTTACAGTACAACACCTTTAAAGGCATGATGTTTTCCATCAGGTTTTCGGTCGGATACTCTGTTTTGGATAAATGTCTATTTACAGGTCAATTCTGACATATAATACAGAATGGAAGTAGGAAGAAGCCTTGTTATGTGGCTTTGAAATCTCTATTTATTAGTTTTTTTATTTATCAGTGACAGAGATCACTATAAATAGCTTTTGTAACGCCTTTTTTACCAAATGTATAATTATCGGAAGCAGTGCCTTCCATAATTATGACAGTTATACTGTCGAAATGTGAAAGCAGCATCTGCTATGGAGATAACTTTGTTTTAAAAGCTATGACCAGAGACTGACGTGGTGCACTAAACTACAGCAACAACAAAACAATTGGCACTCATTTCACTTAGATTAAATAACAGTCTCTACAGTATTATTCCTTTTAAAACAATGTTATACCTGATCCAGAATCATTATCGGGAGCAGTGCCTTCCATAATGCGAAGATGATGATGGTAGTTTTTGCCTACCGACGTGCTGATATTGAGGGCAGTGCCCCTCATATTTCACTGTGGTGTGGATGTTATCGGGAACAGTGTTTCCCATGATGTACAAATCGTCTGTATTCACACACTCTTACCGTGCTAGATATCTGTTGCGAGTCATGTAATCTATTGACAGTTTGTCATTCAACAATCAAGTGCTCTTACCTTTTTCTGCCTGGGATTCATCAAATGAGGAACGAGTGAAGAGCACAAACTAGAAATGTTCTGCGCGTGATTTAGTGAAGGATTTCTATAAGATTCTGTTCTTTCATTCAGTTTCCACCTTTTTGTTTCTGATGTATGATTTACTAATGTGTGCCGTTTATATTATGACTTAAGCTTGGTAGATAGTTGTCTTTTCTGTTTTCTCTTCATTCATTTATTTTGCTTTGTGTGTATTTGACTAGCAAATCAAATTGAGGTTATACAATGAAACACTTCAGATAATTGCTTTCATAAGTTCACCTCTGATGCATCATTAATGTATATCAAGAGAAATCTATTTGAATTGGTTTGGAAGTGGAAATATTATGCAATGAAACAACATTCATGTGTGATTTTGAAATGTGTGCTGTTTGAACAGAACATGCTTAATAGTGAAAAGATGAAAGTAGAGATTAAACATTATCTGCTTACAAGTTACACTGTTTTATGACTGTCTCAGACCACTGTGATTCTGATGCATTGGACTAAAATTAAAATTAAAATAAAACCCCAAGTATTCAAATATATCAGGTAGGTATTCAGAACTAGGCAGGAAGTGATCCAAATTGTCCTGCAAATGGGAGTGACAGAGTCCAGGTAGAGGTCAAACACAAACATGTTACAGAATGGCAAGCCAAATCATTAAGAAAGTGAGGAGGTCAACAACGGGTTAAAACCACTGTAAATGCTGAAGTAAACACTGAAACCGAGAGCAGAGAAGCAGCACATAGACAGATCATAAATGTGTTGTGAGTGAGTGTCAAATGTGCAGTGGATCCAAACATATGAAGGGTCCGAATCATATCAGGCTGGATTTCTGGCACATATCTTATGGAAATGTTTCTGGAAAATGTATGCAGTCATTGTACCTGTCATGGTTTGCGATGTCTAAAGTAGCTTTGTTGTTCATTCCTAGACTAATTCTCATGTTAAATCTGATAATGATTGATAATTGAACTGGTCATATTTAAAACATTTGACTCATAATCCGGATTTCAATTTGAATAGACTAGCCATGTCAATAAAATTAAACAGCTACATTGTGCATAATAAATAATACATAAACAATATTAATAAATAAAAACTGACAACATGCTTTGTGTTGGTTTAACCTTTCTGAATGTTGGTAATGTCTTAAGTAGATATTAGATTTAGTAAATTGTACTATTTTGAAAATTGAACATATACAGTACCACTAGAGTCTTAGAATTTCTAAATGTATTTACTATTTATTTACAGATATACAAACTGTATGTTTTAGCAGTTGTAAGGCGCAATGCAATGTTTTATAATGTCCGCATGATGGAGCTAGAGCACTCTTATTAAATGTGATTTTATTATCGTCATAAGCATTATTCTGAGGTTGTTATTATTTCACTCCTCTACAGACTTCATATAATGTCTTGTAAAAATATACTCCTAGCGTAAGAAACAGGCTGATGCTTCTGCCATTTAATATTTTTTTTTATCAAACATACAAAATACACGTCCCCAAATCCTTTTGTCTATAATGCCGTCTGTAAATTATGATTATTAAATAAACTGTTTTAAATATGACTAATTGAGTTAATGTTAATTATCAAATGTATCAGAAAACATGAATCAGTGACAACTAAACTACTTACATTATATTAAACACCAATGTAAGTACACTTAATGCACACATTTCCCAGAAACATTTTTATTAGATATGTGTTCTTTTTCTTTTCTATGTACATTTTTATTTCATAATAATCCATATTAGTTGTGGTGAAGCCTTGGGTTTGCAGTCATAATAATAGTGTCGTGTCTCTTTAAGAGTGGGTTGTCAATAGAAGCGTGTACAAGCAGAAAGATTGGGTAATGACGCTTCTGCTGCTGCGCTTCATCAGAATCGTGAGCTAGAAATGTACGACAAACCGACACGGGTTGTAAAGCGACAACTTTATGACGAGAACCATTTACACGTTAAAGTACCCAGTTGTACATCGCCGTTTAAGCACAGGAGCGACTTGAACTGAAGTTTTGTTCAATCTCCAGACACCTGGCGTTCGCGAGAGAACCGTCAGTCTGACAGGTAGGACTGTCACAGATTATCACTACACTTTGCCTTTCATGTCACTGATGTAAAACACCTTTTTGATGGCGACTTTTGATAGTCATATACATGACTTCAAAGAGTAAGTCTTTGAAGATAATTAACGTGTTTTCAGATTTTTCTCAAGCTGCCTAGCTGTAGCTCTCAAAGTTTTAGCGTTACGTTAAGTTACCTGTGCGTGAAGTCAATTGTGTGTTGCTCTTATCTACTGAAAATAGCCATCCTCCCTCACGGATAAAACAATACACATCGTTAAAATGTGTGAGGTCAAGTGTTATTGTTCGAAAATGTGAACCTCACTGAAAGACTCTTGTCTTACATTTACAAAGTTCATTTTAGGATCCACATGTTAACATAAAAATGCTTTAAACGTGAATGAGGAGGCCTCACAATTTGTGGCTTTTAAATGACAGGCTTAAAATTGACCCCCAAAAGAGCCACCTACATCCGTCACTTTCCTTGGATGGGAAATAAACTCTGCCTTCTTTCGGAAGCAAAGCATGATTTCCATGCATCTTCAGTAACTTGTCATTAAAAGCCACAGTAGTCTCATCATTGCCATTATTATTTTCATTACATCCACTTTCAGCAAGAAAAGAAAGACTCACTTGTGATCAATGCAGAATTACAGTCTTGCAGGACAAGAGGTTGATTCAGATGAAGAATGTATGGCTGCTGTATAGCTCAGTGCACACACACTGCAGCTTTTGCTCTTAACCTAGATTGCAGAAGCATCTAGTAAGTCCGAGTGGGTTGCGAAATGAGTATAAAAAGTGTCATTATTTGGATTATTGCAGCACAACGTGACTCATCCAGGCCTGCAGGTACGGGTGTGTTTCTTAGAGGTGTAGATTCCTTCTGCAGACTTTCAGTGTGTTTGCACCGTAATGAACACTTTGAGGCCTTCTTTGCAGTCAGTTGTTCACTTTGCCATGTATTTGTAGTAGGGATGCCATATCGGTATCGGCCGATAAATGGTCATTTTTAATGTTATCGGTATCGGATAATCAAATTTAGGCCGATATATTATAGCCAATAAATAATTTCCCCTGGTTAAACTTCTTCAGCTTCTGTTAAAATACAGTACAGTACTATTTTTCTGTTGCGATCATTCACTTACTGTTATTAGCAAAACATTGTTGATGTAGGTACAGTATGTAGATATTTATGAATGTGTAAATTATAGGAACAAAAGCATACAGTTTGAAGCCGACTGCTGTCTAAATGTTTTCTGTCTTGAGACCTTTTTTCTGGGTTGCTCTGGAAGAACATCTATTATTTGTTTATTAAATAAAAATATACCAGAAAAGTTTGAAGGCTAACGAATTGTTAACTAGTGTAAAGTAGACTTGGTACTTGATTTTTAGGGGGAAAAAGTTAACTAATGGTTACCTTGTTTTCTGCAGTGAATGTTTTCAAATAAAAGCAGTTGTCCACTTTTTGCCTTTTGTTTCGGTCTTTTAGGATTTCAGGAATTTTATAGTAATATTTCGATACTGTATATCGGCCATATATCGGTTACTGGCTTCCAATGTTAAAGAATTATTGGTTATCGTTATCGGCCAAAATTTATCGGTGCATCCCTAATTTGTAGTGGCTTTGCGGTTTTAGGGCCCTCTCAGGGTGCTGCCTTGATTGCCAGTGTGGAGTGTGTAGGAGCTAAGGCTGTTGTTCAATAAGTGCTGCCTCTAGGCCTTGTATCTCTGTCTAGGTGTGATAAGCATCCCTGCGTGTAAAGGCAAGCCAGCCCACAAAAGCCGCTGCCACTTGTCTCTTTTACTTTTCAAGAAAAGAGTTGACTGAAGACACGCATCCTCTCGCCTAGAGGAAGATTGAGGCTTTGTGTTCTGCGATGCCTACAAACCAAGGGGCTGATTTTGCAGAACAGACATGTAGAGGCATGAAGAAATTGAAATGCAGCTAGAGCGACGTAAGAATGATATCTAATTTTCACTGGAACTAAGACATTCAAAATATAATCATTGGACATAATTGGTCTCATGCTTACCCAGGATATGCAACTAGTGGTCCGTGAAAGTCTTGCAGGGTATCTAAAATTAAAATGTTACAGGAAAAACTAGAAAAAATATAATTGTGTTTTATTCATCAATATTGTAAAAGATTTTTGTTTTAACTTTGTAAATTGTGAAACTGAATTCATATTGGGTTGGCTCAAAGTATCACAAAACTATTAAAGATGTGCAAAGAATGAAACATCGTGTGCAGATAAGCCTTTAAATGAGGATTGAGAAATTCAGGAAGCAAGCTGATAACCAAAACCATACATGTGTTTTCAGCACATTGCTGACTCAGAAGAAGATTGGGCAGTTGGACAGACTTTGTTAGCATTGGAGCACTTACCTCTACTGGCCCTATGCCCAAACTTAACAGCAAAATCCCTTTACTACTGAGCCTATCAGTCCCTTTAGAATTTTGACCACATGCTAGACTTCTTTTATGGCCAGGTCCAGGTCCTCACAGTATAAACAGCCTGCTGGAATTTGATGGACAAGGAGCTGGATTTTTCTACAGGTGTCAGAATCACGTCCTCTTTTGAAACTTTCATTTTACTCTCCAGACTCTCGTTTTTCTTTTGCATGAGTGTGTGATTTAGGAGTAAAGTATTCAGACCAGTCAATTTCACAGCATTTAGTACTCTACTGCTGCTTATTGACTAAAATTCAGTACGTATGAGTGCTTGATTTGTTTTAAATGCATCCATGTGACTTTTTCTGGCTCTGATTCATTCATCGCATATTTAATACACCATGCCTAATAATGAAACTTTGCCCATGGTGTAATTGTGGTGTGTTAAGATTTAGAAAATCCTTACTTTATGCACTTTAAAGGAAAAGTTTGTCTCAAAATCAAAATTGTGTTCAACATGTTTTAACACCTGCTGGCGTCTTGCAGTACACAAATAAAGATATTTTAGGTGACATCCGAGAGATTTCCAGGCCTCCTCATAGACAGTATGATTATAGTTGTTGTCAAGGTCCAGAGAAGTACTAAAGACATCGTTAAATTGGTCTATCCGCTCAAAGTGGCTCAATTTAATTTTTTTGAAGTGACGACAATACTTTATGTGCGAAAAACAAAACAAAGAGGTTCACAAGAGCACTTCGACGCATACACATTAGAGGCTGACATTTTTTGGGAATCCTGCGGGATGGGAAACAAAATCACTATTAATCACGGGATTGGGACGGGACAGGAAAAAAATCCAGCCGCATTAAATTGAACGCATCTATTCCTAAAGACGCTGATTAGCTTGTTCAGGTGTTTTATATCAGAGTTGGGACTAAACTCGGCAGGAAAATGGATCTCGTGGGCCAGAGTTGAGAACCACTGCCCTAGTGCATGCTTTAATTACATCACGGCTAGATTATTGCAATGCTCTGTTTATCGGTCTGCCAGGGAAACATATTATAAGGCTGCAGTATGTCCAGAATTCTGCTGCTAGGGTTCTTACCTCGACCAGGCGCAGTGCTCACATTACTCCACTTCTACACAGTCTTCACTGGCTGCCTGTTTCCTCACGTATTCAGTTTAAGATTCTCCTGCTGACATTTAAGGCTTTGAACAGTCTTGCACCTGGCTATATCAAAGACCTAATTCACCCATATATACCAACTCGGTCTCTTAGATCATCAGATTTGGGCCTTCTTAGCATCCCCAAATTTAGATTGTCCACTGCAGGTGGAAGGTCGTTTAGTGTTAATGCCCCCAGATTATGGAATTCTTTACCCATATCGCCCCGCAACTCTTCTTCTCTATCCATATTCAAAACACAATTGAAAACATACTTGTTTGAAATGTATTGTCAATAATCTTGCATCTTGTCCTGTATATTTGTATGTTTGTTTGAAAATGTATTTTTGCCAGAAAGTGTTCATTGTAAAGCAACCTTGAGCTTGTGGAAAGGTGCTATATAAAAATAAACGTCTTCTTCTTCTCCTGCATCCCAGTTAGGATGTAAAGTACCCTATACCAGTGGTTTTAGCTAGTCTTAGTTTTCATTAACTGCAAAGTTTCTCCAATAAAAGGTTTTCGCTTGATGAGGGGATTCATTTGTCATGATCGGAGACAGGCGGCAGTTAAGTACATTTATATGTTTTAGAACTAATTTCATAAATATTATCTCTCTAACCACAAAGCTAAAAAATATTGTTATTTGGCTGAGGTTTAAGTAGCTGACACTTACATCTTTTGTAATGAGTTAACAAAACCTCAAATTGCAGTCTTTGTAATGCAGATGTATTGTGTGGAACATCATCAATATTATTAGACTGTTCACTCTAACAAGTTGTGGTTATATTCAATTATGTTTTTGTTATGATTATTATCTAAAAGAGTTTCATTTTATTTTTGTTAGGCGATGCTGTAGAAAGCCTCTAAAGTTGTCTTGCTGTATTGCAAATAAGATCAATTATTGGCCACATAATGAGGCAACACATTGATTTCTGTCATTTCAGATTTTGATTGGTTATGAAAGTTTTTGACTGATTGACAATGGGAACACACATTTATCATAAGTGTTTTTTTATTTTTAAGTGCTCTAAACGATAGTCCTTTATCAAATTGACAGATTAATATGGGTGAATACTGTATATGTATCTGCTGCTTGAAAGGCACCCCCTTAATGTAAACTAATAAGAAACAGTATTTCAGTTGAGTTCAGATGCCTGACACACTGGACCCCAGCAGTCGTCTGCTTTTTGTTAATTTGTGTGTACGTTTCTGCAACAAAGACATGCTGTTTATTTGCAAGGCCTGCAAACTAACTAAATCCACATCCACAGGTCCTTCCACTCCCAAAACCCCCACCACAACATACACTGACCCGCACTAGTCACTGTATGCAGCATTGGACTGCTCACTACCTCATTCAGCATCGGCCTGCCCCTCTTCAACTACCTCTTCTGACAGGTTAAACAAAGCCTGCTCTCTTTGTCACCTTAAATAGACTAATAAGCTCTTTGCACTACCTCACATCTGCACTGTTGTATATTTCACTGGTTTGCACTCTATCTGCCATTACCTATATTCTTTTTCTTTTCTTTTTTTAATTATCCCTGCTTGTAAAGTTGTATTTTACATATATATAATTAATAATCTGTATTTATATGTATCTTTTTTATAAATTTGTATACTTTGTTAGTGTTATTTGTATGCAACATGGGTCTGAGAGTAATGCAATTTCAATCCTCTATATGTATGTAGTACTGTACATGTGGCAGATTTGACAATAAAGCAGACTTTGACTTTGACTAAATTTTCTTTACAAGACATGTCTAGTACAGTGGCCTTATCTCTCCAATATCTCATATACTCTCATGTGACCATTAAAGTGATAGTTAAAAAAAAATGAAAATTCTGTCATTATTTTCTCACCCTCTTGTCATTTTGAACTTCTTCTACTGTCTTCTACAGAACACAAAAGAAGATATTTTGAAGAATGTTGGTAACCGAACAATAGCGGTACGCATTGACTTACATTGGTTTTGCGTCAGTTGAATAGAAATGAAAAGTTACCACCGTTGTACGATTACCAACATCCTTAAAAATATATTCTTTTGTGTTATGCAGAAGAAAGAAAGTCATACAGGTTTAAAATGATAAGAGGGCAGGGTTTTTCCTGCATAGAGAAATTTGAGGTGGCCGCCTCAGTCAAACTTTGTACCGCCTCCGACTCTCGGCAAAATTATGTCAAGTGTCTTCACAAAAAACACTGCGGGCATTAAACAAACTTTAATTTGTAACGGCAGTTGCGGCATTACTTGAATTCTCAGTGAACCACAAGAGAACGTAGGATGTGAATGAGCTTTGCTCTTTAGTAAGACTGGTTAATTATGGGCTGATGTTAGTTGAAAAGGATAAAAAGATTATATAAAAAATTTCAGCTTTTCTGTTCGGGTGAATAAATGTAACGTTTTATAGAACTTATTAGTTGTCATTTTCATCTAATTTTTAGAACTTGAATACAAGTGTTTTGTTAAGCCACTTAAAGGGACTGTGGGCCTACACGCGCGCTGCAACACCTCCACCTCATTTTGAGCCAGGAAACACCCTGGAGGGTGACTATCACTTTATCTGTCAGTAGGTGTTGTGCTGCAGCTAAACAACATGTCAGTTTTTTGTCTTTTGGATGTTAAAGCTGTTTGTCAGATGCGAGTGACTGTGTAATTCCAGTGTTCATTTTAGTGGGCGGCAGACACTGCAACATTGGATAGGTCATTTCTGGCTAAAATGACTTTTTTGCATTGAAATCCTCCTGCTCCACCTTGTATAGCATGTGCTGACCAGTTATCCCATTTTTAACTTTTCCAGGTCTTTGTTTGAAAATGGTTGTGGCATCCAGGTTTTGTCTTGATTTAGTAGTTTTCCATAACAGATGGAGAGAAATCCATACATTTATTGGAGAAAGGAGCTTGCGTGATATAACAAATACTTAGTTCTAATTTTGACTGTAGCTCTTCAATAAAGGGATCCTCGCCTAAAAAGATGACGTTATGTAGCTAAACACACATGTAATGATGACAGGGATTACTCAGCACAACTCCCCATGATTCATCATTGATGACGAGTGCGGAATGTTTAGATAGCATTCATAAATGGGAATGAATTGTCTGACTTCCCACACAGTCTGTGAGCAGTCAGGCCTGTGCTTTACTCCCTATTGTTAATGGTACAGTTACAGAATCCTACATTCACACTGTGTTTACTCAAGTTCCTCTAATTCATTTTTCAAATACATGAGCACTCTGTCAACCAACTATTTCACATTGTTTGGCTGCATATCAATAGTCTATGTGACATAAAGTGATGTTTTTCTAACTTATCAGCAAAGCTGTCACTCAGGCTAACTTCCTTATGATTCATGCAGTTCATGCTCCTCATTTGTGATGCTGTGGGCCAAATGCGAACAACAATGACTTGCTGTATTTCATTTGGTTGTCCGTCATGAAATGGTATTGTATTGAATGTTCCAGTTCTTATGTAGTCACTGAGTTGATGATGGAGGTTTATGGTACAGTCACAGTGAATGACTGTTGTTATTGCGGTACAGTGAATGAAGACCACAGAGCAACATGGCACTGTGCCCTTATCTTGGTGCCATGATGTAAGTGGCACCAGTGTTTTCAAATGTGCGCACACACCAGTTATAGTGTTGTTGTTTTTTTGCCTTGAAGCTGTGTGCACTATCAAGCTGGAGCCATCTCTAGAGGATCTTCTACAGTGATGGTTAGATCAGTGGTAGTTTGGTAAAACGGTTTCCTCCCACTACGCCCTAAACCCAGCCCTTTCCTTAAACTCTAATTACATAATGTTTGTGTTTTGGCTGGAAAAGTCAGTCATCGGACATCAGTCCCCGCAACAGGGCTTTTACCCAGTGCTGCAGAGGAAATCTAGCACTGTGTATATTTCTCTGAGGACAAAAGTGCTCTTTGTGTGCTTGGAGAGTAGAATGAGATGGTGTGTCTGTACTGCCTGTTCCTCACTGTAGGTGGAGGTTTGGTGGCTAAGTGAATTGGACCAATTCAGGGCCTGGCGTCTGGTGGCATTCCTGAACTTCCCACTGACTAGTGACTTGGCACAGGCTCCACCCGCTGACCACTGCACCTCCCATACATGCCACTACCCACCTGATGTGTCATAGAAGCTAAACATATACATATACATACTTAAAGGTCTCCCCAGACGAGCACTTTCAACAAGTTGGTATGATTTATTAGGGTCTTCATGAAATGTATGGAATAGGGCTGCAACAACTAATCGATAAAATCGATAATAATTGATAATGAAATTCGTTGTCAACGAATTTCATTATCGATTAGTTGGTCTGTGACGTCACTTGCGAGCTGCGCAGTTACAAATCAAGCGCGTCTTCCCTTTTAAAATTACCGTTTTAGATGTGCCGTGCAGCGCGAGGTACGCAGTTTTAAAGTCATACGTGTCTCTCCGTGCAGCGCGAGGTGCGCAGTTTTAAAGTCCGACGTGTTCTGCATGCATCTCTTCAAGCCGCACAGTTTTAAAGTTTAAAGGGGAGAGGTGTTTTAAATGACAAAATTAAAGATTATATTAGTAAAACCCAATTTGTGGCTTTTGCACTTTGCAAAGTACATAATAGGCTAAATACCCTGATTTGGTGGTTTATTTAGTTCAGAGGTGGGTAACGAAGTACATTTACCTGAGTACTGTACTTAAGTACACTTTTTGAGTATTTGTACTGAAGTATTACTTTTTCTGTTTACTTTTTACTGTACTTCACTACATTTGAATGACAAATATCTCACTTTTCATGGCACAAAAAAATGATTTCCTTGGCCGACCCTCCCCTCGCTATAGAGACTAGAGACTATTGTCAGTTGCTTCTAATATGACACACCTGAATCAACTCACCAGGTGTGTTAATTATGGAGACATTCACAACATTTTGGGAGAAGGCTAATGAGTTCAGTTGTGTATACTTTTCCCATATCTGATTTACTTATTATAAGCAAAAGATGTAATTACATTTTATCCGATTAATCGATTAACCAAAAAAATAATCATCCAACTAATCGATTATCAAAATAATCGTTAGTTGCAGCCCTAGTATGGAACATATTTTGCTTAAAAACACTCAATGGCTGTGTAAACAAAACCCTTCTTGCCTCGTCAAAAACAGCTATGCTCACAGCAACCCGTTTTGGTGCATGTCTCTTTAACTGATAAAGAGTTACAGCGAACCCCACCCCCTTCTGTCCGGCGTGTCAACACAACACACGTTTAGTACTGCCATGGCAATGGTTTAGCTAAATTATATTTCCTGAATTCCTCTGCGGTTAGTTTCGTCTTAAAACGTCTCAAATCATTCTTCCGGAGACAAAAAAATCAGTCACAGCAAACAGCGCATCCTAATGTGCTTACGTTGTGCGTGTATGCTTACCTAAAATCCACGGAATCCACTGCAGATCTCAGCAGAATTACATGGATTTTAGCGCTTGTCATTGACAAGTTATAACGTTACACACACGTGAGAGCTAGTTTGCTGTGACAGATTTTTCAGCCTAAACACGAATTATTTGAGACGTTTAAAACGAAACTAAGCCCAGTGTTCGCCCCTGTTCATTAGCAAAACAAACAGCTTGCCGCAGCTAAACATATTAACGCACATAATGTATTAACATTCATACAGCTAAACTCCAAGTGTCCATCTGCACTTATATACAGTAAGTTTAACACTGGCTTTGAATGTTCTATTTATCCCGTGACTGACTTAGCTCCCTTCGCTATCATATGCTAACGTTAACCTCCTATATATACAGTACATTTACGTCAATTCAGACTGTTGATAAATATTACTTACATCAGCAGTTTTGTCTCGTTCAGTCAGTCTCGATCCCTCTTGAGGAACAACTTTGAAGCTAATCCTGCTTGTACTGTCCCAGGTTGAAAAAGCACTCCGGTTTGAAGTATTCGCGCAAACAAGCAGGTTTTTAATTATGGTTTCTGATGGATTTCAACTAAAAATAAAATAAATCCACTCCTGTCTATTCCTAGCTTTGTACTCTGTGCAGCGACTACATTACATGTTGTCCACGAACTTTAGCCATGGCGTCACGTACACCACTGTCGCTTGTGAAAACAACAATGGCAGAGTACGGTGGGTGGAACTGTGTAGATTAAGGGGCGGTAACATTATAATAAAATCCGCTTTAGACGTCACAATCGGAGCGAAATCTGAACGGCTCGATTTCTCACATGCTTGCAGGGAAAGGCACACCAAAACAAACTTTTATTTTTCATGTTTTCTGGGTTGCTAGATGCACCGGGGACCCGATTATAGCGCTTAAACACAGAAAAAGTGGGGTTTTCATCTGATGTCTCCTTTAAGCCAGCCTACATTGTGGTTTTGAGTTTAAACGCGGACTGGGTCATATATTGTATATTTGTGATATGTTTGCATGATATGTTTAAAGAGTAAATATTTTGTGATTTTATTTTAGGTCCTACTTTGGTTTATGGAGTGTCCAACAACAAGTTTACGTACATACACGGTGTAAAACACTTTCATTTTCTAATAATAGGCAGTTATTATTACCTAACTTCTTGACTGACTCTCAAATGATTCGTTCGGCGATTCATCGGTCTAATCCTCTCCTTTCTGTCAGCCTACTCTGATCTGATTGGTCAGATGGTCTAATCTGCTATGATTGGTCTACTGCATGCATTGTCGCAAATGGAACTTAGGCGGTCATTACACGGAGTGACGCAAATCTGATCTGCAACTGAAATTAGAACGACAGATAACTCGTTCGCGTGATTCAGAGTTGAATCGTTTTTTCCCAAGCCAATAACTTTGTTATTCATTCACTTTCGGCTTTACAACTTAGCAGACTGCTTACATTCACACACAACAAAATTAAGGCGCGGGTATACTTGACTTTCCACCTCCGTGGCCATCTCACGCACTAACGCGTTGGACGAGTTCGACACATGCGTAGTACAAATGAGTATGTATACTCCATCAGACCGTCAGGGGCAGCACTGAGCTGCGTTATTCACAGGCCCACTGCAAATTAATGATAGAAGAAGTGTGGCTCCACCATTGCAGACGACAGAGCAGAGGTGTAAAGAGTACCTGAAAACCATACTTAAGTAAAAGTACAGATACCTTGCAGTGAAAATTACTCCATTACAAGTTACAAGTCACCAATTCCAAAACGACTTCAGTAAAAGTCTTCGAGTATCTGATTTGAACAGTACTTGAGTATTTCACTCATACTGAATGTAGGCTCAAAGCAGCACTAGTCCTCAACACTTAAGAGACACGTCAGTGAAAAACAAGAAACAGATGATACGTGAGGAGAGCAATCGCATTTATTTTCTTAAATCATAATAAGACTGAACACCTCAAAATTGCAACAAATCATGGCCGACACCATAACTATTACAAACACCCTAAGTCTCATTTAAGCTCAAGTGCTCAAAAGTAAACCAAACTCCTTCAAAAAGGTCTCTTCAATATAACGGATAAATAAAATAATGTTAGGTAAAATTAAAAAGTCAAAGCCGGCGATTGTCAACTACCTGATAATGCACTCGTATTCACATAAAGAAGTAAGGGCAAAATTCACAAGAAGTACCTTCAATGCCCTTTAAATGACTATATTAATTCTTCTGTAGCAAAAATAAACTGCTGCAAAAAAGATAGGTGCCATGCAAAATGTAATGTGTAATTGCATTAGTCATTACACATGTAGTGGAGTAAAGAGTACATATACTTGTTCAAAAATGTAGTCAAGTAGAGAGTAAAAGTTGCTAATATCTTTAATACTCAGTACAACTACAAAGTAGCCAAAAAGATACTTAAGTACAGTAACTAATTACATTTACTCCAATACTTTACACCACTGCGACAGAGATAAAAATTAGCCTCCCTGAACACATCTTTATACTCTCTTAAACTTGAACTTTATTTTCGAATCTCCTCACACGCTCGTCAAATTCGTTCTCCATTGTACTCAAACTCTTTGAGCACTTTTCCACCATCGCGCCGAATCATTCTAAGCACAGTCTGAAATGGTTACAGTTATGTTTCCACGTGAGCCTGGTTCGACACGACACGATTACAAACTGTTCTCGGCTCGGAATTTTCAGCATGGTTCTATAACTGTGCTGAATCGTGCTAATGAATGCGCGCAGAGCCGTTATAGCTCAGTCTCTCGTGTTACCGAGGCAGCGCGTGACGCGTTTGTGTTTACATTCTAAAAATTTCCGTTATCAGCCCTGCGGTGGAAAATGAAACCATTTACGTTCCGGCTGGCATGGATCGGCACGGAGTGGAATGATTAAGCAACGAGAACGATTCGGCGCGATGGTGGAAAAGTACTCTTTGTTGTAGTGTTTTGGCTCTTCCGCTTCGTCGTGTTGCTTTTGTGTCGGGCTTCTTTGACAACTGCACAACGCAAACTTTCCATGTGTGTATTGCCACCTAGTGGGCTCTTAACATTTTCTCGCGCATGCGCTGTTGTACGCGTTTCGTCCGTGCAGTCTCAGCAGGCCTGAGCTATGTGTGGGTGTATTCATACATGTAGAGTCACTGTACAATCAGCAGTTCTCTGTTTGATCATAGAGCAGACTTTTCATATGAGTGGACAAGAACCCTATACAGCACTGCCAGGGAATATATTTAAATACATACTGGCGGTGATGAGACATGAGGGTGTTGACGTCTGGAGAAAGAGCTGCAGTGTTGTTCCACTGAAGAAATATTGATTGCATTTGTGCTTGAAGCAGGTGGTGAAACTTTGGTCTCTGGGTTCAAGTGAGAAAGCCAGACTTAGAGTAGGGCAAACTTGAGACATTGGATGAAACCTATATCAAATTTGAAATGCTGAAAACATGTCATAAACGAAAATACTGTCATCATTTACTCACCCTCGAGTTGTTCCAAATCTGTATACATTTCTTTGTTCTGATGAACACAAGATATTTGGAAGAATACTTGTAACCAAACTCTTCTTGGCCACCATTGACTACCATAGTAGGAAAATTTGCTTTTTAAAATTCTCTGTTCTCTTGAACACAAAAGAAGATATTTTGAAGAATGTAGGAAAGCAAACAGTTCTGGGGCACTTTGGGCTACCATTGTAATGTTTCCTACTATGGTAGTCAATGGTGGCCAAGAAGTGTTTGGTTACAAGCATTCTTCCAAATATATTTCTCTGTGTTCATAAGAACAAAGAAATGTACACAAATTTGGAACAACTCGAGAGTGAGTAAATGATGACAGAATTTTCATTTGGGTGAACTGTCCCTTTAAAGGAAAAACTTCTTAACAGTCACATGCTCTCAAACTCACCCACTGTTTTACCCAGTCATTTGACCAGATGTACTTAATGCAAAACATAAGTAAAAAGTGAGAGAGCTGTAGATGTCTTGAAGGAATGTTGAGAAATATAATCTCAGAGCACATATTTTATGCTTAATGCTCCTCTGTGGATTTTTAATGTATGGAATTCACAGACAGCTTGACATTACAGTGAATGTGTTTGACTCTGTCTTATAGTTACATTGGATCCTGATGGATGGAGATGTGTACGATGGTGTGACGGACATAGCAGCCAGCGAAACCAGCCACTGCACGGACGGCTTGCTGGTGTGCTGTGTGTGAAAGATTGACACCCACACATACATACACACTCGCTCTCCATAAACAAAAGTGACCAACAGTACTCCTAAAGAGTGAACAGCAGGTAAGACCACACACTACATTGTGCTCGGGTCATCATAAAGGTGTGTGTTTGGATTATACTACACTACTTCAGTCCATAATTTTGCCACGAATCGGTACCAGTCTGCAATTTAGGGCTGTTGATATAATTGAAAGACTGTTGTGTAAACTCTTGCAATGTATGGTAGTGTCACAAAGAAAAATTGGAAATCTTTTTAGTGATGTTGTGGCTTTGAATGAGAGGTGGTAACTTCAGCTGAGAGAGCGCAAGCATTTGCAGCAGGGACTATTGTGTGTCTGCATATGTGTGTGTGTTATTGTATATGTATCACTGTACTGTACACATGCCACAGGGCTCTCACTCTGTCCCATCCATCATGAGCTTGGTGGAGGTTGAAATGGAGAATGAAGGTGAGCGCTCTGTATCTTATTACTCTATGGGTTGAAGTGCCTGGAACTCCGTCATTTGAGTCTGCATGCCGTCCTTGTTGGCCGGAATCAGGCACCCCCTGTGTGGTCTGCAGCCTTGACCTGACCCATGGTGTAGCCCCCTCTAAAGCTGCTTCAATATTCACTCTCCTACCTGATTTTATAGTACTGGACTACTTTATTGTAAAAACATCCCCAAGGCTGTGCTCACAGCATTATTGTTGGCCGTAATAGTGGTTGCGGTTTGTCTAGAAGACGTATTATAAAACACACGGCGGTCAACTGTTTTCTTCATAAACGGGGAAGCAATTACGTCAGTCCTAGATATCTGACCGACGAGAGCTACTTTTTTCACTGAAATCACGTCACGCAAAAACTGTACAGTGCTGTTTTAGGCTGAGGTAAGCTGATGGCGTGTGTGTGGCTGTCTGTCTGAGTCCTTGGCACGTCTTCACGGTCTCTGAGTCTGAAGAAGTGTAGCAGTCAGGAGAAAACATCTGTGTGTGTCATAAGCATTCAGTGATGTACGTAACTGTTATTGGGCATCTGAATAAAAAATTAAGTGCTTTACTGTTTTTTTCTGTCCTGTAAAACAGTAAATATAATTGATAACAACAATTATATTTTAGCATTATTAAAACCACTGTGACTAAAGAGATTACATATACTGGATTAACCATTACAGAAACCTAAAAATGATTTGGGTGGTGGTCTAATATATTTTTTAAGATCTGTGTATTTGGCCAAGTTCAAATGAGCAATAATAAAAATGATAGAAGCCTATACCGATAGAAGAGTAAATGTATATGTGTGACTGCACACACTGCTGTGCTTTTCATGTCACCTGTCTTATGATCCGAATTCTTACCACAGCAAATCTTGTATTGGTTTTGATTTTGATTTTGATACAGTGGTGATTTCAGATAATGTTTTATAATGAGGTGGTAAACCCGAACAGCTCTGACTATTGATATAGATACATGCATGAGTGTCAGAACAGAGAGGTGACTGCTCACAGAGGTTGGGGGATTTAGTTCCCATCAGGGGAAGTGTGTCTATTTTTAACTCGTAGGAAGTGTGTCTGTGTGTGCTGAAATAGCAGTGAGCGTGCTTCTTGTGGAGTGGTGTTGCAAATGCCTGGAGAGACTGGAGAGCCAAGACCGACAGCTCTGGTGCTTCGCATGATGTTAGAAGGAAGGAGCTCGCAGCACGATGTTATTTTAACCACGCTATCTGTCACTTCCTGTGAGTCGCCCATGCCCACCTCCCAAATCCATTTCTCAGTCCATCTCTTGAAATGGACCAGCATCGCCTTACAGTGCCCCATCTCAAGGCCATATGTCAGTGGTGACAAACCTTCCCGGAGTGCTCTTAATGTGGTACTTTGGATTGTAGGATTGTAGATGTGCACTTCTATCAGAGAGAGAGAGCCAGAGAGATGAGAGAGCATGAAGATTCAGCATACCTATTACCTCAGGAGCAGGAGTGTTGATGTAGATGCTTTCAATTCTTTAAACAAATTAATTGATATTAATGCAGATTAATTATTGAGCATTAACATTTTTTTAGTTAGGCTTTATGTCTGTCATTCTCATTGTTACAGCAGGTTACACATTGACAAAATCAGCCCTCTGTCATATAACACATAGCAGGAAATGATGCAACAGCCCAGGTCAATTACAGCACACCCACACACACTTTTATGTATTGCGGTGTGCATATGATCCATTAAAAAGTCACTCCTGTCTGCAATTGAGCAACCACAGACTTTCATTCTAAGCATGTTAAAGATGAGGTAACACGCGCGGTTTCTGCCAATCTTATATTAATTAGTAGTATTGCATACTTTGTATCTATTTAGTTTGATCAGATTTATAAAAGACAGATACGGTTGTACAATTATTTCCTCCTGGAGGCGTCCGTAACTACAGCATGAGCACACAGTCAGCACAAGCACACAATATATCCTCGCATTATCCCTGCATAACTGTTGTTAAATGTTGTAATTCACTATAAGTTCATGTTTACATTATGCACGTACACGCTGATTGCCAACAAAACACAGACATATGACTTAGTTTGACTTGCGGTTCATGTCCGGCATCTTTTAGCACTGAGACCGCTCCATCTATCAGTTTCAAACGATCTCCAAATCCAACGTTATATCCACCAGTTATATAACATTTATCACAGAAATGCAGTGAGCAAACAAACACAGCTAAACTTCCGTCAGCCGAGTGATGCGGCATTGATGGGCGTGCTCTTACTCACGCTGGCTGGCTGACACGTGGGCGTGCTCTTTCGCTCGCTGGTTGAAGCGTGGGCGTGCTTTTCTGGGAGTATTGTCCAATAAGGGACTAAGAACCCTTGTTACGAAACGGGAATCCATGTTCGAAAAAAACTTTCCGAAACCTGTACGAACCCTGGTGGAGTGAATCAAGCACAGAAATAGGCCAGTGTGGGCCTACAAGACCAGCACTGGTTCGGCATCCCTATATCTTCACTCGCAGACTTATGTAACCGCCAGATCCCTACGCTATGCAAATGAACGACATCTTGTAGTGCCATCCCAAAAAGGGAAAAAATCACTCTCGCATACCTTCTCTGGATCGGCTGAAAACACATCTTTTCCGTCAGCACCTGACCGACAAGTTCTGACTTCTATCTGTTTTCTACTCTTTCTATCCTTAAAAAAAAATCTTTGTATACTGTGGTGGGCTATATGAGACCAGTTTTATGCGCTTATGCTTTTTGTTGTCCTTATGTTGTTCCAATTGCTTCCATTGTTTACCTCATTTGTAAGTCGCTTTGGATAAAAGCGTCTGCTAAATGACTAAATGTAAAAACTACATCATAAGCTCAACGTTTTTTTGACAAGTTGACCATGTTAAGCATGAGAAGCCACCACGTTTAACAGTGTAAAGAAGTCAGAATGCATGAAATAGCATGTTACCTCTGCTTTAAAGCACTAAAATCACAGCACGCGCAATTATAATTTTTTTAAGTCCAAAAAGATGATAATAATCTTCTGTGGCTGTCAGTATTTCTGCACGTGAAGTGTTATGTCCCTCATTTTGTGCCTTTCTCCTTTTATGTCTCGTTCGCTCTAACTTCCTGTCAGCTGACTGTCTCTGTCTGCTCACCTGGCTTGGCGTGTCTCTAAGGACCTGGTTAAACTCAGAAGAGTAAACACAGAGCTCATGACCTCATTCCTGTGCATTTCACACACTTGTACACAGAAAGAGTATTACTTATGCCTGACAATTTTGACATGGGTTAATTTTGACATATGTTTTTATGGACTAAAACAATGCACAATTCATGCTGCCCACAGATGTGTACTTGCATGCAGTTCAACACCTTTTTTGGCTATGATTCAGTATGTTTCACAGGTGCAAGTGCCTCTGTGTGAGAGAGTATGTTATCTTGTCATACTGTTTATACGTTTGGTGGTCCTTTGGGAAAAGTTGACATTGTAAATATATCTAATAATCTTTTTGTCAAATTGTAAACCAATGACATCGGAATAAATTCATGTTTTTTAATGAATTTTTATTTCCACAACAACTAGATTGAAGGGTACATGTCATATGTAAAGATTGATTATTACATATTTATCTATTTTTTAAAACCCTAGCCTGACAGTTCATCCTCCATAAGCCTCATGTGATTTGTCCTGCTCTGCTGCCTTCAGTGGCCATTGTGTGCACTACACCAGCCCACGCTCTTTTCAGTAAGCATTGCACACGTCACATAAAGTGGATGGAGGAGGAGTAAAAGAGCCATGTGAATGACAGGCATCTGTTATTGAATGAACCATGAGCTCTACTGTCGCAGTCATTGCAGTGATATGTAGGGCTGTGTATTGGCAAGTGCCTCCCGATACGATACATATCACGATAGATGGTACATGATACAATATATTGCTATGTATTTCGATACGATACACGATATATTGCAATACTTTAAATAGAAAATGTAAAAAGTAGAGCTAGAAATACAACATGCTGTGCACCACCGGGGGTTTTCTGTAAGGATACGTGTAAAAACATCCCTTACCTCTGCAGAGTGGCCATGATGTGCGATGCATGGACCTTTAGATCAGAGGTTTGGGTTCCCAAACTGGATTTCGCCCCTCAAGTGGGTAGCACAGGGGAATAAGGTGGTCACGCAAGTCACTTGGCTGTTGTGGTGCATTACAGTTAAAACAATGAACCGCATCGTAAGTCTCTGTGTGTGTCTCGTCTCCCAAAACGGACAAGGCGTTTAAACGTAATGCTCGTACTCAACCTGTCTCAATCACTTGTGTTCGGAGATCGGAGTTGTGCTCACTCAAGATGGTCACATAGAGGGCAGCATGCTCTGGCGCACAGCACACGCGCTGCTTATTTCACATCGTAGCCTTTTGTGATTGCGAATCGCAACGTTTCACATCGCGATTCGATTAATCGCACAGCCTTAGCCTCGTGTAGCATGTTGCACTCGTTGCTTACAGTTTTTTGCTTGTCTCACTGCCTTCAAGGGTGACACAGCTTGGTGCCGTCACTCTAGAGCAATGGAATTATGTAATGACCTCAGAATACACCTGGGTCACCCCGTCCCCTCCACTCTGCACTAGAGATCAGTAATCTTCTCGCCTCGCGTCCCCTCTTAAACCACACCTGTCAAATACACATATGCGCACTCTTTCACAAACGCCGCATTGATGCTAGCCTGGCTCACATGGCCAGACTAGGGCTTCCTAGAAAGATACCACAAAAGCAGAGATTAGTTAGGCCGCACACACACTTTATATGTCCTCACCCTATCCACTACTCGCTGTAGTTACATGTAATTGCAAAGCTTTCTAGAAAATGGTGTTAAAGGGATACTTCACCCCAAAATGAAATGTATGAATGTTTTGTTCTGTTGAACACAAAGAAAAATATTTGGAAGAATGTTAGCAACGGACATTTCTGGGACATTACTGACTACCATAGAACACATTTAAATGGTAGCCAAAGGTGCTCTAGAGCTGTTTGCCTTCCTAAATTCTTAAATTTTAGCTATATATTTAGATATGATACACATTTGCTATATATTGCAATACTTTAAATAAAAAATTTAAAAGTAGAGCTAGAAATACATGCTGTGCACCACCTGGGGTTTTCTGTAAGGATAAGTGCAGAAACATCTCTTACCACTGCAGAGTGGCCATGATGCGCGATGCATGGACCTTTAGGTCAGAGGTTCCCAAACTGTGGGTCGTGCCCCTCAGGTGGGTAGCACAGGGGAATAAAGTGGGTCACTCAAGTCACATGGGCAGTATGAAACCCCTGGTTCATCCGTGCTGTAAACGTGCTGGTGTCACATCCGTGAAAGCACAATAAATGTCATTGTTACTTTTTGGAATAGCCTAAACTGTTTGTCTAATGCACCGCAATAGCCAAGTGACTTGTTGGGTCATAACTTGCGAAGCCTACAAACAGCGTTTTATGTAACTTATTACTCCCTGACTTATTTTTAAAATCAAAGCACACTCGCACGTCAGCTCAGAGAGCTCGAAGCGTTCTTAGATTTTTCGCCATGCTCGCTTCCACTTACTTTTGGAGATACTGTATGTATATGACATGATTTTAAAAAAAATGTATCGATAGCAGTGTTTCCCACAGGATTTTGAGTGACTGTGATGCTAATCGTGTTGTCACGATACTGGAATTTCAAACTTCGATTGAATACCATCGATTCGATACCATTTTCGATACCACGGGGAAAAAACTGCCATAACATTAAGGCCCTAAATTTTGTATTTTTATTAAAAGTTAAATTGAACAAGACTAGACAATGAGGTATATTTTTACATTATTTATTAATTGTTAATCTAATGTTCATTTTACTAATACATTTACTATTTAAAATCAAAGTTGTATTTGTCAATATTAATAGACCAGAGCTTACATAAATAGTTGTATTTTTTTAACTAACATTTAAAAGAGATTAATAATTATAAATGTATTGCTCATTCATTGTTCGTTAATGTTAGTTAATCCATTTATACGATTAACACATTTTAATTGGGCTTTTATTCACATATAATCATTGATCAGCGCACATAGGCCTTTATGGTTTCTAGAGACAGAAACGCAAACTTTAAACGCAAGAACTGTAGCAGAGACTCCGCACTGGCTGTCGTTTTAACAACGTTTAACCAGAGCGAATGAGACGAGTGGGTGAAATCATTGAGCAAGTCTGTCAGAGGAGGCGGGCTGTGTTGTCACTGCGTTCACGTGCAGTGTGTGTCAATTCATTGTCGGAAAAAAGAGAGAGAGCGAGAACACGCAGCTGGTATCGATACATGGGTTATGCGTATTGGAACCGTTTCAGATTTTTCAATATCGATACATATCGAAATATCGATATTTTTGACAACACTAGACGCTAATGACATCACACACTAATTAGCATATTTGTCATCACGCCGCGTTTGCATTTGGTCTAGTTTTGGCACTTGAAATTTGTTTAGCTTCTACTCTCTGATCACATTATATTGTATTTTAACACAACTGAATGCTATTTTCATATATGTGACCTTGGACATCAAAACCAGTCTTATGGGTCAATTTTAGGGCTGCAGCTATCGATTATTTTAGTAATCGAGTATTCTACTGATTTTCCATCGATTAATCGGGTATTCGGATAATAAATATTTTTTCTTTATTGAAGAGAAATACTAAATATACAAGAGAAAATAATACAGGTCTCTTAAAAAAAACAACTAAGTTGTTTCCTTTTTAGAAAAACATTTTTTTTATTGCTGAAATTGCATACATTAATATCTGTGAAAAGTTAACCCATTTAATACATTACATTGCCATATTACATTCAAAATGCAATATAATACAAATATATAAATAAGAAACATTAATAAAAATAGAAAGAATAATTTCAAAGGTAAACAACTAACTTTGCATTTAGTTTATCTAAATTAGTTTAAGTTTTTCTTTTACTATCAAATAGTAATATATTTGTCCACATAAAATACCAAGTTAACCGGTCTTTTATTTTGGCAGGTTGTCTGAAGACACTTATTTTTTAGTATGTCTGTTTCTTCACTCAAACCATAAAATGTTTGTGAAATAAACTCTCAGAGCAACTCTGGAGATGAAGTCCATGTGTTCATGTCCTCATAACGTGCAGACGCAGACAAATTCATCAGCATCACGCGTGTAGCACGTTAAACTGTGCAGTTCATTCACTCAGACACGCAGAACAGACAGATGACATGTGTAAATGATTCGGCATCCACTAGTCCGCATCTAGTTTTATGGACTCAATGCAGCCGGACAACAAGTTTCACTCGCAAAATAGACTAAAACTAAGTAAAATAGCAGTTCACCATTTCAATAAGCTATCACTTATTTATTAGCATGAGAAATACGTGACTAAAATGCGTGTGTCTCATGGTGAATGCGTAAGACTTGAGAGCCCTGTAACATGAACAGAGTTTAGCGGGCTGTGCGTCAGTAATAACGGTCCGTGAGGAAACGCAGTGTTCTGTGTGTACTGCAGTTAAATGGATTAAACAAAGCTTGTTGCCTCGATGATTTTTTGTATTCGAATTTCTCGAGTTACTCGAGGAATCGTTTCAGCCCTAGTCAATTTTATTCAAAATTTTGATTTTTACATCATCTGAAAGCTGAATAATTACGTTTTTTTATTGATGTATGGGTTGTTAGGATATGACAATCTGGCGGATATACAATCGTTTACAACTCTGAGGGTGCAAAAAATCTAAATATTGAGAAAATTGCCTTTGAATTTGTTCATCGGAGGCACTGTAGCAGGCCATCCACTCACAAAAGTTTTTATATATTTATGGTAGGAAATTTACAAAATATCTTTATGGAACATGATCTTTGCTTAATATCCTAATGATTTTTGGCATAAAAGATGATCCAGGGTCACATATTATCTATTCTGTTGTCAGACATAAAACGAGTATGAAATAGTGACTAAACACGGCCCAATAACATCTTGTGTTTAATCCAACCAGCTGTTACTTTAACTGCTGATAAAATCCTGATTTATAAATGCGACATATCACCATACATTTACATTGAAGAGTGTATATATGACATGATTTTGGCTATATTAGCCTACTTGTTTGTCTCATGCAGCACACAGCCTTTATGGCTGTTGCTCTTCTCATTAATGTGTTGTTGTGTTATGAGTGCTTTTATTTTAAATGCGAGTGATAGATTTATTGTAGATCGCGTATAGCGCAGACAATTCGGTGCAAAAAGGAGAAAGCCCATTCACACAGACCGCTGATCCCAGAAAATTTCCAAAAAATTGCCAGATTACCTTCTGTGTGAATGCAAATGCATCCCGGATTGATCCGAAAAGTGATTCCGGAAAGGGGACCTAGTAACAACAAAAGGCAGAAACAATGCCGTAAAAGCCATTTAGTGATGACGCATCGATAATAAATCGTGAATAATTTGGCTATGAAAACAAATACAGTTAAGCGAGTAATCTTTGTTCGTCAGTAAATGGAAAACTAAAAAATAGGCCTACTATTTGTCTTTAGCTAAATCATGGAGGAATGCAAGAGTCCTAATCACCAAACTTAAGATCAGATGCGAGAATAGCGTTGTCTGCTTCTAAACGCAGTTTAAACTTGAAATTACTTTTATCAAAACTATTAACACGAAAATACACAACATTTTAATAAGCTTGATCGCTTTCCAATCTTTAAAACAATGTGTGCACCTGCCGTGCTCGTGCTGCGCTGCGGAGAAGCCCACGAGTTTCTGTGCAGACACTGTTAGCAGAATAACTCCAAACTTTCACCTGAACATTTATGTGCTTGTTTTTCTCAACAAAAACATTGTAAACAATATAAACATGATGATCATATACCGACCTAAGTGTTTATTTATGGTTTTTACAGCATTATGTGCAATATGCTTTAGGCCCTATAACGGGTTTTTCATGCGATCTGCGTGAGCTTATTCCGAAATGGTTACAAAATCTAAATGCTAAAAAACTTTTCTCAAACTTTGTTTTAAAAAAACTATAAACTTATTTTTAAACTCACATTTTTGTACATCATATTACTGAAAAATTATTGTACCGTGCCTTTTGTATTGCAGTTAGGCTATGTTGCAAAAATACTGGCTAATTTTTACTTTGCAGCATTCCGTTATATTTTGCACCGAACAAGCCTGAACAATTTGCTTTAATTTGTTTTCATATGACATTTTATATTAGGGCTGGGCGTTTTGGCCTAAAATCAAAATTTCGATTAATTGAACATTTTCTCTTGGTTACAATTATCGAACGATTATTTTGTTTTTGTTGATTTTTCTTTGTTTTTTGCCCGGGTAGATCACTGACAAGGTTTGTAGTTTAAATATGCCCAACTAAAGGTGGGGTATTTTTTCTAATGAAACATTTCTTATCTCATGTTATTTTTAGATAATCAAAGAAAATACAAACTATGTATGGTTATTTATTGAACATTTAGAATAATAGACATCTTTGTGTTATTTTTTGGAAACATTTCCTCTGCCACTGAAGACAGGGGAACAAACGCAACACAAATCAGCAAATCATCTGTCTGCATGTGTCGTGGGAAATAAGGGTGTACTTTAGGACCCTGCTTGGAGACACCAGTCCTGCTGTCACGTGAAAGAAACAGACTGAGTTTAACAGAGTTTATAATAGTTGAACGGAGCTTAAAACTCATCAGTCTGTCTAAAGAAATATGAAGTAAACGTGTTTCAGTATATCTATATTTCTCACAATATGCTTATTTTTGGACTAAAAGTCTTGTGATTAGTGATTACTAAACGGGAGCAGACCTGGAAGAATGTCTCGTATCAACTGTACCTGTCTTTCACGGATATCACATAAACACAGAATATTTGATTTCCATTTGAATCGGGTCATTTAAAAGTAGACATTTTAAGCTTTCTTTAGACATACGTTTCATGTTTGTGTGATAAGTAAAGTTTGCAGAGTTTTGGATCAGTGACGCATTTCAGAAATTACTTGTGTGAGCGGTCTGGAGACGGCTGATAACGCGCCCTGTTTATTTTCTTTATTTTACAAAATAACAACGCTTTGATGTTATTGTAGCGTACACACGTAAAAGTAGACAACATACAGTTTCTAATAATGTCTTACATGTACACTCACCTAAAGGATTATTAGGAACACCATACTAATACGGTGTTTGACCCCCTTTCGCCTTCAGAACTGCCTTAATTCTACGTGGCATTGATTCAACAAGGTGCTGAAAGCATTCTTTAGAAATGTTGGCCCATATTGATAGGATAGCATCTTGCAGTTGATGGAGATTTGTGGGATGCACATCCAGGGCACGAAGCTCCCGTTCCACCACATCCCAAAGATGTTCTAT